>NC_133665.1:1384018-1692407 GCF_037893015.1 Macrotis lagotis | reverse complement strand
GTCTGGTCAATAAATTACAAAATTTTCAGGTCAACAAGATCTTCCATTGCAGAACATATTTCTAAAATGCCTGAATTCACAAGATGAATGAATGAATGGAAAAATTATGTACTTACTAGTGGAGGCTAGGCACTGGCAATACAAATAGAAAAGCAAGATAGGCCCTGATCTCATGGAGTTTGTATTCTGTTAGGGAAGACAACACAAAAAGGAGATAAAATAAGGTTAACAGCTATCAAATACTTTGATAAACATTGGATCCAATTAGTATCATACCAGGAGTTTCCTGAGAACAGAGACTGTTGTTGGTCTTTCTTTGTATCTCTCTCCAGTGCTTAGCACTGGGACTGGTACATAAGGAAACAATTGATTTTGCTAACTGATTGACTACCAATTAAAGTAGACATTTATGCCCTAACTGAAGGAGTAACCTCCTCCCCAGACTAATCAGTTGGAGATAGAAAAATGGTGGCTCATTCCTCCCAACCCTCTCTTTTAGCTTAGAGATGACAGGAGGCCAAAGATTTTGTGCTCCCTCTATTTGATTTCCTTGCCCCTTGTTCCTCCCAGATTGGACCCCGAAATGTATTGTTTTTGTTGCTGTTGTTTGTCCTTTGTTCTTGAAGAGGATAATGACATCAAGGATGTGATGCCATAACATGCAAGTAAATTAGATTTAAGTGAGAGAGGAGAGAAAAGAAGAAAGGGAAGAAACACAGACCAGCAAAACAAGCAGGACAGCCTTGAAACCTGCCTTCAGATTGAACTTGTTAACTTAAAAATAAAAGTAAATAATTTATAATAGAGAAATGCAGTTTCATATTCTTTGTTCTTCTCTATATATGGAAATGTCAATTAGTTTAAGTGTTTGTCACAAGAAAAATCCTCCCCCCCCCATTCATATCACTTCCTCAGGCTTGAAAAGTATTTGACCTACATTGTCCCATTTGCTCTACAGGATAATATCCCTATAAGGTAAGAGCACAGAATCATACATGGAGAACTGGAAAGAAACTTAAAGGTTATTGAGTCCAACCTTATCATTCTATAGATGAGGAAGCTGAGACCCAGAAAGGATAAGTGACTTGCCCAGGGACACACATCTAATAACAGGAGAGATTCCTGACCAGATCTTCTGGATTCCAAATCAAGTGTTCTATTCACTGTATGATACCATCTATACATGTGGCTTATCATTGATGCCCCTTTACCATGCAATGTTTGAAAAACCAAAGTCTCTTTGGAAATTTTGGGGGTAAAATTTCTGGTGATGTAGAATAAATATATTATTCTAATATAGACTAATAGAGCAATATATTCCTACAAAATTAATATAGTCTAGTATATTAATACCATTATTACTACTCTGCCACATATATTTGTGTGACCCTGGGCAGATCACTTTAATTCTCAAAGTTCCAGACAACTCTCTAAGAACATTAAGTTACATGAAGATGCTAAACTGCATTGGCAGAAGGAGTTCCCTGAATCATTGAAATCCTGGGTTCCATCCCGATCCCTAATATTGGGATCATATAGTGGGGATATGGGGTCCATAGAACATAATGAGGTAAAAAGTAAAGTCTGATATCCGGATACATTATGCAATGGATTATAACCTAATGGGTCATGCTTGAAAACCTGTAAATAAGGTGAGGATAGAGCAACCAGGGAAGGAGAGGTGCTATTGATGGGCTGATGAGACAAAAGATGTCTAAGGGGCAGGTCTTGTGACTTGGAAATGTCATGGTACATGGACTGGAGGCAGCATAGCAAGTTGTGATAAGCCTAAAAAGATTAAGAAGAATTTGAAAGACTAAGAATTGTGTACTTGTGGTTCTTTGTCAACATTTTGAACTTGCTTGTATACTCTATAGTTACAAATGTGAATTTATTTGTTTTCAGATGAGTAAAAACTCTTGCTCAAATAGGTACAGTTTGGTTAAATGATAGAAATGAAAAGCAATCTAATAGCGACAGCAGGACTGGTCTAGAGACTAATACAGGGGTATAGTTTTAAGACAGTGGAGTGAAGACAGCTAGTCTCTCATCCATTGAGAAAGTTCTCAAAAGGATGAATCAAAAACATGGTGTCATGACAACACAGCCTGGAGGAGAGATTTGTCAAGTTTGTTCACAAGTATGTGAAGAGAGTCCTATGAGAAATTGTTATTCATTAGACAATAACGAGTCACTAGAGACTCTTGAGCAGAAAAATGACAAGATAAGATCTGTTTTTTTATTTCTTAATATGACTCATTTTTTTCCAATTACATGTAAAGATAGCTTTTGACATTCTTTTTCATAAGATTTTGAATTCTACATTTTTCTGATTCTCTCCCCTCCTTCTTCCTTCCCCTTGACAGCAAATAAAATGAAATAGATTACATTAGTCATGTTGTGAAAGAAGAATCAGAACAAAAGGGGAAAAAATCATGAGGGGAAAAAGCATAAAACAAATTTTAAAAATTGAAAATAGTATGCTTTGGTCTACATTCAGACTCCATAGCTTTTTCTCTACATGTGTCTGCTAGTTTTCATACAAGTGTTTTAGAATCATTTTTGCATTGTATTGTTGAAAAGAGTTAAGTCTATCATAGTTGATCATCACATAATGTTGCTGTTAACGTGTACCATGTTCTCCTACTTCTGCTCACTTCACTCAACATCAATTCATGAAAGTCTTTCCAGGCTTTTCTGAAGTCCACCCACTCATGATTTTCTTAGAGAACAATAATACTCCATTACATTCATATGTCACAATTTGTTCAGATATTTCCCACTACAAAAGAACTGCTATAAATATTTTTGTACATGTGGTTTTTTTCCCCTTCCTTATGATTTCTTTGGGATAAAGACCTTACAGTAGCATTTCTGGATCAAAAGGTAGGCACAGTTTGATACCACTTTGGGCATAATTCCAAAACACACTCCAGAATGGTTGGATCAGTTCACAACTCTACCAATATTAGCCCCAGTTTTCCCACATCCCCTCCAACTTTGATCATTTTCTTTTTTGTCATATTGGTCAGTCTGATGGGCATGAAGTGATACCTTTCTCTAATCAATATTGATATAGAGCATTTTTGTCATATGACTATGGATAACTTTAATTTATTCAATCAGATCTGTTTATAATAAAGATTATTTTTCTTTTCTGATAGCAGCAGATAAGAGACAGGAATGATGGAAGAGGAACAATTGTTAGGCTACTGTACTAATCCAAGAGAGTGGTAATGAAAGACTGAGCTAAGATGGAGGCCAAGGTGACAGAGAAGAAAGGTCATATGTAAAAGAAGATGGTAACTCTAAACAGAAGCAATTAAGATGAAGACAGAGTAGAAGAGGCACAGGGGAAAATGAGTCCTGACAACCTGATGTGCTTTCATCTTCCATTAACTTCTTCACATATTCAAAAAGGTAGGAGTTGGACCCAGCCTCCCTCTTTGGCCTCTGTACTAGTCATAGATGGTCCCTAAGCACCAGCAATTCTCTCCCACAGACTCAACCTGCCTCAGCTGAGGATCTTTCATCCCTCAAATGAATGGCTGGCTACCAGTAGGAAAACAAGTGTTCACAGTGATGTGAAAATTAATCAAGGAAAAGCAAAGTAGTTAAAGGGAACTCTGCAGACAGGTTTCGATTTTCTCACAACTCATTATGAGCCCAGATGGAAAGTGTCTCTCTTCCTGTCTGAAGCATTGAGGGCAGTCTGCAAATTTCTAGTGGACTGGGTATTCAGCCTTTGCCTCTTCCCAAGAAAAAAGACTTCTGTGTCCCATGAGCATCTACTACAGCCTACTCTTCTACTTTACCTGACTTTCTTTGGGTAGTGCTGTTTTTGTAGAGACCATATCTAAAATGACCCTCCAAGGACACAGACTCCAACTGCAGGAGGGTTGACATGGAATAAACCTGATTCAGCCCAGTTCCTTCCAGCAAACATTTATTGGGTACTTACTGAAGAGGAAAGCAAGTTATAGTGGAAAAGTACTAAAACAGGAGCAGGGAGACCAGGGTTTCTAGTCCATTCCATGCTGTGAAAGCTTAAACAAGTCATTTATTCTGTCTGAGTTTCAGTTTGCTCAAATGGAAAATAAGAAGGTTAGCCTGAGTTAGTTAGGAATCAAAGTAATGTATAAGGTATTTTTCTAAGTACTGAGATTCAAGATGGTCCACATAGTCCAGATGAGAAGAGAAGCATAAATAGTTTTCATACAATTTTTTTAATTTTTTATTTTTTTATTTTTTATTATTCTAAACAATAATATTGTTCAAATTTTTATTATTCTAAACAAGAAATTCCTTAACAAAATGGTATAGAAAAAGAAGATCGTACCTGAAACTACTATGTATAACTTGCCTTTTAAATATAAATAAATAATAATTTATTTATTATATTAAATAAAAAAGTTATCATAAAAATTTTTCCCCTCACTCCCCCCAGTCCTACAGATGATTACTATAAGATTGTTACACAAATTAAAACTATAGTAAGCACCTAGGAGAGATGTGAACAATGTACTGTGAGAGCTTAGAGAACAGAAATTTCTTCCACTGAAGGTTAGGGATATCTAATAAAACTTAATGAAAAAGTGGTTCCTGAGCTAAGCCTTAAAGAAGGATCACAAAATAAGAGCCAAAGGAAGCTTAGAGGTCATTGTGCCCATCCACCCTTTTATATGCAATATTTGGAATTTAAGTCACTCTCTGTGTTGTTTTTTTTTAATTCTATCCTTTTCTGCCTGAAGCAATTTTTTTTTCAGCAGGCATAGGATAAAACAAAGAAAGATAAGTGAGTCACAGAGAAATTAAGTCATTTGCCCAAGATCACATATCTAGGATCACAGATTTTTGAGCTGGAAGGAATTTCACAATACCCTCATGTTACAGTTTGGAAAACTGAGGTACTGGCAAGTTGAATCACTTGCCTTTAGTTCAAAAAAAAGTTTTTAAGTCTCCATATTCAGTACCCTGTCCAGCACACCAACCTGGTTCAAGATAGGAGGAATAAAATGAAAAGACAAGAGGAGGTTAGATTATCCTCTCAATGTAAAAGTGCAGACAGCTTGATTCAGATACCTCTATTTTAGTAGATTCTCCTGAATGATGAAATACTCTTCATAGTTTGTTGTTGTTCAGTCACTTTTAGTCATGTCAGACTCTTCATGACCTAATTTGGGGTTTTCTTGGAAGAGATGCTAAAGTGGTTTGCCATTTCCTTCTCCAGTTTATTTTAGAGATGGGGAAACAAAGGGAAACAAACATCAATGCCCCAGGATCACACAGTTAGCAAGTGTCTGAGGCGAGCTTACAAAGATGTGTTTCCCTAATTCTATCCATCACTCTATCCACTGTGCTACCTAGCTGCCCCTTCATATTTAGGAAAACTATAACATAAGGCAGATAGATGATGCTGGAGTCAGGAAAACTCACTTTCCCCGAGTTCAAGTATGTTCTCAGATATTTAATAGTTGTGTGACCTTGGGCAAATCACTTATCCCTGTTTGCCTTGGGTTCCTCATTTCTAAAATGAGTTGGGAAAAGGAAATGGCAACCACTCTAATATTTCTGCAAAAAAATTGGGTTATGAAGAGTCAGACACAACTAAAAATGACTGAATAATTCTATCCCATTGCGATTCCTCATTTATAATAGTGAGATTCCTATATGTTGAAACTTGATTGCTCAATACTTCAGCCACAGCTGCTCTTTCCAATAGAAAAACCTACTTGAATTCTTCTGACAATAAAATGAAATCTTCTAGCCAAGTTTATTGTGAGAAGAGATAACTTGCTGTTTTTGCCCAGGCAATGAAGGACCAATTCACAAGGTGAAGAGAACTAAGAACAATATACTCTATATTCAAGTCAACAAACTTTGATTTAGTTCTTATTGTATGTATATAAGCTACCATGCCCTACATGGTACTGGTATCTCCAAAAGTTATATTGTTTTATTACAGGGCAGTCTAGCAAAAAGTTTACATGGGCAAAGGTGATTGTATAAATGACAGACTGAAGACAGCAAGGACAATGAGGTAATTTAATATGACAGTTTAGGGAAGAAAAACTAAGAATCTGAACTAGAAATATAAGGTCATGAAAGCAGCAGACATTCCATCATTTGATTAGTGAATATGGGTGCTTACATATGGAAGGGAGGAGGAATGGATAACTCATAGCATCATAGATGTTGAGCTAGAAGGGACTATAGTCTTCATGCTCAACTCCCTCATTTTACAGTTAGGAAAACTAATCCTGGAGAACTTGAACCATTTGTCCAGGGTCACACAACTGACTAGTATCCAAGGAAGGACTGGACCCATATCTTTCTAATCAAGGGTGGAATTCTGTCTACTTCAGCATGCTGCCTCTTGGTACCTCATCTAATTACCTTTTGGAATAATTCTTCTATAGAGAACTTTGGAGCAGACCTGTTTTCCCAAAACTGTTTAACTGCACATGTGAAAGTATAGTGGATTAAACATTTAAAAGGACTGTAATATCTAGAAGCAAAGTAGTTTAGTGAAAAAGCACTCCAAAGGCACTCCAAAGACCTGAGTTCAAGCCCTGGCTCTGCCAGTTTTACAACCATGGATAAGTCACTATATCTAAGTTATGATTTCCTAATTCATACTCAACTGGTGGCTACTAGATAATGAATGAATGAATGAATGAATGAATGAATGAATGAATGAATTTAACTTAAAAAATAATTTGATTATCAACTATCATGTGGTAAGTATTGTGTTAGGCATTGAGGCTACAAATATAAAAGTGAGACAATCCCTGCTTCAGAGGGTTTATATTCTAATCTCACCAAACAGGATAGTTCAGCACCATGTGAATGGATTAATTCCCCTGGGAGAACAAGTATGATATCTTGAATTTAGGGGCCGAGGGTTGTTATTCTGAGTGGGAAGAAAAAGGTCAAGACAGAGCAGGACAAATGGCAAGATGCTAAGTAGGTCTTAGTTTCTTGTATGGGTGGATGAATAATCCCTAAGATCCTTTAAGACTGTGATTCTGATTTCTCATATATTCCTCCAACTTTTACATTTAGCCATCAAAGGACACTGTTTCCTGGTAAATCATCATCATCATCATCATCATCATCATCAATATTATTATTAATTACTATTATTATTTGACCCCCTTCAGTGATGAGAATTAAGGTGCTGAAATTCCCACTCACTCAATTAGTTATATATTCTACCAAACACTAGAGATAACTTGGGGGAAGGTGGGTGAGGAAGAGAGAATGTCAAGCCTCATATCAACATGATCCCCATGCCCTAGCTCTACCCTTTTAATGGTTGCAATGCTTGCCTCAATCATTTAAAACTGTATTCAGTGTAGATGTATCTATATGAATTTTATTTCTGCCAGCATCTACCTAGGAGTCTCTGCCTTCTTCCTTTCCCTGCTGCATTTCAACGGCCCCCAGTCATAAGCCATAATAGAATAAACCACAGGAGCACTACTTGACCTTATATAGTGCTTTACTCATTATCACAGACATAAAAGGAATACAATCAAATATATCAGAAAAACTATCACATGAGCATGCAGCTTCTCCAAAACCAAGGAGTCTTAATGTAGTTAATATTTATATTGTCAAAGTATGCTATCTCATTTGATCCTCACAAAATTCTGGTGAAGCAGATGCTTTTATTATTATCATTTTGCAGATGAAGAGACTGAGATAAGCAAAGGTAAAACCCAGGGACACACAGTTAGTAAGTCTCTGAGGTCAAATTTAAAGTTTTCCTAACTTCAAATCCAAAATTTCATGGACAGCTCCACTTAGCTAACTAAACTGCTCTTAACCTGGGATAGAATTCAGAGGGATCCATAAATTTGTTGACAGAGAGAAAGAAAGAAAAATAAGTAGATAACTATTATTCAACATAATTGGTCTCCTTTGTAATTCTATGAACTTTACTTTATGCATTTAAAAAACATTATTCTGAGAAACAGTTCATGGAACTGATCAAATTGCCAAAGGTGTCCATGACCTAAAATGGTGTTTATTAGACTGATCTTTCCATGTCTTTTGCCTCACTTTCTATTCTTAGCATTTAACACAATGTGTACCACATAGTAAGTCTTTAATAAATGTTTGCTGATTGGTTACAAAAGGTCTTAGACTAAGACTGTCCATCCACATGCACACCTCAAACTACCAAATTTCTGAACATAGTTCAAATGCTTAAATTCAGCAGCCTCCAAAAGGACCTGATTTACCACCCACCTACCATTCATCTCTTTTTCTACTCTGAATGGTTAAAGCACATTCAACTGAGAAACTCAAGGCTGGACACACAGGACTAATCTGTCTCTTCCTCAGAAGCAGTCATCAATAATTTGGCTGATTCCATCCCACTGCTGCTTTAGATTTAGTACAACTTGCCCCCCACCCGGCTTCATTTGACAACTCCTGTCCACTCTTTTTAAGAAAAAAATTAGTTGTAGATCCAGAAGCAGTGCCATCTTGTCTTCCAATGCTACTTCTTTTTCCAGAGTTCCTGTCCTGGTTTGTGTCCTTATTGTTTTAGCTCTTTTCCTGTTGACCTAAGGAGATTTATTTGGCAAGCTCTACTCTGAGGTTTTTATAGATAGGACTGATGTGAGGTTCATATGAGAGCAGAGAAAGACAGACAGACTGAGAGAGGAAAGACAGAGTCGAAGACAACTAGAGACAAAGAGACAGAGACAAAACCAGACAGGGACAAAGACAAAGAGAGACAAAGACAGGCTGAGACAGAATTAGTCAGAGAGACAAAGACAGAGAGAGAGAGAGAGAGAGAGAGAGAGAGAGAGAGAGGCAAAAATAGAGACAGAGAAAAAAATAGTTAAAGGCCGACGAGATGGAACAAAAGAGTTAAATGCATACAGATAGAGATGGGATAGAGAGTAAATATAGAAATAAAAAAAATGCAGTGAAAGAAAGTAAATATGGAAATAAGAGTCAACCTGGTACGATGGTTAAAAAGCCAGCTTTAACAACAGAAAAATCTACCTTCAATTCCTACTATTTTTCTGGCTATGGGATCTTGGGCAAATCACTTAACCTCTCAGTGCCCCAGGCAACTTCCTAGGACTGTAAATTGTGGAGAATGTGCTGACCTACATAGGAAAGGCAGTTTCATCATCCTGGGGTTCCAATCCATACAGAACCCTCATTATATCCAAACGTAGAAACTAAAGCACAGAGTAGTTAAAGGAACTAGCTGGTCAGTGGAACAACCTGCTCTAAAGCCCAGTCTTCCCTATTTTTAGTTCAGGGCATTTTCTATCCTGGCAAACTCTGACTCAATTGAATCTTTATTCAAACCTTCAAAAGATGAATTATGGTATCTCAGATTAGGCTGGAAAGTTAAACTAATAGTTAGGTAATAGCAAATCCCGATTAAAAAACTGAAGGGAAAATCTTCCTCCACCAAATAATTCAGCAAAGACCTTAATTGTAATGCAGACTCATTTACTTTGCCTTCCCAGCCAAGTCTACTGGGTAAATAGATCCAAAGGGCCTCAGAAACCATGACAGAGATCTTACTGGAAAAGGCAACTGAGCTCAAGCTGTGGCATGAGGTTTTTTTTTATAACTCCATGATCTCCGTTTGCTTAGGACACAGTCAAAGAGATGAATGTGTGTTTACCCTCAGACAGCTTTGATTAAAGCACTGTCTGTTTACACATCTAGCAAATTGGATTCCAAATGGACAAATAGTGTTGTGGTATATGCAATATTAAGAAACCAACACATGGTGCTCAGTAGTTGATCCCAGAGCTATGTGATTTCATTTCCATTTATTTTCACTCAAATAGTAAAGGAAAGGGAAAGCTTTTACCATCCCCATCCCCACATATGAGTCCCACTCACACAGCTTCCCCATAAATGAAGAAAAGGTATAAATGCAACATTCTATATTAATATCAAAGAACCTCAAATTTAAAAGGGACTTTAGTAGCCATTTTGTACAGTTCCTACCTAAGTAAGAGTCCCAACTAGTGATCATTTAGTTTTCAAATTAAGTAGGAGACAGGTAGAAGGGAAGCTCATTATCTCCCTGACTCAGCCCATTCCAGTTTTGGACAGTTCTAATTTCCTGTTATTTGTTTGTTTCAGTCCTCTCCAAATCTTAGTAATCCCATTTGGGGCTTCCTAGGCAAATATACCGGAGTAATTTGTCATTTCCTTCTCCAGTTCATTTTGTAGATGAGGAAACTGAGGCAAAAAGGGTCAAGTGACTTGCACTGGTCACATAGTCAATTAGTGTCTGTGGTCAAATTTAAACTTATGAAGATGAGTCTTACTGACTCCAAGCCTGGAACTCTTATGTATACCAACTTGCTGTCCCTATAATTTCCTGATGTAGAGTCAGTCTGCCTCTCTGAAATTTCCATTCATTGCTCCTGGTTCTGCCTTCTGTGAACAAGAGCAGACCAAGGTTGATCCCTGTTAACAGATAACAGCCCCCAAAATACTTAAAGACAGCTGTCCCATGTCTTCTGTCATCTGAAATAAATGCTTTTATTTTCTCTAACCAATCTTTATATGACAAGGTTTCCAGTCCCTTACTACTCATGTCACTTCTCTCAGAACATTCTTCAGTTTATTAATGTCCATCCTAAAATGCAGGGTCTAAGAGTGAACTCAACAATTCAAATGATGTCTAATCAAAGCAAAATGTAGCAGAACTTCCACCTTATTTTAGACCCCTTTCTTCTTTTAAAGAAGACTGTGTTCTTTGTGGGGGGGGGGACTGATGTCATTGATTTATATTGAATTTGCAGTCCACTAAAACCCCACATCTTTTTTTTTCCCCAACAAGAACTATACACTAACCATAATCCCTCCACCCTACATTTCTGAAGTCAATTTTGTGAACCCATATATATAGGACTTTTCATTTATCCTTGTTAAGTTTCATATTATTAGATTCAGTACATCATTCTACCCTAGTGAGACCTTCAGAGATGTCTATCCTATCAGGCATGGTCTTAGCGGTATCAGTTTCTGATCATCCACAAATGTGATCAGCATATCATCTAGGTCTTAATCCAGGTCAATGATGAAAATATTGAAAAGAATAGGGCCAAGGACAAGTTGCCTAGGGGCATTACTTTTAAATTTTTAATTATTTTATTTTTAATTTATGAATAAAACAAGCATTTCCATAAGGTGACACAATATAAAAAGACATTTGCACAAAGAACTACAAATTTATTATATATAATTTACTATTCCTTTAAAATATATAAGGTTATCATGTAAATTTTTTTCCTTTCACTTTCTTCTCTCCCCCCTACCCTCTCAAAATGGCTACCATCAGACATAAATATATGGGGGCATTCTACTAAAGAATTACCTCCCAATGGGTCTGGTTACTCAACTCTGAATCAACTTTACTACCATTTAGCCTCTATATTAGGATTATAAAAAAATAAGGGTCATAGATTTAGAAATAGAAGGACCTTACAGGTCATATAGTCCAAACCCCTCATCTACAAGGATTTTTCCATTTATAAGGAATTTCTAAGGACACAAATTCTGTATTCAAAGGACCTGGGTTCCAATTCTGCTTTGCCACTTACTATCTATGTGACCTTGGGTAAGGTACTCAACACCTCTGGGTTTTTATTTCCTCAAAGATAAAATGAAGGTGATGAATTAAAGATGAGACATATTTGGGTTCTGGAAAATGTGGAAATTTAAAAGGCATATTTTAGGAGGATTTTGTTTTTCTCTTTCTTCTAACTTTGGGGGTTGAAGAAGAAATATAAATGTTTATTACCAAATGAAATGAAAAAAGATGAAGGGCTAATAAAAGTCCCTTATAACTCTAAATCCATAATTCTATTGGTCTGTTCCTTCCTATCCAAAAAAACAGAATTCTAAGACTATTTCTTGAAGTCAGAGTGGGAATGAGCCCTTATTTTAGCCAAACAAGGTCCAATCCACTACATGCAGACATAGACCTGAGTTCAGACTACCCATATGTTTTATCTCCTGGTTAATTTGCAAAGTGGCCCCATCTTCTCTCAACCCTGCCAAGGGCACATGCAAAAACCAAACTCTGCAGCTCCCACAAACCACAGAAATTAGAGCAGAATAAAAATTAACTGCCTCAGCAGGGAAGGCCAATCTTAAAAAGATGGGTCCGACCCTGCAAATTGGAACTCTTGATAGAACAAAGTGGGTAGAAGTCCATGTTGTGTGAGGCTGACCAAACACGTAATGAGCTCAGCTAAGAACAAGGTGAATCATAACATGCTACATGAGGTCAAAGCATCAAGAAATAGCGTGGATGCTGGAAATGGGACTCTGCTGGCCCAATTACTCTTTAATTTATAACCCTGAAAAATCAAACACAAGATGTCAAGAAATACATAGCATACTGTGACTTCTGGTGACCTCTTCTCCCTTAGGAAAGCCTAAAGATTCCTGTTCCCAGGAAGCTCGCTGCCTTTAGCAAAATTTCCTAAAAGCCCATGAATGAATAGATTTACAGATGGGATAGAGATAGGGTAATATATGTAAGTACATTGTAAACATAAAGCATCATATGAGTATAACCTATTAAGCCTGTATATCATTTTCTTCATATATGACTTTCTTGAGAACAGATTGGCAATAAATGAGTGATCAAGAAGATGCAAAGTTTTACCAAAGAACATCACAGTAGAGAGCTGAGGAAAAAGGAGAGCTGGTTGCAGTAGGGAATTACATGCACCTGAGAAGCAACCTAGATTTTTTTTTTGCCTTTCTGTTAGGCTGAGTCATGTAGATTATATAGGCCCAAAAGGAGATAAGGTCTGCTGAAGGGAGGATTACCTGGCATACTATGAAGAAGCAAAGATAGTAATTTTTTTCCTGATAATCAAAGGACTTAGGTACAAGCATTTTCTCTGTTTTGTGTTAAATTCGGTTTTGTTGTCTTTGATTCAAATTTTTTTTTTAGTCTGAGTGCTAAGAGGGGTATTAATGATCCAATAGGAAGAGCAGCTTTTTCCTTGGATTTGAGGATATTTTTCGAGAAGTTGTCAAGAGTCAGAGAGACTTTTTTTTTGAAAGTCCCTCAAAATTGGACCCGTGATGTCAGGGACTGGATTAAAAATTAAAGTTCTTACTGTAATTATGAAAATAGTTTTGACCTCAAATGGCCCCCTGAAAAAAGTCTTGGGAACCGTTAGGGATTCCAGACCACATTTTAAGAATCACTTTTCTATTGCAATCCTTTTCCTCCTTCAAGGTCCAACTCAGGTGTTGCTTTACCAAAATAATTTCTTCAATGTACCCCCATCCCAGATAAAAATCATTCCTTCTCTTTGAATATCTCTCTCATCACTTTGATCATTCCTTTACATGTAATCTTATCTCACTTGTATTACATTCTTCAATTTATATGCTTCTCAGCTTATAAACTTGCTAAGGTCAGGTTCCGGGTTTATTCTTTTGTTTTTGTATCAATTCCATGCTTAGCCACACATTAGAGACCTAAGTGTTTGTTGAACTAAATTAGTTCTCTGACTTGTAATTGCATGTTGCTACTGCCACAGGTGATGGCAATTGTCTGAAGGTGGAGTGTTTTGTAATTACAAATCCTTTTGAAGCCAAAACTGGGTATCAATACTCAAGCAAATACTTATTTGCAATTTAAGGAAAACTCCCATCTCAAATCTTGTGGAATCCAGAGCTGCTGTTGTCTGCTTATTCAAAGCAGACAACATCTTAAAGGAACTAGTCTCACTAGACAGGTAAATCAGAAGTGATGGGAGTGAAGGGGAGGGATGCTTCCTCATGTCTTTTAGTGATATGGGGAAAGAAAGCCAGGAGAAAGTCATTGTAACTTCCATCTCCCCAACCTCTAGTTGGCAGGTTTGTTTTCTATTCCTGGTTTTCCATTCTGCCTAGAGAATGGCCAAACTGCAGCTTTAGGACACGAAAATGAGGCTTCTCATCACATATAGCTTCCACATCCCCCCTCCCCTCCAGGAACAATAGCCTCCAAAGACAGGTATGGTATCTCCCTAAAACACTGCATGTGACAGACACTAGGATTGAGATGGAGACTTCCAATACTGGAGTATGAGACAGGAACAGGAAGGGTTGAGCAGCAGCTTGTTGCATAGATAGATGTCTCAGTTGCCCAGGCCAGAATATTTCAACTCCATTCCCATTGTGAGACTCATAATAATGACATCTGCTTCCCTCACAATTTCTAGGCTACAGAGAGGTCCTGAAAGCCTTCCAAGTTGCCATATTGTGAGTAATTTGTAGCCCAAGAGCCTACCATGAATTAGACACTTCTTGGTGGGGATGACAAAAGGGGAAATAGCTACTTACTGACTAGTAAAGATGTTGTATTTTGTCAGTGGATTTCGATTCAAATCCTATCCACCGGTGAGACCTTAAATACTTTATCTACCTCTTTGGGCTTCCATTTTCTTATGTAAGGATGACCTCTAAGGTCTTTTCTAGCTCCAATTCAAGGATCCAGTGATTCCAGTTATCATCATCAAGCTCTGCACCTCCCTGCCCCCATACACTCAACAAAACACCAGGGAAAATTCCCTCTTCTCTGAGGTAAGTACAGTGTATTCTTTGCCACTAGGACTAATATAGGCCCCTGGCACAGCCTACCCCCCCCCCACCAAAATCTCTTCTTCTTGCAGTCCTCTCTCAAGGATGAGTAGCTCATAATAGAATGGATTTTAGAGGCTACCCAATCATTTCATTGCTGCTAGGTGACTCCCCACTGCCACAGCCCAATGGAATCAGGGGTCTTCTTCAATGATTGTGTTACTGAATTCATGGTCATTTCCCTTCATTTCTGTTGGCTATCCTTTGCCCACAGAACTTGCATGCATACTGTACTGGAAAGCAAAATCTATTTTGCTAGAGTATATAAAGTAGAGTATATAATACTTTGTTTTATTTCATTTAATTTTTTCAATTACATGCAAAGATAGTTTTCAACATTCATCCTTTTGCAAACTTTTGAGTTCTACATTTTTCTGCTACCTCCCTTCCCTCTCCAGTTCCCACGGCATCAAGCAATCTGATATAGATTGTACATATACAATCCTCACAGTAGTTGTGTTGTGAAAGTGGAATTAGAACTAAGAGGGAAAACAACTATGAAGGCCTAATACTTCAAAGTTCCCATTGAACTGAACTGAAACCATATGAGTATCCCCTCAGCTGGCACCAATTATGGCTCATCAATAATTTCTCAATCTGAGTTATTTCTTACCTATTTTCTAGGAAACAATTACATGGCACAAGGGCTAAAGTCCTGCAATTTAAACTCAGGAAGACTTGAGTTCAAATCTAGCCTTGAGCACTTACCAGCTATATGCTCTTGAATAAGTAGGTTAACCTCTATTTACCTTAATAGTACTTAATATTTAACCTGCCAAGGTTGTTGTGAGGTACAAATGAAATTAATACTTGTATCCTTTGCAAAACTCTTATAGTATTAAATAAATGCTAGCTTTTATCATTGTTATTATGTCCTCCCATTGATCCTCTATAAAGGATCTACCCTATATATGGTAGAGGCCTTTCTCTCATACTTCTTACATTACATGGGTACAAGGACAACATTCACCTGTGACCCACCTCCTTCTCTTATCATATATTTCTTTGATAGAATCTCTCATGCTATTTCTTAACACATCACCAAAAATAAGCTTTTTAATGCTTTTGAGTGAACCAAAACTTTTATTCTTTGAAGATTATGGTAGTCATAATATCATAGAATCAGAGATTTACAACTGTAAGAAACTTCAAGAAGTCATAGAGTTGAACCTCTTCACTTAATAGATAAGGAAACCGAGACTGAGAGAGAGGTTGTGACCTATACTGTGTGTGTTATCTTAGACAAGTCTCTTCATCAATCTAAACCTCATATTCCTCATCTGTAAAATGCAGGGGTTAGACAAGATGATGTCTGAGATTTTATAAGAAAATGAAGTCAAGGTCAAGTTCAATTCTCCATCATTTATATCAGTTAGCTTCTTAGCCTTTTTCAAAACCAAAACTTTGATTTTTTCATCTCTAGTCCTGTGGCAGTTCTCCCAAATTCCAAAGTTTCTCCAAGTTTTCCCCAGCATTTTGATAATCATTTGAGGCCCTAGGACATAGTTTGCCTGATGTGTACCCATTGTAAACTGGTTTTCTTTTCCCATCTCTTCACTTATTTGGGGCTTTAATTTCCTATTAATCATTTCTATGCCATACACCCTGGTTTATAGATCATTCATCTCAGTAAATAGTAGTAAAAATCATTTTAAAGTTTTCTTGGCATAACATCCTCACATTCTTCATATGATAGTCCCCAAACTCTTGAGCACCATACACACATTGAAGTTTGTCAACATCCCCCTTGAAATGACACTTTCAACTATAAAAACACGTGCACCCACAGAACCTGTTTTAAAATAGAAGCATCGGGGAGATATATCACTTTCAAAGTGATCTGACTGAGGCAGAGTATGGTAGTATTATCACCTCTAGAGAGGTATTTTCCTTCTTCTAAATCCCACTGCAGAAAGTGTCTTGAAAAGCAATTCAGATCATGCACATTCTTGTAGGTAGCATGGTTGTTGTTGTACCACACCACACTAGGCCCTTAATAGTCAAAGTTTCTAGCCTTCATCAGCTCTGCTTCAACTTCTTGACATAACCCATAGCCATCCTAGAAGACATATCATCCTACTTCCAACTTGACTCTTGTCTGTTCCATTGAATTTGGATACTTCAAAAGTCCAAGGCTGACCTTGGGTGGGTACCCACTTTCTTCATATTAAAATTTCAAATTTCTTCTATAAGCCAGAATTTCAGGTTCCCATGGAGTGCATTAAGATATATCTCCCCGATGCTTCTATTTTAAAACAGGTTCTGTGGGTGCACGTGTTTTTATAGTTGAAAGTGTCATTTTTCATAGAGATTAAGAAGTTTTTCATTCAATGTTAAAAAAAAGAAAATGGTTCCATTTCTCATTCCCTTCTGTACCCAATATGTCTTTTTAATGATGATAGCAGCAGCATCAGGGACAATGGAGTCATCAGAGACCAGAACTTATCTGCTTCACAAAATCCTGATGCACAGCCATCACTGTGGGTTCCTGAGGCCAAGGCTAGTGCACATTTCAGACTGCTTTAAGAGATGGGATAAATGAGGCTTTGTTGAAACATTAGTGTTCTTTTCTTTGCTGCCATGATCCAAGGTTTTGACTTGAACTATATATTGAACCCCTTTTTTACCTGCCTTGAGCATCTGTCCTCCTCACCACTCAGTCTCTAAACATCCCATTGTGGAGACAGTTGTCCTGAAGGTGATTTGATTTTGGGAGGAGTGTTATGTTTTATAAGGATACAAATTATACCCGCATCAGCAATCATAAGGACACAAAGTTAATGGAAAGTCCAGGTTTATTTAATTTAAGAAATAGCTCTTCATCAGAGATCCTTCCTCAGTGCTGGATGATTTGGTCCAGTTACCTATGTCCAAACAATTACTAATGTAGGTCCTCTTCCTGGCTTCCTGAAAAGTATGTCCACTCTCACTGGTTCCCCTTGCTTCAAGCCTTGATCTAGGCTAAATTTTCCCAGAACTCCCACAGACACAAAGAAAGTCAACTGTGCCTATTTTCTCAAAATCTTTTTCTAGCATCCCTTTCAGGACAGCTCTTCTAGACAGAAAACACCCTACCCCAACCTAGTCATTTCTATATTGAGCCTTACCTGGTTTCAATTTACCAGAGAATTGACCTCTGTTCCTGTAGTTAGATGATGTTTTCCCTCACCACTTTGTCAGGCATTTTCTAGAGTCCAGGGATTAGGCATATACCCATTAAAATCAATATATTCCTTCACACTCATTGATAGAGAATACAAAAGTCATCACAGTCCAGAAATATACATTTAGGAAAATATAGTCAATAAACAGAAGGCAATATCCAGATATATGCTGGGCAATGTTTTACAACCTGCTCTCTGGAAATGCAAGACTCACTTTAAAATTAAATCCTAATTATTATCATTTTCTTCATTATTTTCTTATATCTGGTCAATCAGTAAAACAATAAACCAAGCCCTGTTTTGTAGGATTTATAGCTTCTTGAAGGGTAAAATCTCACTTTGAAAATTAAGCAACTAACTCAGGAACTATGATGCATTAGATGGCTCTAGCGCATGCCTATTAACATCCCCCAAAAGGAGAAGTGTCCCTAAATTCAGGAACCAGGTGAGGAAATGTATAAAACTTTAGGTCATCATGTGCTACCAGTTACCCCCTCTTAGACTGAATAAAGTCTACAAGAATGGGCATAATCTGAATTGCTTTTTAAGACACTTTCTGCAGTGGGATTTGGAGAAAGGAAAATTTCTCTCTAGAGAAGAATAAGTTAACCTCAAAGGTATCAAAGAAATGTAATCTGAAAATCTAGAAACATAGCCCATTAAAGTTAATTGGAATGGAGAGTCAGGGTAGGGTAGAATAGAGATGTTATAAAAAATGCCCAATATAAACATTTGAAAGTGAACTTTTCTACTAGTGAGAACCAGTTCCAATGAGAACTCCAGGAAAAAAAAACTGGAAAATGAGAAATTGCTTCGTCTTCCATGTCCTGAATTCCCAGACAACACTCAAAGCATTTTGAGCTGCCCCAAAGAGCAGCTTTGGATGCTCTTGATCATCTTAAGTGTCAGTAAAGCAAACCAATTAACCTAAGCAGCTTAATCCTCTTAGGATAATTCAAGTAAAGTCTGTCAGTAAATATGAATTAATTTCTTAATATTTGCCTTCAAGGAGCTTACAATCTAATGAAGAACAACAAAGGATAGTAAGAAAGGAAAGTATTCACAGGGAACATGATGGAGAGGTCCAAAGGAGTGCAGTGGATGGGAAATGAATGGATGACTGACTGAAAAACCCTCAAAAGGAGTTCTGAGAAGAAATCTGCTCTACCCTCTAATCAGAGGGGTCCTTGAGGATATTGATAAGGTACTAATTGGTCTTCTGCCCAATTCTTTCTCTCTTCTTGACTTGACCCAACCTCCTAATATATTGGTTTGCCTGCAGGAAATGCTACTAATTGTAGTCTTTTATGTGAGCAGTTTACCAAATATGTCTAATTAATGTGCAATAAAAATTTATACATATCATGAAATGTGTTAGATTAATTTTGTTGTAAGTTATATTTCATTACAACACTAAATTCTGGTTTATGTATGCTCAACTTTCATAACTTATTCCTCATTTAAGTGCACTGTCCACTTACATTTAAAAATCACTAGAGGTGACATTTTAGGTGACTCAGCTTCTCATTCTAAAAGTATCTGACATGTGGATTAGGAGCTTCTCTAAAATATCCCTTTAGTGCCCAGAATATTCTCGGGAAAATAAAAGTATGAGCCATCTATGTGTTCCTTCCTCCTTATACAAAGTGTCCCAAAAGTTTTGGTTCAAGTTTTTAGCAGAATAGCTTCAAAAGAATTTTGGGATACTCCATCGCTCTTCAACTAGTTTTCTATAGCTCCTCAAGGCCAAAGATCATTTAGACCCATGGCATTTAAGGCTCATCTCGTCCAATCCCTAATACAATATGATCAGTAAGGTTCTTTCTAACTCTTTAATTATATGTATACATATATTTCATACACATATACACATTTCTCTATAATTTTGTATTTCATCCCCACTTTTATTACAAAATTACTGCAATAAGATTTCAGTATAAAGTTACTATCCTAGAAAAATTCTAACCAAATAGATTGTGCTAACTTTTGTGGGCCTTTGTAAATCTTTGATTTACACTGAGCCACCTCTAAACCATGCCATTAGGGGATCATTACATTCCAGCCAAGACATCACCTTCTGGGTTGTATCATCCAACAAAACCTTGTCAAGTGTCACCTATAGGATTAGTATTTATTTATGATTTTGTCTTAAATAAATATTAAATTCTACAGGTGTCTCAGAATAGCTAAAATGTTGAGACCACTGACCTAGGACTTAGATAAGCTAGCTTTGACCTAATTTGGTCAGATCCAGAATTCCATAACTCTTCTCAACTGTCCCTATACCATACCAACACATTTATGCACATTCCTGTCACCATTTTCCAGTTCCCGAATCTATGTTGCCTTCACTCAATAGAACATAAACTTAGTAAGGGCAGAGACTGTCTTGCTTGCTTGTATTTAAATATCCAGTACCTGTCATGTAGTAACTATTTAATAAATGCTCTATTTGTCTAATTATTGACCTAGCTAAAGCATTCTTTCAATCACTCTATCTTTCATGTATCTTATCTATCTAGCAATGTGCTGGAACTGGCTCAAACTGGCTCACAAGAACCAATTGCTACATTTTCAGTCTGAACATTTAAATCTCAGAAATCAGCAAAAGCTACAAAGCAGGACTTGATTTATTGTTTTGTGAATTTCTAGATTTAAGAAAGTGATAAATAATATGTTAATAATGCAGAGTATTCAAAACTTTATACAAAATGATAGGTACATATTAGTATTGTATATAATTGGAAAACAAATAAAATGTTAACAGATAAAAAAATAATGCAGAGCACATTGAAAAGTGTGTTTTGCACACATTTTTTCCAGAGTTAGTTATTAAACATTTACCAACAATTTTCTCTCTTTTTTCCTCACTCTCTATACTTCCTCCCTCTCTCTTTCTAGAAAGGTTCTATAAAAAGTCACTACATACCATTGTTTGTACCACATTAGAGAGGAAAATGATTCCAATTTTAGTTGTCTTTTCATTGAGTTCTTGAAATATATTCTGCTGAATTCAAAGCAGCCCTTAATATCCAATTAGTCAATCATTCAAGGAAACAAGTATTAACCAGCTACTATGCTCTAGACACTGTATTAAGCCCTGGCAATCCTTACCCTCAAGGAGCTTAAACTCTAATGAATGAGATATCAAGCAAACTAATAAATACAAACTATATATAGTATACAAAAGGAAATAATTAAGAGAGGGAAGGCACTGGAATTAAGAGGGGTAGAGAAATACTTCCTATAGAAAATGATATTTTAATTGGAACTTGAAGAAAACTAGTAGCTGGAGATGTGGAAGGAGAGCATTCCAAACATGAGGGACAACCAGAGAAAATTAAAGAATTGATTCTATATCACATTGACCAACAGATCTCTAGTGAAGAATCTCAAGGATCAATACTTGTCCCAATGCTATGTAAATGTTATGTAAATGTACAAGTGATTTAATATTTTTTGTTAATAATTTGGAAACTAAATACTTACTAAATTTGCAAATGACCCAAAGCTTGGAAGGGTAGCTAGCACAATGGGTGACAGATTCAGGGTACAAAAAAAGATCTTAACAAGTTCCAGGAATTTTGTTGAAACTAATAAAAGTGAAATTCAGTCAATATAAATACACAGTCTTACACTTAGATTCCAAAAATCAACTTCACAAGTACAGACTGGGGGAGGCAAGATGAGACACAGCAATGTGTTTGAAAAAGCTCTGGGAGTTTAAGTGAACTTCCACCTCAAAATGAGTCACCAGTTTAATGGGACAGCCAAGAAAAAGATAATTTAATAATCTCTGTCCTGGTTAACAATAATATCTATCATGTTAATGTTTGCAAAGCACCTCACAAATTTCTTCCTTGATCCTCACAAAACAACCCTGGAAGGGAGATCCTGTTATCCTCATTCTACAGATAAGGAAACTGAGACAAACAGATGTTAAATGACTTGCCCAAAGTCACATAGTAAGTCTTTGAGGTCTCATTTAAACTCAAGAATTCCTGATTCCAAACCCGAAGCCTTATTCATTGTGACACCTAGTTGTAGGTAGTAAGAGGTTCATTGTCTCATAAATATTGTCATAGTCCTTCTGTAGTCTACTCTGATTAAACTATATCTTCAATATTGGTTTCATTTCTGGGTATTACTATTCCAGGGTATTTTTGTCCAGTCATGTCTGGCTCTTTTTGACCCAATTTGGGTTTTTTTTGGATAAAGAGACTGGAGTGGCTTGACATTTCCTTCTCCAGCTCATTTTACAGATGAGGAAACTGAGGTAAACAAGATGAAGTGACTTTTCCAAGGTCCCACAACTAGTGTCTGAGGACAGATTTGAATTCAGGAAAATAAATCTTTCTGAGTCCAGATACAACACTCTTATCTCCCTCACCATTTAGCTTATCTGAACAAGAGCCTAGTTGATCATTTTTCAGATAAGCTAAATTTAGGAATTCCT
Organism: Macrotis lagotis; assembly: GCF_037893015.1. NCBI lineage: Eukaryota > Metazoa > Chordata > Mammalia > Peramelemorphia > Peramelidae > Macrotis > Macrotis lagotis. The sequence goes on along the minus strand of NC_133665.1, from coordinate 1,670,135 downwards.
TTTGGACATTAGTTGTATGAGATGACCCCATTAACTATAAAATTTGAGGATTCTATGTACTACTAAAATTTTTAGATCTTAGATCTTAACACAGTAATAGGCAAGGAGACAAAAATTGACTTGCGCAAGCCAGAGACAGAAAGGTCCAATGGAAATCTATCCCTTGGGATAGAACTGGGCAAAAAATCCTGTACTGAAGTAAAAGACTGAGCTCAGAGAACTGGAGAGTTATATAAACTATGATTTCTGTTTTTTTTAACTGCTCCATTGTAATGTTTTAAAATCTTAGATTTTTAAAAGAATTATCCCTTTTAAGAAAAAAAGATCAAAGACCACCTTCTGGAACAGTAACGACAGATACTGAAGAAATGTTAGAGATTAAGATTCATAAACTCAGAGAATTTTAGGGCTAGAAAGACTTTAGGAAGTACATAGTTTTAATCTAATTCTTAACTTCCACTAGCAAGAAAACTAAGACAGAGAAGGATGAAGTAATTTACCCAATTTTATACCCACTGATTAGGTAGAGTCGATTCAATCATATGGTAATTTTCAGTTCCCCATTGGGAAGAGAAATTAGTGAGGTTAGTTTCCAGGGAAACTATATCTTGAATGGAAAGGGACAGTCACACATTGCAGCCCTGGACACTGTAGCCATGACTGCTTTTGTTTTTTCTGCTCATCTTGAGGAAGAAAAGAAGCAGAATTGGAAGCTAACAACTTATAAAGGTGCTTATGGTCCAGCAATCAGCTAAAAGTCTACATTACACATCAGGCAATCAAAGAGTGAATGAGGGTCTCCTAAAAGGGCTTTTCACTGCTTGAAGCAACAAAGCTCTAAAACCAGTGCCAGAGCTAAGCAAAAATTCGTTGACCTATCAATAATGATTAATGGATCCAGTAACCAGTTGTAGTTAGTCAATTTTTCAGTTATGTCTAACTCTTCATGATCGTATTTGGGGTTCTCTCAACAAAGATACTGTTGTGCTTGGCCATTTCCTTCTCTAGCCCATTTTACAGATCAGGAAAGGGAGACAAGTAGGATTACGTGACTTACCCAGGGTCACACAACTAATAAATGTCTGAGACTGGATTATTTGAACTCAAGAGCATGAGACTTCCTGAATCCAAGCCCAGTGCTTGATCTACTATACCACCTAGTTGCCACCTATATCTTTCAGGTTCCAGATCCATTCTCACCTCCAAGAAATTTCAAATCACTACAATTTCCCCTGGCATTCTTTCTTCTAAATCCATAGTTCCTTTAGTACAAGTTTTTTTTTTCCCTTCTTTGTAGGTAGTACAGTGAATAGAAGCCAGATCTGGAGTCAGGAAGACCTGAGTCAAATCCAGTCTCAGATACCTATTAGTTGTGTGATCCTGGAAAAGTCTCTTAACCCTATTGATCTCAGTTTCCTCATCTGTAAAATGACTAACTAGTATCTTTGCCAAGAAAACTTCAAAAGGGGTCATGAAAAGTCTGACATGACTGAAAAATTACTCAAGATCACAATGCCTAGACAATACTTAGCAAACAGCAGGTGCTTAATAGATATGGGTCAATTTTTATTGACTGCTCCATAGATCTAATCATTTCTTTACCCCCTTCTGCTCTAGTGCATCACAGTATTCAGAGCTAAAAGGAACGTTAGAGACTGCCTAGACCAATCCTCTCATTTCAGGTGCTAAGAAGCAGAATCATGATGTAAACAGGGTGGGGGGCAACTAGGTGGTGCAGTGGATAGAGCACCCAGCCCTGGAGTCAAGAGGACCTTAGTTCAAATCTGACCTCAGACACCTATTACTCACTAGCTATGTGACCTCAATCAAGTCACTTAATCCCATTGTCTCACAAAAAAAGAAAAAAAAAGATGTAAGCCCAGGTAGCCTAATATGATATATGTGTGTGTGTGTGTGTGTGTGTGTGTGTGTGTGTGTATACCTATGAATATACAAGTATTCTTTCAACTATACATGGGTTTCTTAACTGTTTTGTGACACAGAGTCCTTTGATAGTCTTTAATAGAGTCCATGAACTCCTTCACAAAATAAAGTGTTTTAGCAAATGGAATACTAAGATTATGAAGAAAATCTATCATATTAAAATACAATTATCAATTTTTTAAAAAACTAAGTTCACAAACTCCCAAGTTAATAAGTTAATAATAATATATATTTATGTATATATCTCTAGATAGATGATAGATAGATAGATAGTCACTGTCAGACTAAGTACTTTATAATTGGTATCTAACTTGACCTTCATGATAACCCCAGATGAGGAAACTGGGGTAAATAGAAGTTAAATAACTTGTCCAGGATCACACAGATGGTGAGTGCGTGAGGCCAAACTTGAATTCAGGTCCTCCTGACTCCAAGACTGGTGCCCTATCCACTGCATTCCTAAGAAACTCAGCACTATACCCTCTTGCCTACCCCCCCCCGAACTGAAGTGAATATCTCTCCTTTTGACTTATCTATAAATTGTCTAATTATAGTTTTTTTCTGTGGACAACCAGGAATCATGAAATAAGATTATGCTGGTTTAGTCTGATGAAGGATATAACTTTTTAGCTGGATATCATGATATTCATCCTTCATTTTCAAGGAGAGCTGATGACATCAAAAGGAATGTTGACTTGTGGGTGAATTTGATTTAAGTGAGGCAGAGTTGTGCAAAGTCATCACCCTCACCCTCTCTTCCAGAGTCATCAGAGTCCAGTGACGAGAAGATTCAAAACAATAAGCGATAACCCAGGAAATAGCGGATGACCTTGACATCTTCAATGTTTGATGAAGTTCTAACCACTTCAGAGTGCCTTTTTAGCTGCCTTCCTGGCCATTGGAACAAATGGCTCTCATCTGCCCATTCTGCCAGGGGAAGGCTTCAAGATACTTGGAATAGACAACTCCCTATCTTACCAGTGAATTTGAAGCCTGATGACTTTACTGGATAATCTCTATTCATACTTTGAATCTAACAACAGGAAAATTCCAGTCTGTTTTCTAATCTATGTAATCAGGGATTTGGGCTAAATTTGCTCTTAAGATTTCTTGTCCTTCCAGGATCTATGATCCTAAATAATAGAGGCAGAGTCTTGTGTATCCTAAACTTAAGAAAGGGATGAAATATATGAACAAATCATCAATCTTAAGCTTGATTTCAAATAACTCCCCGAAAGAGTTATATCTGCCTGTTCAAAAGAAACTTTACTGAGAAAGCAAGAGTCAAATGACTTCTAGTAGCTCAGTAATGTTTTAACTAAGGCAGAGCATCTCCTGAGAGACCTTATGATCAGTACTGAAAAATGTTACAACCCACATTCCATACACCCAAGTGAGTTGGCTAATTACAGTGGAGTATTGGTAGGTTTGTTTCATAATTAAGATTACAGAAGTCATTCTTTCCAGCATCTAATATCAGTTATCATTTCCTCTCCGGGGAAGTTGTCCTTAGGGGGGAAACTGTTTTTATGAGCAAAGGACAATTGCACCTTGGAAATGAATAAACTGGATAACAATGTCCAAAAGCCACACACACCAAGAGCAGGGGCATGACTCATCTTGGGCAATAATTCCCCTCCTCCTACCTTATTCTCCTCAAAGGGAAGCCTATGGCACAAGGACTGCAATCTAGAGACAGGGGACCTGAATTCTATCACAGTTTTGCCACAAACATTCTATATGACTTTCAGCAAATTATTTCACTGCCTTAGACCTCAGTTTCCTCATCTCAGAAGACAGACTAGTTTTGAAATCCTTTTACATTTCTTACCTTTTAGGATTCTAGGGGTTAAGAACTTGTTTCATGGACTTCCTGAGAGACATCTGAAGGGCCCTGCCCCCAGGGCTACCTTGGTCAAGGTCTCACAGTTAATAAATGGTAAAGCCAGGACTCAAATCTACATTCTCGATGTCCAGGTTAGTGTAAAGCCTGTGCAAAAGACATATCATTATGACTTTCTTGAAAAATGGGGGTAATTCATCTGGAAGAACAAAAAGTCAAGAGTATCAAGGGAGTCAATGAAAAAATATGAAGGACCATAATTCAAACTATATTACAAAATGATAAAACAATCTGGTACTGGCTAAAAAATAGTGGTGGATCAATGGAATATAGGTATACTTTACATAGTAAAGAATGACTATAGCAATTAGAGTTCAATAAACACAAAAGTCCAAGCTTTGAGGACAAAAACTCATATTTTGACAAAAATTGCTGGGAAAACTGGAAAGCAATCTGGCAGAAACTAGATAAGGACCAACATATCACACCATATCCCAAAATAAGGTTTAAAATGGGTGCATGCGGGGTGGCTAGGTGGTGAAGTGGATAGAGCACCAGCCCTGGAGTCAGGAGTACCTGAGTTCAAATAAGGCCTCAGACACTTAATAATTACCTAGCTGTGTGACCTTGGGTACACAATGGGGAAATTAACCCCATTGCCTTGCAAAAAAAATGGGTGCATGATCCAGTCATAAAGGGCAATATCATAAGCAAATTAGAGAAGCATGAAAATTTTACTGAAAGGGAAGAATTTTTTACTAAAGAGATAGAGAGGACCAAGGGAAGCAAAATTGATCATTTTGATTATATTAAATCGAAAAGGATTTGCAAAAATAAATGGAGCCATGATTGGAAAGAAAGCTGGAGACTGGGGGTAGGGGATTTTATAGCATTTCTCTGATTAAAGTTTCATTTTTTCAAATATATAGGAATTGAGTCAAATTTATAAAAAACATGAGTCATTCCCATTTGATTAATGACCAGAGGATATGAACAGGCAGCATTCAGAAAAAGAAATCAAAGCTATCTATAGTCATATAAAAATGCTCTAAATCACTATTGATTAGAGAAATGCGAATTAAAACAACTCTGAGGTACCACTCACATCTATCAGACTGGTTAACATGACAAAAAGAAAAATGACAAAGGCTGGAGGGCATATGGAAAAATAGGGACATTAATGCACTGGTGGTAGAGTTTTGAAGTGGTCCAATCATTATGGAGAACAATTTGGAACAATACCCAAAGGGCTATAAAACTATGCATACCCTTTTGCCTAGGAATACTTTTTCTAGGTCTGTATCTCAAAGGAAAAGGATGTATATTTACAAAAAAATATTTTATTTATTTATTTTTTTAAATTTTTATTAAAGATATTATTTGAGTTTTACAGTTTTCCCCCAATCTTGCTTCCCTCCCCCCACCCCCACCCCACAGATAGCACTCCATCAGTCTTTACTTTGTTTCCATGTTGTACCTCGATCCAAATTGGGTGTGATGAGAGAGAAATCATATCCTTAAAGAGAACAGAATTCTCAGAGGTAACCAGATCAAACCATAAGACATCTGGGTTTTTTTTTTCGAATTAAAGGGAATAGTCCTTGTACTTTGTTCACACTCCACAGCTCCTTATCTGGATGCAGACGGTACTCTCCTTTGCAGACAGCCAAAAATTGTTCCCAATTGTTGCGCTGATGGAATGAGGAAGTCCTTCAAGGTTGAACATTACACCCATGTTGCTGTTAGGGTGTACAGTGTTTCTCTGGTTCTGCTCATCTCACTCAGCATCAGTCCCTGAAATCCCGTCCCTCCTGATTTCTAATAGAACAATAGTATTCCATGACATACATATACCACAGTTTGCTAAACCATTCCCCAATTGAAGGACATTTACTGGATTTCCAATTCTTTGCCACCACAAACAGGGCTGCTATAAATATTTTTGTACAAGTAATGTTTTGACCCTTTTTCCTCATCTCTTCAGGGTATAGACCCAGTAGTGGTATTGCTGGGTCAAAGGGTATGCACATTTTTGTTGTCCTTTGAGCATAGTTCCAAATAGCTCTCCAGAAGGGTTGGATGAGTTCACAGCTCCACCAACAGTGTAATAGTGTCCCAGATTTCCCACATCCCTTCCAACAATGGTCATACTGGCCAATCTGAGAGGTGTGAGGTGGTACCTTTAATTTGCATTTCTCTAATAATTAATGATTTAGAGCATTTTTTCATATGGCTATGGATTGCTTTGATCTCCTCATCTGTAAATTGCCTTTGCATATCCTTTGACCATTTGTCAATTGGGGAATGGCTTTTTGTTTTACAAATATGACTCAGTTCTCTGTATATTTTAGAGACCAGTCCTGTGTCAGAATCATTAGTTGTAAAGATTGTTTCCCAATTTACTAATTTCTTTTGATTTTGATTACATTGGTTTTACCTATGCAAAAACTTTTTAATTTAATGTAATCAAAATCATCTAATTGGTTTTTAGTGATGTTCTCCAACTCTTCCTTAGTCATAAACTGTTCCCCTTTCCATAGATCTGACAGGTAGACTAGTCCTTGATCTTCTAATTTGCTTATTGTTTTTTATGTCTATGTCCTGTAACCATTTGGATCTTATCTTGGTAAAGGGTGTGAGGTGTTGGTCTAATCTAAGTTTCTTCCAGACTAACTTCCAATTATCCCAGCAGTTTTTATCAAAGAGGGAGTTTTTATCCTGGTGGCCTGACTCTTTGGGTTTATCAAACAGCAGATTACTATAATCCTCTCCTGCTTTTACACCTAGTTTATTCCACTGGTCCACCACTCTATGTCTTAGCCAATAACAAACAGTTTTGATGACTGATGCTTTATAATATAATTTTAGATCGGGTAGTGCTAAGCCACCTTCGTTTACATTTTTTTCATTAAGCTCCTGGCAATTCTTGACTTTTTATTTCTCCATATGAATTTACTTACAATTTTTTCTAGCTCATTAAAGTAATTTTTTGGAATTTTGATTGGTAGGGCACTAAACAGATAGTTTAGTTTTGGTAGAATTGTCATTTTTATTATATTAGCTCTACCTATCCATGAGCAGTTGATATTTGCCCAGTTATTTAAATCTGATTTAATTTGTGTGAGAAGTGTTTTATAATTGTTTTCAAAAAGATTCTGAGTCTGTCTTGGCAAATAGACTCCCAAGTATTTTACACTGTCTGAGGTTACTTTGAATGGAATTTCTCTTTCTAGCTCTTCCTGCTGTTTCTTGTTAGTCATATATAGGAAAGTTGAGGATTTATGGGGGGTTATTTTATAACCTGCAACTTTGCTAAAATTGCTAATTGTTTCCAGTAGTTTTTTAGATGATTTCTTGGGATTCTCTAGGTAGACCATCATGTCATCTGCGAATAGTGAGAGTTTTGTCTCTTCCTTCCCAATTCTAATTCCTTTAATTTCTTTTTCTTCTCTAATTGCTGATGCTAACATTTCTAATACAATATTGAATAGTAGTGGTGATAATGGGCACCCTTGTTTAACCCCTGATCTTATTGGGAATGCCTCTAGCCTCTCCACATTGAATATAATGCTTGTTGATGGTTTTAGATAGATACTGCTCATTATTTTAAGGAACAGTCCATTTATTCCTACACTCTCTAGTGTTTTTAATAGGAATGGATGCTGTATTATGTCAAAAGCTTTTTCAGCATCTATTGATATGATCATATGGTTTCTGATAGGTTTGTTATTGATATAATTGAGTATACTAACAGTTTTCCTAATATTGAACCAACCCTGCATTCCTGGAATAAATCCTACTTGATCATAATGTATTATCCTAGTGATGACTTGTAGTCATTTTGCTAACATTTTATTTAGGATTTTTGCATCTATATTCATGAGGGAAATAGGTCTATAATTTTCTTTCTCTGTTTTAACTCTTCCTGGTTTAGGTAGCAGTACCATATTGGTTTCACAGAAAGAGTTAGGCAGAGTTCCATCTTTGCCTATTTTTCCAAAGAGTTTATATAGGATTGGAACCAATTGTTCCTTAAATGTTTGGTAGAATTCACTTGTGAATCCATCAGGCCCTGGAGATTTTTTTGGGGGGAGTTCACTAATGGCTTGTTGAATTTCTTTTTCTGAGATAGGGTTGTTCAGGTATTTAATCTCTTCTTCATTTAACCTGGGCAACTTATATTTTTGTAAATATTCATCCATTTCACTTAGATTATCAAATTTATTGGCTTAAAGTTGGGCAAAATAATTTCGAATTATTACTTTAATTTCCTCCTCATTGGTGGTGAGTTCACCTTTTTCATTTATAATACTAGCAATTTGGTTTTCTTCTTTCTTTTTTTTAATCAAATTGACCAGATGTTTATCAATTTTATTGGTTTGTTTCATAATAACAACTTTTGGTTTTATTTATTAATTCAAAAGTTTTTTTGCTTTCAATTTTATTAATTTATTAATTTTTTGCTTTCGATTTTATTATTTATTAATTTTATTAATTTATTAATTTCTCCTTTAATTTCTAATTTGGTTTTTGATTGGGGATTTTTGATTTGTTCTTTCTCTAATGTTTTTAGTTGCATGTTTAGTTCATTGATTTCCTCTTTCTCCAATTTATAAGCATTTAGAGCTATAATATATCCCCTGAGAGTTGCTTTGAATGAATCCCATAGGTTTTGGTATGTTGTTTCATTATTATCATTATCTAGGATAAAATGGTTAATTCTTTCTATAATTTGTTTTTTGGTCCATTCATTTTTTAAGATGAAGTTATTCAGTTTCCAATTTGCTCTAGGTCTATATCTCCTTGGCCCAGTATTGCATATGACTTTTATTGCATTGTGATCTGAGAAAGATGTATTCACTATTTCTGCCTTTCTGCAGTTGATCATTAGGTTTTTATGTCCTAGTACATGGTCAATTTTTGTATAAGTTCCATGTACTTCAGAGAAAAAGGTATATTCCTTCCTATCCCCGTTCAGTTTCCTCCATAAGTCTACCATATCTAATTTTTCTAACAATCTATTTACCTCCCTAATTTCTTTCTTGTTTGTTTATGACTTGATTTATCTAGATCTGATAGCGGGAGGTTGAGGTCTCCTACTAGTAGAGTTTTGCTGTCTATGTCTTCCTGTAATTCTTTCAGCTTCTCCTCTAAGAAGTTGGGTGCTGTCCCACTGGGTGCATATATATTCAATATTGAAATGACTTTATTGTCTATGGTACCTTTTAGGAGGATAAAGTTTCCTTCCTTATCTCTTTTAATCCTATCTATTTTTGCTGCTGCTTTGTCTGAGATAAGGATTGCTACCCCTGCTTTTTTTTACTTCAGCTGAAGCAAAATATATTTTGCTCCAACCTTTTACCTTTACTCTATATATATCTCTCTGCTTCAAATGAGTTTCTTGTAAGCAGCATATTGTAGGATTCTGGTTTTTAATCCACTCTGCTATTTGCTTATGTTTTAAGAGAGAGTTCATCCCATTCACATTTAAGGTTATGATTACTAATTCTTTATTGCCCTCTGTGCTATCTTCCATCTGTTTGTATTTTTCCCCCTTTCCCCCCCTTTTATCCATATTCCCCAGTATTTTGTTTTTGAATACCACCCCCTTCAGTGTGTTTGCCCTCCTATATCACTCCCTCCCCTTTCTTTCCCCTTTCCCTGTTCCCTTCCCTTCCTTTTGTTATTTCCCCTTATTTCCTCCACCCCCCTTCCCTTTCTCTGTCCCCCCTCCCCTTTTCCCCTTTTACTTCTTGAAAGGTTAGATGTTTTATAAGTTAACTGAGTATGTGTAGGTTGACTTTAAGCCAAGTCTGATGATAAGAAGATTCAGGTGTTTCTCCTCTACTCCCTTCTTCCCCTCTATTACCATAGGTTTTTTGTACCTCTTAGTGTAATGAGATTTGTCCCATTCAATCCCCTCCCTCCTCCTGTCTCTTTCCTGTCCCCCTTTTTAGGGAGGTAGTGCATTTTTTTTAGATCATTCTGTCTAAGTCATAGAAAATTCTGAGTGTCTGACCCTTCTAGTTCAGTATATTCTGTTGAATAGAGTCCAAATTCCTGAGAGTTATTAGAGTCTTTCTCCCCGGTGGAGTTAAAGCCAGTTACATCCCATTAGATATCAGTCTCATGGATAAGTCATGGATGTCCAGCATTTCTGGCTAGGTATATTCTCTCTGTTAGAGTTACATTTCTCAGGATTCTCAGGATTTATGAGAGTCTCTACCCACCCCCCATGCTGGGATATAGCCAGTTTCAACTTGCTGGGTTGCATTTTTTTCCTTTTACTGCCCCCCCTTTTTTTTACTTTTTCATGTGTCTCTTGAACCTCCTGTTTGATATCCAAATTTTCTGTTTAGCTCTGGTCTTTTCATCAGAAACTTTTGGAATTCTTCCATTTCATTAAATGTCCATCTTTTTCCCTGAAAGAGAAGGCTCAGCTTTGCAGGAAAGTAGATTCTTGGCTGCATCCCAAGCTCCCGTGCTCTTTGAAATATCTCGTTCCAGGCCCTTCGATCCCTTAAAGTTGATGCAGCCAGATGATCCTTGCTGTGGCTCCTTGATATTTAAATTGTTTCTTTCTGGCTGCTTGCAGGGTTTTCTCTTTTATCTGATAGTTCTGGAGTTTGGCCACAGCATTCCTTGGTGTTTTCCTTTTAGGATCTTTTTCTGGTGGGGATCGATGTACTCTTTCAATAACTACTTTGCCCTCCGATTCCATGATGTCAGGGCAGTTTTCCATCACTAGATCCTGTAATGTTAAGTCCAGGCTTTTTTTCTCTTCAATGTTTTCAGGATGTCCTATAATTTTCAGGTTTCTCCTCCTCGATCTATTCTCGAGGTCAGTGGTTTTGTTGATGAGGTATTTCACATTTGCTTCTATTTTTTCTATGTATACTCCATTATTTTTTTGGGGGGGGGAGGAGTTTTCTTCATTAACCTTTTCCAATTGGTCGATTCTACTTTTGAAAGAGCTTTCCATTTGAGCAATTGAGGTTTTGAGAGAATTAATTTCTTTTTGCATTTGCTCATTTGAGGATCTGAGAGAATTATTCTCATTTTGCAAGGTATTAATTGTCTCCCCCAAATTTTCCAGTTGATTTTTAAACTCCTTTCTTATTTCTTCAAGGAAGTCTTTCTGTGCTGGAGACCAGATTGTATTCTCCTCAGAGGTTCCAGGTTTCTCTGGGTTGGGGTCTTTCCCTTCCAGGAATTTTTCTATGGATCCACCTTTCTGCTGACCCTTCTTTATGCTAAGACCTTGAGTTGGGTGGGGCTGGTTCACCTGGGCTTGGGATCTCTAATGGCTTTACTGAGTGCAGTTTCTCTGGCTGGCCAGTAGGAGGAGCTGGTTGCCCTCTCTGGGGTATCCGTGACCTTGGTTGGGAGGCCTTCTCCCTTTGCTTGAGGGCGGGAATTGGAGCTATTGAATTCTTTTGCCTTCAATCAATGGTGGGCTTTACCCTGGCCTGAGGTGATTCCTCAGCTGGGCTGTTTCTTTTGCTCACACACCTAGGCCTGAGGCAGAAATAATTTGCATTTGTTTGGGAGGAGACCTCAGTGCAATGGAGGCATGGGCTCAGAGTTTCTCAGACCTCAGGAGCCCAGGCTGATCCAGCAGGTCCAGCTCTCGGGCCCTCAGACTCCCGGTTCCGATTCAGCTGTTGGTCTGGCTGATCTTCCCTGGGAGCTCAGACTCACCTGCAGGTACTCAGCCAAGGCTGCTGCGGGAGACAAATCCTGAGGTAGATTTTCCTCTCCTGGCTTTTCTTTCTGGGTTTCCTGGTTCGGATTTCTTTTAAGAGGTTTGTTTCATGTGATAGATGGGGAAGAGATCAGGAGACTTTAGAACTGTGCCTGTCTTCTCTCCACCATCTTGGCCCCACAAAAAATATTTTAGCAGCTCTTTTAGTGATGGTAAAGAATTGGAAATTGAGGGGTTGCCAATCAACTGGAGAATGCCTGAACATGTTGTGGTATATGACTGTGAATACTATTGTCTTCAAAGAAATAACAAGCAGGATGATTTCAGAAAAAACCTATGAAGAGCTGAGTGAAATGATGCAGAATGAGGTAAGCATAACCAGGAGGACACTGTACACAGTAAAATCAATTTCGGGGAATGATCAACTGTGAATGACTTAGCTATTTCTGACCATTGTAATGATTCTAGACAATTCCAAAGAATTTATGATAAAAAGTGCTATCCATTGAAAGAGAAAATTAATGGAATCTGAGTACAGATTGAAGAATAATTTTTTTCATTTTATTTTTATTGCTTCTTTTTTTTACATCATGGCTATTATGGAAATGTGTTTTACATGATTTCACAGGTATAATTGATATATTTCTTGTTTTCTAATGAGTGGAGTAGGGGAGGGATGGAGGGAGAGAATTCAGAATTCAATTTTTTAAATGAATGTTAAATAAAGAAATAACTTTATTTTTCAAATAATATCTAAGTGTGAGAGAATAAATCAGCACCTCAGGCACAATGGGGCATGGAGTCATACTTCCCAGGATTGAATTCTGGCTTTAATATTTAAAATATCAACCAAATGAGGCAATGGATAGAACCATTGGCCTTGGAGAAGGATAGGAGTTTGAATCCTATTTCAGCCACTTGACATTTACTAACTGTGTGACTTTGGGCAAGTCACTTAACTCTGATTGCCTCTCATCATCCTGACTCCATATCTGGCCGCTGTACCTAGATGGCTCTGGAGGAGAAAGTGAGTCTGGTGACCTAGCGCAGCATCCCCCTCATTCAAATCCAACTCATGTGCTTGTCATGGCATCACCTCCCTGATGTTATGGTCCTTTCCAGAATGAAGGGCAAAGGATCATCATTTAAAATATCTTGGGCAAATTATATAATTTCTCTGGACCTCAGTTCCCTCAACTGTAAAATGAAGCCAGTGAATGAGATAGATGGCTTGTAAGTTCCCCTCTAGCTCTAGAGCTAAAAACCTTTTGTTCCTTCCAGCTCTAAATGTTTGGATCCAGGTTCTATCTTTGGCCACCCATAACTTCCCCTGGCTTTGTTGTTCCTTGGGGCAGGTAGGTGGCACAATGGATAGATCCTTGAACTTGAAGTCAGGAAGATCTAAATTCAAATTCAACCTTAGACACTTATTAGATGTATAATCCTGGAAAGTCGTTTTTCAACCTCAGTTTCCTCACCTATAAAAAAAAGATAATCATGGCACCTACTTACCAGGATTGGTGTAAGGATCACATGAGAGCATATGTAAAATGCTTTGCAAACTTTACATTAGATATCTATTATGGAACAAAAGACCCTCTCCCTTCTACCCCAACCAATTTATGTCCTTCAGGCCGATTTGATTCCGCCAGAAGTGGGGAGCTGGCTGCCTTTGATTCCTAGAGCTGGCACGGGCACGGAATCTATTACAACTGTGTTACTCATGCTGCGTGTGCCAAGCGGTGGTGCGGGAGGGGGTTGGGGGGTTGGGGAATACGGCGGAGGGGGGAGGGGGGAGAGGGGGCCGGGGGCTCTAGAGTGACTATTGAAACTACCCAACTAGAAAAAAAATAGCTATAAGAAAGTTTCCTCCTGATTTGAGCTGGGTGGGCATTAGATCTCGCCGGCCCCAAGTGGCATCTCTGACGGATGGCTCAAATGCTCTATTTCAATCTGTTCCAAGTTAGGCAATGAGAGTCCCTTTTTTCTTCCCCCAAGGCTTGTCATATAGACGAGCCATTAAGTCGGCAGGCACCAGTTGTCTGGCACTGCGACGCAACTGCAGTTTCACAAGGTTTAGCAGACGGTCTATAAAAGTGCTTTCTTTTCCACCAAAACCCCCACAAAAATGCCAAAGCTCCCACTGCCGCCCAAAAAAAGACTGTGCTTTATACTGCACTGAAACCTGGTACAGTATCCAGGATCTGCAAATGTCCCCAAGCTGTTTTCAAAGGCTTTAATTAGAAGCAGCAAAGAGGGGGGTTTATGTTCTGAATTACTCGTGAAAATAATCTGGGCAACTCAGAACCATGAAAGGGAGTCTAATGGAAAGGGGAAGCAGGTCTGGCAGCCTGGAATTCCCAGGAGGTTTGAAGGAGAGGGGCTACAGAATTGCTGTGTGACCTTACGTTTAACCTCCCTCCCTGACTTCACAATTTTTGTTGATGATGTTGTTGTTTAAATCTCGGTTTCCCTGTAATGCATGTTGCAATGAGCTCTGGACCTAAGCAATCATAAGGAAATAAAAACTCTTTAAAATCACCCCCTTTTTTAGGTTGTGAAAGTGAAAGACTTTTTTAAAAATTAATTACTGAGACCAAACTGGCACACTTTTCAGGGAAACTCTGGTCTTGTAAAAGTGGAAGTTAAAATTCCCAGCAGGGAAGGAGATATAAATGTTTTCTTTAGTTCTCAGTTGTGCAGGCTACACAGCTCATTGCAAACCTCCTTGCTGCTAGTCTCATGTTCTCAGACCTCCCTTTAGAACCTCTTTTGGGAAATAATAATAATAATTCTTCCCTGTTCTACAAAGACTTTCAAGAGTCCTACAGATATTAAGTAATTAATCCTCTCGACTCCCTCAGGACATTTAATCATTGGAGGATCTCAAAGCACTCTATAAATACTCGTTGAGTCTTATCATGTCCCAGAGCTAGAGGTAAGCATAATTTACTAAACTGATAGAGATTCAAGGCTAAGTAGTAATAAAACAACCACATATTTATAAAGCAGCTGTATCTAAGAAGCTCAAAGCCCTTTATATAGAAATCAGCTCAGCCTCCATAATTGTCTTTCTCCATCTCCTCTCTTTCTCAATGAATTCAATTAAATCAACATTTACTGAGCACCTGTTCAGCACAAGGCATAGTAATAGGTGAGGTAGCGGATAAAATATGAGAGGTTCTTAGACCTCAAGAAAACTATACATTACATATGTAATGGTATATAACACAGGGATGGGGAACCTTTATTTGCCAAGGCTATTTGGATATTTATAACATTATTCAAGGGCTATATTTGGCCATTTAATTTATTCATCCTGAAAAAGTAGCCTTGGCAATGCCAGACCATGGCCCTTGAGCTTCAACACAAATCATTTTGTTTGCCTCAGTTTCCTAATCTGTAAAATTATCTGGAGAAGGAAATGCTAAACCACTCCAGTATCTTTGCCAAGAGAACCCCAAATGAAATCACAAAGAGTCAGATACGACTGAAATTATTGAACAAATGGTGAGAAAAGAACAAAAGTCTCCTGACTTCAATCAGTGCTTTTAGATGATTATTGATTATTGTTTGATTTTTTAAGTGCTTACTATGCACCAGTCACTGCATTAGAAGACTGAGATTAGAAGTTGCATAACAGTTTGGAGATTCAAATGCAAAAACAAAACAAAAGTTGCAGTCCCTGTCCTCAAGGGGACTTATATATTTAATGAAAGAATATCATATTATACATACATATATATGTATATATATATGTATATACATATATATATATATATATATATATATATATATATATATACAGATAAGTAAATACAGGATGTCCCCAGAATCTCAGTGTACATTTGAAATTTTTTTTATTTAAGGAATTGGGTTCAGTGACTTGCCCAAAGTCACACAACCAGATAATTACTAAGTATCTGAAGTTGAATTTGAATGCAGGTCTTCCTGACTCCAGGGCCAGTGCTCTAACCACTGCACCACCTAGCTGCCCCTCTTATTGCACTTTTAATTTTTTTAATGCTTAATTTAATTTAATTGTTTACTTAAACTATTAAACTTAAAAGTACACAAAAACCATAGGGATTTGCTATAATATATAAAACTGTATAATAATATAATATTGTATAAATAATGTTATACAAAGGAATTTCAAAAAGGAGAAAGAACTTTCAATCCATTAAGAATCATTTATTAAGTCCCTGCTGGATAAATGCTGAGGTACATATATTCAAAAATGGAAAAATCCCCTGCTTGAAAGAGCTTGCATTCTATAAAGGAGAGACATTATGTAAATAACAACAGAATAAATACAAGATGACTATAAGAGAGTGAAATATAGGCTCTGTTATGACTATGGATGTGTGACATCCTCTCTAGGCCTCAGTTTCCCTGTTGTATGATTGGGGAAATAATAATAATAATAATAATAATAATAATAATAATAATCCCATAGAATTACTATGGGATTCAAATGAAATGTCTGCAAAGTAAGTGAACATTTTAAAGCGCTATATAAATGTCATCTATTATTTTCATGATTTGATGATGACGCACAATGGTAAATGGAAAGTATAGAAGAGGGATATAAACAAACTATTTTGAAAAAGAATCCTTAAGGAGGAAAGATTCCTTCTTATCTCAATACCTTCCAGTGGTTCATCCAACTTTGTCCATGGCCAGAGTGTGCCTGGTGCCATCACAACTTACGCATCTGTTTTCAAAGGTTTTAATTAGAAACAGCAAATGGGAGATTTATGATCTGAATTGGAAAAAAAAATTGAACAAATTCTAAGCCATGAAAATCAAGGCTACAATGAGGGGAACAGGTCTGGAATCTCCTGTCCAGAGACATCATTAAATTGTCTTTCCAGACTGATTTCATGTGACTTCCCTCCCACCCCTTGCATCCTGTTTCATTCATACTAATGATTTTGTGATTTCCTTTGTGTGACATCCCATCTCCCACCACAAGGGGCCTTTATTTTAGCAGTCCCTCACAGTCCAGGATTCTGTCTACTGCATCCATCTCTTAGAATCATTTCAAGACCCCCTTTGAGATTGGACTAAGGTATCTTTCCTAAACCTAATAGTTGTTAGCATCTTCCCCCTACCCTGAAAATTACTTAGTACTTAATTATAAATAATATATTCAAATATATGTAGCTATGGGTTACCCATATTTGTGTATATAGACATCTATATATTTATATGTACATATAAAATCAGGAATTCAGAAGTCATTACACAGGAGAAATAGGGCAAGAATCCAAGGTTCCTGAGTTGTTCTGAGTATCAGCAGTTGCTCTAGGCATTGGGCAATATTCTCTCTTCATTAAAAAATATTACTCCCTAGGGAAAAAGTCTGCAAGTCCAGATGGATTTACAAGTGAATTCCACCAAACATTTAAGGAACAATTAATTCCTATTCTACATAAATCATTTAAAAAGATAGAAGAAATTCTACCAAATTCCTTTTATGGCACCAATATGGTACTGATACCTAAACTAGGAAGAATCAAAACAAAGGAAATTATAGACCAATCTCCTTATTGAACATTGATGCAAAAATCTTAAATAAAATTTTAGCAAAGAGATTACACCAAAGTATTACTAGGATAATACACCCTGATCAGATAAGGATTTATACTATAGGCAGGGATGGTTCAATATTAGGAAAATACCCAACAAAATTGAACATATCAATAACAAAACCAACAGAAATTCTATGATTATCTCAATAGATGCTAAAAAAGTCTTTGATAAAATACATCAGTTCCTATTAAAAACACTAGAAAGTATGGGAATAAATGGAGTTTAAAATAAGTATCTATCTAAAGCAGTATCTATTTAAAACCACCAACAAATATTATCTGTATTGGGGATGAACTAGGATCATTTCAAGTAAGATCAGGGTTGAAACAAGGATGCCCATTATCACCATTACTAATTAGTATAGTATTAAAAATGTTAGCTTTAGCAATAAGAGAAGAAAAAGAAATAGAAGGAATCAGAATTGCAATGAGGAAGCAAAACTTTCATTCTTTGTAGATGATATGAGGGTATTCTCTAAGTAGAGAACCTGAGAAATTCATCTGAAAAACTACTTGAAGCACTTAACAAATTTAGCCAAGCAGCAGGATATAAAATAAACCCATATAAATCATCAGCATTTCTCTATATGAACAACAAAGCCAAAGAGTAAGAGATAGAGAAATTTCATTTAAAGTAACTGCAGACAACATTAAAAACTTGAGAATCTACCTCCCAGGATGGACCCAGAAACTGTATGAACTATATTCCAAAGCATTTTTCACACAAAGAAAGTCAAATCTAAATAATTGGGAAAATGTCAATTGCTCATGGTTAGGTCAAGCTAATGAAATAAAAATGTTAATTCTACCCAAATTAACTTGCTTTTTCAGTGCCAAATAAATCAAACTACCAAGTTACTATTTTAGCAAGTTAGGAAAAAAAAGAGAAATCATCTGGAGCAACAAAAGGTCAAGAATATCAAGGGAACTGATAAAAAAAAATAAAAGAATATACTATATAAATATACTGTATATACTATATATAATATAATATATAAAAGAATATTCTATATAAAGGATTATATACTATGAAATAGCAGTCATCAAAACTGCTTTGTACTGATTAGGAAATAAAGTAATGAATCAGTGGATTAGGATAGGTTCAAAAGAAACAGTAGTAAATGACTACAGTAATTTACTGTTTGACAAACCCAAAAACATTAGCTTCTGGGATAAGAACTCACTATTTGACAAAAATTGTTGGGAAAACTGGAAAATAGTATAACAAAAGCTAGGCATAGACCCACATCTCACACCCTATATCAAAAGAAGGTCAAAATGGGTATAGGATTTAGACATAAAGGGTGACACCCAATTAACAGACTATCTGTTATACATTAACTGTCAGATCTATTTGACAGGGGAGAAATTTATGATCAAGCAATAAATAGAATATATTATAAGTTGCAAAATAGATGATTTTTGACTGTATTAAATTAGAATTTTTTTACACTAATAAAGCCAATGCTCCCCAAATTAGAAGGAAAACAGAAAGCTAGGAAACAATTTTCACAGGAGTTCTGATAAAGGTCTCATTTCTAAAATATATAGAGGATTGCATCAAATATTTAAGGTTACAAGGCATTCCCCAATTGATAAATGGTCAAAGGATATGAACTGTTTTCAAATGAAGAAATTAAAGGTTATATATAAAAATCATATGAAAAAATGCTCCAAATTATTACTGATTAGAGAAATGGAAATTAAAACAACTACGAGATTCCACCTCACACCTATCAGATTGGCTAAAATGACAAAAAAGGGAAAATGAACCAGTTGGAGAGGACTGAGACATTAATTCACTATTGGTGGAGCTGTTAACTAACCCAAACATTCTGGAGAGCAATATGGAGCTATACACCAAAAGCAATAAAACAGATCATATCCTTTGACCCAGCAATTCCAAGACTAGGCCTATCTCCAGAAGAAATCATAAAAAAATGGGAAAAGGGCAAAATATTCATAGCAGTTCTTTTTTGTGGTGGTAAAAAGAATTGGAAATTGGAAATGAGTTATAGTATATGAATGCTATGGAATACTATTGTTCTGTAAGAAACCATAAGTGTTCAGTCTCTAGAGAAGCATGGGATGGATTTCAGGAACCGATGCTGAGCAAAGGGAGCAGAACCAAGAGAGAATTGTACACATCTACAACATTGTAAGACTGATCAATCTTGATGAATAGAGCTCCTCTCAGCAGTTCAAAGAACTAGGACAACGCTGGGAAATCAGCTATGGACAATGTTATCCCCATCCAAAGGAAGAAAACAAAACAAAACAAAGCAAAACCTCTACTGAATCTGAATGAACACTACATTTTTTCTTTCTCTTCTTTTTTAAAGAAGATTTTATTTATTTTGAGTTTTACAATTTTTCCCTGATCTTGCTTCCCTCCCCCCAACCCCCACAGAAGGCAATTTGCCAGTCTTTACATTGTTTTCATGGTATACCATTGATCTAAGTTGAATGTGATGAAAGAGAGATCATATCCTTAAGGAAGAAAACTAAAGTATAAGAGAAAGCAAAATTATGTAATAAGATAACAGGTTTTTTCCTAAGTTAAAGGTAATTGGCCTTTGTTCAAACTCTACAGTTCTTCCTCTGGATACATTGCAGGTATCCCTGATTGTTGGTTGCACTGATGGAATGATCAAGTCCATCAAGGTTGATCATCACCTCCATACATTTATTTTTTTTTAATTTCTCTTATGCATTTCTTTCCTGTCTCATGGTTTTCTTTCTTTTCCCTTAATCCTAATTCCTCAAACCAAAAATCTGTAAACATATTAAACACAAATGTGTATGTACAACATTCACTGTTCACTGCTAAGGGTAGAGGGGTGGGAAAGGAGGATGAAATGAAATTATGTAACCTAAAAATATAAATTTGCATGTGGATGCATGTCCACCTCTGGACAGCTATCAATAGTAACCTTTTCCCCCTTTCATATCTAATAAGTTTGCCCTGAATTTGGGCAAAGAAATATCTGTGGAAAGAGGATTAAAAATGTCACCAAATTCCCTTCCCTTGAGATTCTCCACTTCTTATCCTTGATTTATCTAAGTTGTACATAATTACTAGCAGGTTATTTCCCCATTCTAATTCCTTAGGTTATTTCCCCAGTCGAATTCAGAGTAAGACTGTCTTTTTGCCTTTCTTTGTATTCCTGGCATTTAATGCAGCATTTGGCACACTGTAGGAACTTCAAAAATATTAGGTGACCAAAGAGAAAATGTTTAAAAAGAAAAGGAAGAAGAGGAAGAGAAAGGGGAGTTCTTTGTTTTTTTGTTTGCCGCATATTCCAAACAAGAAGAATATAGCATTCACTGTTGACAGCAAGGCTATTTGCATAAATTCTGTCTTTTATTAGCCCTAGGTTATTGGACCTTCCTGGGGTCCAAAGTGGGATGGTCACTACTGGACAGTCATCATATCAAGCCACTAGAGGTCACTCTGATCCCCATTTACCCGACCCCCTGTCATGCACAACTTCCTCTCCTGATTAAACCTGTTTATTTTTAGTTCAACCAAGATAATTTTGTGATTTTTTTTCAAAAGAAAGTTTTACTAGAAAATAATGGAAAAACAAAATAAACAAAAAAGGAATAAGCTTTTACATAGCAACTACTAAGTAGGCACTGTAGTAAGAATTTTTACAATTATTACATGATTTGATCCTCAGAACAATCATTTTACAGTTATGGAAACTGAGGCAGAGATCACATGTCTTTCCTAGGGTCATTTACCTAGTAAAGTGTCCTAACCAAAGTTATATTAAAAGAATGAGTATACAGTATACAGATTTCTATAAGTAATTAAGTTTCTAACTGGCCACTCTATAAAACTACTCCTTCAAGATGACCAATTACCTTTAATCACCCACTCCAATCACCTTTATCTCATTCTACAGCCTCCTTTATTTCTCTACATCATTTGATTATTATTATTTTTGCTTCCTTTGACAGCAGAGAAAACATATTATCTTGGTTCTCCTCCTACCTCTCTCACCATGCCTTCTCTTTGTCACTTTGTTTCATCCTTTCCTTGATCTCTTAAGATGGAGGTCCCCTGGGGTCTCTCAAAACCTTCTGCATTCTCCCTTCTGTGGCATTCACTCTCTCTAGTGACAGTGTTACAGACTCCTGTAAGTTCAATTACCACATCAAAGCACATCTTTTCCGAGCTGTAGACCCAGTTTACTATATAAACCTTCTGTCTGTGAATAAAATTTAGGGATCTTACTACTTTTGATTATTTCTCTCACTCAAGGAGAGCACGAGGACTCCAATAACTAGCATCCCCTCAGTTGTGACCACCAACTCCCTTGCAAGCCCTTCAGGATGGCAGCACTTCAAAAAAATAGAATTTTCATTATATAGAAAAGACATAGATGAGACTTACATCCAAGTCCATAAAGATAGATACAAGAGAACTCCTCTCCCTTCCAATTTGCTACTCTATTACAAAATCATATATAGTTTCCACATCTCTGAGTCCTGAGTGGGACTCCAGCAAGAAGAGAAGTCAGCATTGCTGTTCTGCCTTTTATCCTGGACTTTACAACCTCCTCATGTACAGTCTATATCCTTTTGCTTGAAATGTATTCCTTCTTCATTTCTGCCTGGTGAAATCTTTCTCTTCCCTTAAAGCCCAGGACAGGGGCTACCTCTCCCATATCTCCTTACCCCCAGTCAAAAGTGATCTCTCTCGCCACAAGTTTTTCTTAGTCCATTTTAATTTGATTTCTCCTTTTCAACAACCACAGTTTAGTGTTTGTATCATACTTCTTTTTATACACTTCATGTCCCATTCCCTTCTGTCTCCTCTGGGTGATTGATCCATTAGTCATCTCTCTCTCTTTCATGCATCTTCAATCTCCCCAGATCCTTTCTCTGCCTACAAAGTGATCAGTTCTCCTTGTCCTAAAAAATAACCTCCCTCTGACCTTGCTATCATACATTAGATAAGTGATACAATAAGGAATGACAAAAGACAACGAAATACAAAGAAAAACCAGAAGGTATAGACTCCTGGTTCTAGGTTCCAGCTCTGGCTTAGGTCACATATATTACCTCTTTTACTACCTTCTATGACTACAAGTAAAGAAGGACAATCCAGATAGTGTGGAAATGTTCTTTTCAAAGAAACAGTATCTCTGATTACCTGCTACTGCTCCCCTAGCTCAGCTACCAGATTGTGAAACAGAAAGTAACACATTCAACTTCCCCACTGGCACATACAATAATAATAAAATTCCACTGTCTTTTCCCAAATGCTTGTCTCCTCTTGCTCAGCCAACTTGAATGTTAGAATACTTTAATATTCTAATATTTCAGTGGATCTCGTGATTTCATCTATGAATGATCTTTCCACAGGTGGAAATTGTAACTACTCCAAATCACATGAGAGCTCTTGTCCATGTCCTCCCAGGAATCTTCCATAAGAGGTTCACTCAACACACCATAAATGAATCTTCTGCTAGAACCTTTGACATTATGTGAGTACCATTCACCCACTTTCCTATGCTTATTCTACAGGATCAACCCAATTTATTTTCTGGACCTCTACCTTCTTTGATAATATTACGTGCACCCCAGGAATGAAGAATGAGATATATTTTAATATAATATCTTATAAAATATATTTAATGTAATATGTTGAGCATTATATATTAAAAACAATGAATTATATATTCTATATAATGCATTATGTTTATATTATAAATTTAAACTATAAATATTTTATAATATATAAACATATTTTGTTTAGATTATTATTAAATTAATATAAACTAGTATAAATATAAATTATAAATACATTGTAATAAATATAAATTTATTATATTTTATTATGTCTTGTATTATCTTTGATAATATCTGTTGTTTCCATTCTAAGAAGAGAAATATCAATTTCCCCAAATACTCAAAGTCCTTTGGAACACAAATATATTAAGAAATTTAAGTAATGACTGAGGGAGTAATTACCATGAATTCATTTTTACAAAAATATAATAAGCATATTTTCTGTTCCAGATGTAGCAGATACAAAGACAAGAGTGAAAAATAGCCCTTGACTTTAAAAAACTTATATCCCACTGAATACAATAACATCTGAGAATATTCATTAGGATTATTCTTTGTACATAGGATTTTATATTTCTTTTTATTTTTTATTTATATTTATTATCATTTGCTCATATCTCCCTTAATAGAATATAAATTCCTGGAAAGTAAGGATTTTTTAAAATTTTTTTTGTATCTGTATGGTGCCTAGTACAAAGTTATTTGATTGGTTTTTGTCCTTAATTCTCAAAGAGAACCAAAATGGCATTATTAAGTTAGGGTTAAGGTGAAGTGTGTTTAACTGTGACCAATCAGACCAATATGATCTCAGAAGTACTTTTTGGGGAAAGTGATATCCATCATCCAGTCAATAAACTTTGTTTGCATAGCTTAGGTCTCTATAGTGATTTTTGTCTTAAGGACAATCCTCCCTGGCAGTTAGCATAATGCTTTGTGCACAGTAGGTACTTAATAACTATATATTGAGTTGATGGGGAATTTTAACCTCATGATTACAATCAGCTTCCTTCACAAAAATTCCTTCCAAAGCTCACCTGTAGGAAAATATCATAGTATTTAGCAATGAAGGGGACCTTAGAGATCATCTAAGACAGGCCCTTCATATAATACAGCAAATGAAAGATCAGAATTGAAATGGTTTATCCAAATAATCTTCTGGTACTGAAAAAAAGTGGGGGGAAGAATAGTTAAAACTAAAACATTATCTCAGATTACCACCTCTTCTTAGAGAAATTTAACAAGGTAAAGTCATCTAAAGTCATCACACAAGAAGAAGTAATAGAAACCACATCAAACAGCAAACATTTGATCCCCTTTCTGAAGGGAAAGATATGGCATCCAAGAGCAATGCTAGTTAAGAGAACAAACTCATTCATAAAACAAGAGGATAACAGAAGATTATGAGCAGCATTCTCTCATGCATCAGAGGAAAATAGTGGAAAGGAAAATGAGTCTTGAGAAAGCATGGTGTGATAAGGTCACAGAGGTAATTAGGAACAGAGCTAACAATGAAATATGCATCCTCTGACTCCAAACTTAATGTTCCTGAAAACAGGTTGCTAACTACACTTGCACCCATGGTTAGTGTGCCCATGGTTACCATCTTGGAGTAGACTCAGAAGAGAATGAATGTTCCCTCTATTTTCTTTTTTTTCCAATGTTTCATTAATATCTTAGGACAGACAATTTCTGTATATTCATCCTATTCCCTAGAACTGACACCTCCCTTGTAAAAAAAAAAAACACAAAACAAAACAAAATCCAACAAAATGACTGACTGACCTTGTATACGACATGTTTCCTCCAAAGATCCCCACTAGGAAGAAGGAAGAGGAAAAAGCATTTATTAAGATAGGCATTGATTTAAGAGCTTTGCAAATATCTCATTTGAATCTCTTAACAAACTTGAGAGGTAATTGCTATTTTTAGACCCAATTTATTGTTGAAAAAACTGAGGCAGATATTAATCAATTTGTCTAAGGTCACAGTTAATAGTAGTAGATATAGGATTTGTACTCGCAGTTACTGATTCCAAGCCCAACTCTCTTCTACTGTGCTAACTAACTAGGATAGAAGTATATTTCATCATGTTCTCTATGGAACAAGTAACTATTTTTATAAATATTTCCTCAATTTGCTGTAATAGTTCTCTCTCTAGAAATTGAGACTGCAAGAGTTATAGCTGGGATTCAAAAAACTAAATCAAGTCACAGAAGAAAGACTGTTTAAGTCTTTATAAGGGCTTGACTTTCTGATTCTGGTGCTTGAAGACTTAGAGGAAAATTAAGAGCCATCTTCGATTACTTGGTGTCATTCTAGATGAATCTCTCTTCTCTGATCACAAATATGCATTCAGGACCAAAGAAAAGAGAGGTTGCTCTCTATTGATAATAGTCAGATGCTCCCCTTCAACTCTGGTGAATGGAGTTTTCTTTAGAAGTTCCATACTGTACTATACTATAACCACCTTTGAATGAGCTTATTGCTTGTAACTAAAAAAATAAAATTCCAATATAATGACTGTATGCAACATTCTGTCCCCATGATCCACAAATAGGAAAGACCAAAGAAGGGAGAGAAAAAGCATTTATTAGGAACCTATTATTTGCCAGGAATTGGTTAAAAGCTTTAAAAATTTGTGATACCATGGTGGCCACATGTGATAGGGGTTCAATAAATTTTTGTTAAATACATAACCAATGCCTTTAAAGTTGATTCTCTCCTAGAGATTTGCCTTATAGTCCATAAGCTCTTCAATCTCCAACAGGAGCTCCCAGGCACACAGTTTTCCTAATTTCTGAAAACAGACCAACTCTGAAACCCCAGACATTTACTCGGTCCCAGAAGTATTTACCCCTCTGCTCTGTTTCCCTCTTCCAACTCTCACCTTCCCAGCTTTTGAAAGATAGCCAGAGATTTTTCTAACAGGCTCACTTCCACTGAAGGAGTCACTTCAAGAGGGATGGGAAGATCTTGAGAATAAAATTCTATCACCCATGTGTATATCTAGAGAAGCTCTTTTTGAGGAAGAAAAGAATTATAAAGTGATGGGGTATTTATCAACTGGGGAACTGAATGTAATGGAACATTATTGTGCCACAAGAAATTATGAATGGGACCATTTCAAAGAAACCTGGGAAGACTTGTATGAATTGATGCAGAGGGAAATGAGTCAAACCAGAAGAACAATGTATACAGTAACATCAATATTGTAAAGACATCAATTTCAAATAACCTAAGAACTCTACTCAATGCAATGACCAAGCTTATTCCAAAGGTCCAATAATGAAAAATGCATAGAGGTAGTGGGATTAGGATGTCAAATGAATATAGATATTGATAATGTGGGAATATAGATAATATAGGAATTTTTTACAAGGGTTTGGTTTTTATTTTTTTCTCAGTAAGAAGAAATTGCAAGGTAGAAAAATTTTTATTCATTAAAAATTAAAATTAGACTTTAAAAATAGCTAAATTTTGAAATTCAGAGAGAAACAATTACAACAAAGAGTATGAAAGGTAGATATGAGACCAATGTGGGTGCAACAGGAAATTACCAACCAACTTAAATTTTTACAAGACACAACCAAAAGACAGAATCAAGGAAAGATAATGGAAAGCGAATATCAAAGTGTAACCTGGTCATGCAAGGAAAGTGTCAAAAGAGCTAAAGCTCAGAATCAGCTAAAGTTGTCACAAAAAAACTGAGGATAAAAATGAACATTTTAGTTCTTAGTTAAGTTCTCTGAGGAGACCCAAGGGATGGATTGCTGCTAGGGCTAGATGGGACAATGCTAACTGAAGACAGGGAGAAGGTAGTGCTGCTTAACTTATTTTATTGTACTTCCTTTGCTGATGAAGATGAACTTCCTTTAGACTGGAAAAGATAGAATCAAAAAGACTAATAAGAAAGTGATGCTCAAGATAAGTAAAGGAAGAGAAGCATTGCTTTTGATAAATTCTATATTCCAAATTAGTAAAAAAGAATTCAGATTAACTATTAAGTCACTTTAGATGACTTCCGAAAGACTATTACAAGGTGAGATGTCATAGGAATGAAGGAATAATGTCCAACTTCTTATATAGTAGAAGAGAATGGAATCTGAACCCAATAAGTCAATGAGACTGACTTTGATTGTTGGCAAGGTCATATTAGAGAGTAACTAGAAATGGAAGCAGTGATCACAAAAAGTCAGAACAGCTTTATTAAGAATGGGTAATGCCAGGTTACTCTTTTCTTTTTTGAGATTACTAGACTGGTAGATCAAGGGACTACTCTAGCTTATCTAAGATTTATCATAAGGGGCAGCTAGGTAGTGCAATGGATAGAACACTAGCCCTGGAGTCAGGAGGACCTGAGTTCAAATATGGCCTCAAACACTTAGTACTTACTTAGCTTGTGCGACCTTGGGCAAGTCACTTAACCCACTGCCTTACAAAAAATTTTTAACAAGGGGGAAAATAAAATAAAATTTAGTATAACATGCCATAGTATCTCCCCTGCTATCCTTGAAGAAGAGGTAGAGAGATAATAGACTAAATGATATTCTTGATTTTAGCTCAAACTGACTTAATACAATTAGGAGGACTCAAACTTGATTGAATGACTGGACTCAATGTTCATAAATGGTTCAATGTCAATTTGAAAAGAAACCTCCAGGGTAATGTTTGGCACTCTGCTATTTGTCATGTTGATCAGTGACTTGGATAAAGATATGAGCAGCATGCTTATCAAATGTGTAGAAGACACAAAGCTGAAAGAATAAAAAGCACATTGATTGTATGACAAAATCAAACTCCATAAAGGTCTTGACAAGTGAGAACATAGGTCCAAATATAAGAAAATAAAAAGATTAATGGGATATTATACAGCGATACATTTGGGTTTTTAAAAATCAACTTCATAAAGTTAAATGACTTTCCCAGAGTTACACAGCTAGGAAGTAACTGTTTTGAACTCAGGTCTTTTTTAACTTGGGCACAACTTACCCTAGGTCCAATGCTCTACCTGTTGCTGATAGGATTTGGGGTCACCAACTAAAACTAGAAATCTAGAGTTACTGAAAGACAAAGGATTTTAAAACTGTTCAGGATAGGGGTCAACTAGGTGGCGGCTAGATGGTGGCTAGGTGGCACAGTGGATAGAGCACCAGCCCTGGAGTCAGGAGTACCTGAGTTCAAATCTAGCCTCAGACATTTAATAATTATCTAGCTGTGTGGCCTTGGGCAAGCTACTTAACCCATTGCCTTGCAAAAACCTTAAAAAACACCTGTTCAGGATTTATTGCAAAATATTTCAAAATAAAACTCTCCTCCTTCCCAGAGAGTCACCAAGCACTGTAGGACAGGGTGAATAACAAAAGGTTAGGTGAAGTTGTTGAGAGATAGAGACAGAGACAGAGGGAGATAAAGAGAGATAGAGATAAAGACAGTCAGGGAGAGCTGACTGGGCCATAGATCAGACCAATCCCAAGCAGAGGTTTGGTCTGGTTTTTATAGCCTTGCCCATTATCTGGGCAATGAGGGCAAAAGGGGAAACCTCACTCCCTTTACATGACCAAAACTAGGAAGAAGGTTGGAAGCTAGGGATTAGGAATGAGGAGACAGGTTACAAATTTTCCATTTAACAATGAAACAATAGGAGTCAATTTACATCTCAAGAGCAAAGAGCCTTCCATACCTTAACAAGATTTAACAGCATTAAAGATTATAGAACTTATTTCTGATTATAAATTTTCTACATTCATAATTCTCTGCATCTTACCCACTATACTTGTTTTCATACTATATCCAGCCCTGCTCAAACCATATCTGGAGTATTGCATTTACTCCTGGGAGCTACATTATAAGAATGGCTTTGGGGCAGCGAGGTGGCGCAGTGGATAGAGCACCAGTCATGTAGTGAGGAGTACCTGAGTTCAAATCCAAACCTCAGACACTTAATAATCACCTAGCTGTGTGGCCTTGGGCAAGCCACTTAACCCCATTGCCTTGCCAAAAAAAAAAAAAAAAAAAAAAGAATGGTTTTGGAGAACATCTAGAGAAAAACACACAAAACACACTATAGAAGAAGAACCTGAATTCATGTTCCAAAGGATCCTTTGAAAGAAATGGGGACATTTAGCTTGAGAAGACTCAGAGGAGACATAATATCTTCAAGTATTGAATGACTATCATGAAAAAGGTAAATTAGACTTGTTTTTCTGAGTCCCAGAATACTACAATGAGAAGAAATTATAGAAAGGTGAGTTTATACTCACTCACCATCCCTATAACTTCCTGGAGCAAAGTAGTCCTCCCTGGTCACATTTCCCTTTGTCTATTGGACCTGCCATTAAAATACGCTCCTTCAGGTCAGGGACCTGTATTTGCCCTTTGCATTTGCATCCTCAGTGCTCAGCATAATTCTGAACATGCAGTAAGCTCTTAATCAGTGCTTTTTCATTCATTCATTTATTCAATTAGATAACAGGGCTGAAGATTTTGTATGCAACTCTGCCTCACTTAAATTCAATTTATGACAGTCAACATGTCTTCAAAAACAAAGGAAGAACAATAATAACATAATTCAATATTAGGGAAAAGTTAGTGGAATATACTGCCTCAGAGTTAGTAGGCTCTCTCTCTCTCTCTCTCTCTCTCTCTCTCTCCTCTCTTTCTCTCTCATGAAAAGACAGGATGATCACTGGTCAAGCACCAAGAAGATATTTGTTCAGGCATAGACAGAACTAGATCAATTTTGAAGACTTTTCTATTGCTTGAGATTTAATGATTTTGATGCCAATGCATTAATAAAACCTGTAACTTGGATCTAAATGACTAGCCAAACAATTGAATCACAGGGCTCAAAGAAAATTAAAACCCTAACTTACCTTCAAAAGAAAATTCTGACTCTATGAAGATTTGGCAAGGACCGGAGCCTTCAGACAGAATTAAAGTAAGCTTATTTTTCAATTGGAGGAGAAAGGAAAGACAAGGCACTGAACTTAAGTAAGAACTGGTCTGTAAGAGTCTCAATTGATCAAAACCTGTGTTCCCTGTTCTATCTGAGTCTCTAAGAAAGGAAATCACATCATGAGTCTCTGGATTTAGACTGTCAAGTGAGCCAGGAAAAGCGAAAGATTTCCTAGAATTGACTATTTTAGGGAGCTATACTTTGTTTACTCAATGAGAAGAGGAGAGAAGAAGACCAAAAGAGAGAGTAGAAAACAAGAATTTAGAGCCACAGGAGGAAGGAGGGAACGGGATGCTGATCATCATCCATTGCATTAGGCCCCTCTATTCTTGCTTCCCTAGTTCAGAACGTTATAAGGATAATTCAGTTAACCTCAAAAGATATACTGGAGGAATTCACCCTGAGGTGTAGGGAAGAGTCACAGAGGTGAAAAAACTCAATTGTAGCATTCAATTCTTTTTTTTCTAAAATCACCTTGATGTCTTACACAGAAAAAACTCAGGTACTTTTGAACATGATAAATTGTGTTTTGTAACTCTGGAAATCTGTCTGCTACCCCCATGTCTGGAATGCATTCCTACTTTCTCTCTGCCTCTTAAAATTCCCAGATTACTTCAAGGTTCATTTTAGGTACCATCTTTCTAGATCTATACGGGTTAACCTGTGAGGAATATGGGGGTGCTTGGGTTCCACAAGAATGTGAAGGGAGAATTGTTAGTTTATATTTCAAAGACTGGGGCTACCTATATTTTTGTCTATTGGTAGGTATGTGAGTTAAGGCAAAAGATTTATCTGATCAAAAACTGAGATTAGGTTGAGTCTGCCCCAACTAGCTCTGCGTTAATCTAGGGTCTGTGACCTTCTCCTTAGTACATGCTTAGGAAGGTAGTTCTTGCTCATTAGTATAATGAGTAGGGCGGGAAAAACGTATGGGGATGAATGTATTAATTAGATTTGTGACCCCAGCCAATGATTGGCAAGAAGGGGCAAGAACAGAGTCTTTCAAGGTGCATATAACATCTAACATTTCCAGGATTCAGTGTCCCTCTCCCCTTAAGAAATTTATAAAGATGTCAATTAAAAAAAACATTTTAATCATTTTGGACTAAGTATTCACAAGTCATTTGTAACAAACCCTTTCTCCATTTATTAGTTCTCTCTCCCATCTGATATGATTTATCTAAGCACATGTGGTATCACTGTTCCCCTTCCCAAAGTAGGATGCAAGGGAAAGTTTCATTTAAACCTTTGTAGCCCCAGTCATTAATGTCAGGTCTGCCACATAGTATGGGGTTAATAAAATTATAATAATCAATAAAGTTAACATGCAGTAGATGTTTTACAAATATTTTATTTATTTTGTTTTATATTTTTCCCCCATTCTTGCTTCCCTCCCTCCACCCCACCACAAAAGGCAATTTGTCAGTCTTTACATTGGTTTCATGTTATACATTGATCTCAGTTGAATGTGATGAGAGAGAAATCACATCCTTAAGGAAGAAAAATAACAGTATGAGATAGTAAAATTACATAATAAGATAATGGTTTTTTTCCCCTAATTTTAAGGTAATAGTCTTTGGTCTTTGTTCAAAGTCCATAACTCTTTCTCTGTATACAGATGGTATTCTCCATTGCAGATAGTCCAAAACTGTCCCTGGTTGTTGCACTGATGGAATGAGCAAGTGCTTCAAAATTGATCATCACCCCCATGTTCATGCAGTGGATTCTTAAGAATTGTACTGTCCTGTCTTATTTTCAAGTCAAGGGGTTTCTGGAGAGTTCACACAGAAACCACAAAGAACAGGATGCTCTGGCTACATGGCACAGGGTGAGAGCGAAAGAGAGCCAAAGAACAAACTCAAACTGCTTAGGAAGAAATCCTGACCCAGCAAAGTCCTCAGGAATTAGCATCTCTATTTATAGCCAAACAAAGCTCAGGAACAACAGAATATTCAGCTAATTGGAATCTCAAAGCTGGGAAGCTGGCACTGTGTATTCTCTCTAGTGGGAGTCAGGAAATATCTTGACCTGGAAACCAAAAGAAGTGAGTTCTGGTAATGATCCTGTGACTAATTAACTCTGAGGCCTTGGATAAGTCATTTATCCCCTCTGTGCCTCAATTTATTCCTCTATGAAATGGAGGCAAATACTATCTTCATTGTCCTGATTATCTTACAATATTGTTAGAAGAATTATAGGTTTAGAGCTGAAGAAGATATCATCTTAGCACACCCTCATCATTTTACAGACTCAGAAACTGATGACCAAATAGATCAGTTGATTTTCTGAAGGCCAAATGGGTCTGTTAAGTGGAAGAACTGGGAATTGAACCCAGGTCCTCTGGTTCTAGATTCAAAGCCACTGGTTCATAGTATGATAATAAAATATGATAATTGTATTGTGATTTTAAATGAGGTTCGGATTCATTCCTGCAAATGACACTCTCCCTGACACTCTTGAGAATGAAAGTATTTTAATTACACAACACAAGGAATAGATTGATTACAATAACATCCAATACAGCAAACTAATACATTAAAGACAATGGGTTAGTGATACTATAATCATAGTAGAAGAAAAAGATAAAGATAACATCACCAATTCAGGAGAGTACCAACTCTGGACAGTCCGTGGCTGGGGGGATCCTGTGTTCTTTTCAACCTTTGAGTCCCAATTGGGAAAGAAAGGAAGAAAGAAAGAAAGAGAGAAAGAAAGAGAGAGAAAAAGAGAAAGAAAGAAAGGAAGGAAGGAAGGAAGGAAGGAAGGAAGGAAGGAAGAAAGAAAGAAAGAAAGAAAGAAAGAAAGAAAGAAAGAAAGAAAGAAAGAAAGAAAGAAAGAAAGAAAGAAAGTCCCAGGGAGAATCAATTCTCCATGGGTGAGATTCCCACCAATGCTTGGAGCCTCAGAGTATTTATCAGTGGAAAACAAAGAAGGCTAGTTGTAAATTTAGTTAGGAGGGATTCCTGAGTTCCTTTTGACAGAAATATGGGAAAAGCCTATAAGTCTACCAGTTTGAAGACTTCAAGGAAATGCCATAGGGGGCCAGAAGGTTTTACTTTGAATAAAGTCAGTACTGTGAGAATAGCCAGTTCTCCCCAGTACTACCTGTGTATTCCGAGGAGTGGCTGGCTCCTCGAATCTTTGGAATGGGGCCAAATCACCTATGGAATGTCGGGGGGGAGGTAAATTCATGAGGAAGGCACATCCTCATACAGGCTTGAGAGAACTTACTTATAAGAAAAGTTCATTTCCTTATTCATAATATATATGAAAATTTTAACAAAAATAATATATTACAAAATGTGAGGTATGGTGATTTCCCCTTCCCAATAGAATGGAGGCTCCTTTAACAGAGAGATTCCTTAGTTTTGTCTTTGTAGCATATGTTCTGGGTTTACTTTCCCAATCTACATTCAAACTATCAGATTGGATCAGGCCTTAGTCCTGAACCCTGAAGGACTGGAGAATGTTTTTCTAATATGATTGCTCTCAAGTTACTATATAATGTGTTCCCCAATATTAATCACTAGTTCTCATCTCCCCAATATAATCAAACTAGTGATTACTATCCCCAATATCATTTTGACTGTTTCATCTTTCCTTAATATTAGTCAATTAACAGCTATTAACTTCTACAAATGGATATTTACTAAGTAAATAGAGCAAAAATCAAAGTGTAAAAATTTCTGAAACAGGGAGTCCACTCTCTTCTAACAACTCTAATCCCTGGGGAGAGTTGTCTCAAACTTAAAGAGTGGTGATGACTAACCTTCTTTCCCATCAAGTTCACTTTTAGGTGCAGTGTAATGTCTTCAATCTTATTAACCTAAGAACAGAAAAGAAAGCATAAAGTCAATAAGAAAGAAATAGTAGTTCCATTGAGTTCACAATCCATGTTGGTTGGGTGGGTTCATAAGAAACCTACTGTTGCCATTATCTTTCCTTCCCCACTCAGACTTACAGCCCCCAAGGTTCCTTCCTTACCCCAAAATTGACTCTTCTTCCTTTCACAAAAAGAAAGAGATTTTTATCTCTTCCAGTCTTTTGTATGAGCATTGCTTTTTTACTTTAGCAGTCAATTAAAGTCTTTTCATTACTTTACAGTAAGGTAAGAATTGGGAAAGGACCCTTCTAATATGAATGCCTGGTAAGATTGTGGCTTGGTACTGTTGCCTGTTTTGGGAGTAGGCTAGAGGTTGGGGCTGGGATTCATTATGGGTGAGGAAATCACATACTAACTGTAAAGTGTAAGGATTAAAAAAAGAAAAAATTATTAAAAGTTACAAGTAAACAAGTGATAAAGAAAGTTGGTCAGCTAACTTCATATAGAGGTTAAGGAATCTTTTAGAGATGTGGCCACTCAGAGGAGGCATTGAAGTTATTAGGAGAGCAGCATCAGAAACCACAAAAGACAGTCAAACCAAATCTTTTGTAGAGAGAGCACTGAGGAAGCAAGGACCCTTTAAATAACTTTATGTGGTGGGAGGAGTAAGGATTGTGCTTAAGGAGTAGTTAATACCTGGCCCAAGGTAGCATCTTCTGCCCATGTCACAAGGATGATGCTTAAGAAGCGGTTAGCAGAGTACAGTGACTGAGGTTCAGCATATTGCCACAAACCAGCGCAGTCTGGAATCAACTTAGGTGTACATACCTGGGTGTCTGGTATTAGACTTACAGTTTGTCCTTCCCCTACCAATGCCCCATTAATTGGGGTTTACAAGGTCAATATAAAAGGGACAATTCTTTGAAAGTGCAGAAAGATCACAATATTTGTCTCGAATACAAAAAGAAAAAAATTACATTTCTCTGTGTCCAGTGTTCCCCTGCTTTAGTACCAGAGAGGGTATAAGACATGTTCTAAAGACTAAGCCTTCAATGACCTATCTCCCACTCTATCCAACTCCGATTACATATCACTGTCTTCAGCACCTAGGTCAGGGCCTAGAGTCATACAATAGGACCTTAATTGCTTTATTGAATAAATGAGTCAAGTTCAGGCAATAAGCAGAACTCTGTGGAAATTAATCCTTGAAAACAGTGGACATTTTAGGCTGGAAGGTTTGTGGAAATAAAGATTCTAAGGACTGTTTTTCTTTGTTCTAGTCTACTGTTTGATAGAGTTTGTTTTTCCTTCTCTAGAAAAACATGGACATATTTTAAGTCAAAGGCAGATGAACAGAAGTTCAGATCTTGTTCCTTTTCTTGGTTTTTGGTTTTTGGTTTTTTTTCAAGGCATTGGGGTTAAGTGTCTTGCCCAAAGTCACACAGCTAGGTAATTGTTAAGTGTCTGAGTTCAGATTTGAATTCAGGTCCTCCTGACTCCAGCACTCCAGCTCTATCCACTATACCACCTAGCTGTCCCTCCTTTTCTTTTCAACCATGATTTTTGGAACTGGTTCCTTCTTTGGAATATAGTGGAAGTAAGAAATGAATCTTGTTTGTACAGCAAAGAAGTGATCACTCAGATCCTCTCATTTATACTAAAGCTCTGTACCTGAGATCAGTCCTGATCTTGCTTACAATCCACATTTTGTTTGTGTTACTAACAATACTGTATTGCCTTAAGCAAACACTTTAATTTTTTTGTGTCTCACTTTCTTTATCTATTTCTTGATTGGAGGAAATTGATTGCACAGTACTCCCAAAGGGGAGCAAAGTTGGCAAGAGATTAAATAAGAGAGATCTTGGTCTTCTGGCTTCCAACTTGAAAGAGGCAATGACCCTGAAGGGCGAAAAAGTCTGGAATAAAGCACCTTGATATCACCCTTATTTCCAGCTGACAAATACTAGAGTCTTCAGGGAATTTCCTTTTGGGTCAGAATTTGCTTTAGGTTAGAATGAAGTAGAGGAAATATCAGATAAAAAATGTTATGCCAAATATTATTTTTTTCAGTTCTGGTGGACTTTTGATTTCCTTCCTATTGTTATCTAGATAAATAGCTCCCATTGTGGGCCACTTGGAACCTATACACTGAAAACTATTTCACCAAAAGGGGTACTGAGATGTAAATCCACTGAGATAATTACCTCAACTCTTTCCCCTAACTCTTCCTTTACCCCTTTTCCAGCACTATACCATACTGCTCCCCTATATAAACCTTGCTTTTTTTATTCTTTCTTTGCTCTTTTTAACAAGGCAATGGGGTTAAGTGATATGCCCAAGGTCACACAGCTAGATAATTATTAAGTCAGGTTCTTCTGACTTCAGGGCCATGCCACCTAGCTGTCCCCCTGCCTTTATTCTTGATGATTGCTGCTATTAGCTCAGTCCTTATAACGGCCCTTAATTTCTCTCCCATGCTGTTACTGCTGCTCATCTCCTGATGACTGCTATTGATCAGTCATTTGTTCCAACTTTCTCTCTTCACTTAACTAAATCTCCATTACTGTTTAATCCCTTAAAAGAATAGATTTTTTTTCATTCCCAAATACTTTTGGGTCCAAAGCCAGTCTGTGAATTCATTCTCACATATTCTTGTACCCAAGATTAGACCACACCCCAACATTTTTGTTTTTATCAAGAATTTCCTTTAGGTTCCAATTAAGCTGAGATACTCACTCCCAATTCCCTCCATTTATTGTCTGGTGTATTTTTATCTATAAACTTTCTCTGATTCCTCCTTGCTATCAGCTTGGATAAATAATTTTTTGCTATTTGCCATATGTATTCATTGTAGAACTTGTATTTGGTGAGAAATAGCTTGAAATTTTGCTATATCGCATGGGTCAATCATTCTCCATTAAGGGATAACATTCAGGAGTTCAGCTAAAAATCCTAAGAAGCCTCTCTCTGAGACTAACAACATTTAGTGGGGTAGATTTGTCTAGCCTGGCACTCTTTCTCTGAGAGTGAACAAAATGGTCAGCCTCTTACCTCAACTCCTGCTTTCTCTCCCAGAAGTAATCAAAGGTGTATCCTTTGGAAAAGGATAGCTAGAAAAGTACAGAGCTATCTATGAATGCCTCCCTGCAGGCTACATTGAAATATTTACAAATTGTGTGATGCTGGGAAGGCCAGTTAACCTTTCTGAAGTTCCATTTCCATATCTGAAAAATGGGAATAACAATAACATCAGTTTCCCAGGGTTTTGGTGAGAGACAAATCATATTATAAAGGTTAAACAACTATAACATAGTTGATACTCCATTTAAAAAGAAACTCCTTGAGAACAGGAACTGTTTCTTTTTCATCTTTGCATACCTAGCAAAGCATCTGGGACATAGGCACATAATAAATTCTTGTTGATTGATTGATCCAAATGAGATACTCTATGTAAAGCACCTCAGAAGCCTTAAAATTCTATAAAGATCAGTTATTGCAAGGTTCAAATTAGATAAGATTGATAATGTGCTTTGTAAGAAGCACCCTATAAATTGGAGCCACAACAATTCCATGATTCCTACTACAGAAAGATAAGACCCTTTACTTTCCCAGCAAGCCGGCCCCTAGACTCTCCCTGGTCCATTCCAGGATGTCTGGCTGCCCTATGGAAGTCTGCTTTCACCTCCTTTAATGCCCCATTGATTTTGGGAAGAAGAATTTCCTTATTCAGTGCAAATTATAGATGGAGCACAAGTAAATTGCCAGCTTTTACTAGCACATAAACTGAGTGAAACCTCTGAGATAGATCTGCATTATACTAAACTGCATCCATAATTCATACCTAAAGGGGAAATTTTTAGCTCTCTCTGAGGTTTGCAAGGATCTATTATTGATAGGCCCATGT
This sequence comes from Macrotis lagotis, assembly GCF_037893015.1. NCBI lineage: Eukaryota > Metazoa > Chordata > Mammalia > Peramelemorphia > Peramelidae > Macrotis > Macrotis lagotis. The sequence goes on along the minus strand of NC_133665.1, from coordinate 1,632,781 downwards.
AAGGCAACAATAGGTTACTTCTTATTCACCAGCCACTTATGATTGTATTCTGTTCTGCAGGAGGCTGCTACCATACCTTTATTCATTAGAATCAACTTCCAATTAGGTTTCTGCCTAGATTTGGGGGGTTTATTTAAGGAGTCAGAGTGACAGTAAGTGGATTGAGTGTTGCTGGAACAAGCCCTATTCAGTGAGATTAATCAATATATATATACATATACATATATACAGAACCAGAGAACAGCTTAGAATAATTAGTTGATTTTCAAGTCCAAATACATGTACAGGTCTCAGTGTATCTAGAAGTCACTAAGAACAAAACAGTTCTTCTTCATCATTGGCATAGGGTAATCACTGGAAACTAGAGAGATCAAGGAATCCACCAGGATATGGAAGGAAGGAGGGAACCTTAGAGCCTTCATTACATCTAAAGTACAGTAAAGGAATTTGGGTCAACAGGTCTTGGGTCTCCCCAGTACTCACCCATATCCTATACAATACAATTTGCTATATATTGGGGTCTGTGAAAGGTGCTACAAGGAAGACAAAGAACAGTAAAGCCCCATTCTTCAGCTCATGGAGTAGTTATTCAAGTAGATAAAAATACCCAAGGGATGTATCAGAATCACCATCATCTGAAACTAGATTCCAAATGAAACACATATTTTTCTTATTTTCTTTTTAACATTTTATCAGTACCTGTTTTTACATCACATTCATTTCCATATAGATCATTCCTCCCTTCTCTTAAAACAATGAATTTTTTCTTAAAACAATGATTAAAAATTAAGAGAAAAAACTTAGTAAAAATAACACATCCACTAACTAATACTTTGTTATCTTTCATGTTTGAGGAGGACCAAAAGAACATCAATTTGTTGGGGTCAAGGTACAGCATTTCCAAGTGTGGTTGAACTTGGAAGGTTCTTCCACAAATATAAACATTTGGAGTGTCAGACAATTAAAACAATAGTCCATACCAATAACCCCCATCTCTACAATTGTCTTTACTCTTTTCCAAGGTCAAGTGAACTCATTTTAAGTCCTCAGTGTTCCATTTGGTTTTATTTTACCTTCCATTTATGTTTTTGTTAGTTATTATGATTATTTTTTCCTGGTTCTGCTAATTTCACTCCCTATATCAATTCATGCCTCCCCATGTTCCTCTGAATTCTTCATATTCTTTGCATCTTCTGTTTTTTTTGGAGGAAATCTGGGTCACCTAGGGTCATACAGCTAGTAAGTATCTGAAGTAAAATTTGAATTCGGGTTCTCCTAATTGTAGGGCTGGTGCTATATTCACTTTACCATGTAGTTGCCCCATATTCATTACTTTTTACAGCACAGAGATATCTCATTACAGTCATAAATCACAATTTACTTAGACATTTACCAAGCTTGAAATATCTATTCTGTTATCATTCCTTTTATATAACAAAAAGAAGAGTTCATATTTTTTATAGCACAAGAATTTATACTTTTTAAAACACTTTTTTGTGCAAATTTCATTATTGCCATTTTTCAGATAAGAAAACAGACTGAGAAAGAAGTAAGAGACAGATGAGAATGTAGAATAGTAGAAAAGCAGACCTAGGTTTGAGTCCTTACAAAAACTTACTATCTATATGACTTCAGGTAAGTTACTTTCCATCTCTGACTTTAAATTTACTCCTTTATCAATTGAAAGGGTGAGATTCAGTGGTTCTCTTACTATTCTAGAAGTGTCAAAATTCCTAACTCCAAAACCAATTCTTCTGCCACACACTACCCTGCATCTATAGTTCAAGAGGAAAGTGCCATTCTTTTCAAAATTTTTCCTGTCCTTTCTTATTCTCAGCTTTTCTCATTCATTTATTCAACAAACATTTATTAAACACATCCTCTTTGCTATTAATTATATGCAGGGAGGGGAAAAAAGGCAATGGGACTAAGAGAGTCTGAAAGGAAAGAGAGCTGACCAAGAAGGGAGTCCTTTGCTCAAGTAGGATAACTCCTGGTCCTAGGCTACATAGGCCTGGAATTGAAAGAATTGTTGACAGCTTTGGATGTCATGCTTCTCTACCCCTAGAAGCAGCAAGGAGTGGATCCTCTCTGAGCCCTCTCTGCCCCACTCTTTCCACACACCAAGGGTATATTTGTTCTTTCTATCACACATACCTCCAGGAAAGATTGAGCCATGTTTTTTCCTGAGGAGTTATGTTATGATTCAGGGGCTCCCCAAACCTCAGCACCCCACAGAAATAAATACATACTTACTGATTTCAAAAATCCCATTCTCAGGAGCAAAGCCTTTCATTTCACAACTGGAGATAAAAGGTTTAAAATGCAGATGCTGGTAGAAGTGATAAATTGACTGAAACTCAAGACACACTACCATATAATCAGTCAGTCAATCAATAAATTTAAGTGTAAAGTGACAGGTTCTTATATGTTTGGTGAATGGGAGTAATGGAGAATCAGAAATCCTTCAGCATTGTAGCAGGATGATGGGAAAAGGGCACAAGAAAAGAAAGTCAAAATGTATAGGGGTGAAGAAAGGAAACAGAAAGAGGGACTGTAGAAAACAAACTTTGTTGCTTTCATCAGCTTTAGCTTGTTTGACTTCAACTACCCAAAAAAGGAAAATAAGCAGTTGGGTCTATGACTTGTGTGTTTCCACCATTGATACAGGTTTCCACACATCTATGCATGTCCATATTGTTTCTTGAATAAATTCAGCAAAATTTGCTTTTCTCATGACTTCATGAGTATATTAATTAACCACCCATTATCTCTCCCTTTAAGAAGATGACCAGGCCAGCTTCTTTTTTGATGATATATTTCCCTGGGACCCTCTTTATGCTACTGCTTTAATTCCTTTGACTGTGCAAGTTGCAGCTACTTATACCTATCAGCACAGAATTCGAGTTGAAGATGGACTCCCTATTGATGATGAAGTACTCCAGATGCTTCACTTTATGAATGACATATAGTAGTTGGTCCAACCTCAAGATATTGCATAGTCACCCTGAAGAGGTAACTATGAACCATCTATACAAGAATATCCAAGTGAATTAATAATGGCTATTGCCCAGATAATGACACATAGTTAAATGAACACTATATAGAGCTTGTGCTATTACATGTATCTGGTCTAGACAGCACAGAAAGACAATGATTTGGTCCAAATTAAACAGGAGTAGGAAAGTAGATTGGATTGCCTTTAGGAAATTGTAAATGTACCTCAGTGACTCATGCTTCTCCCAGAAACAAAGACCTACCTTTTAATACTAATATTCTATTAAAATCATTGTATGACTCTGAGTCATAGAAAACCACAAGCTCCAAAAAAATAAAAATTAGTATCACAGTTATTCATAGACCAACAGAAATTGACTTCAGAGGGAACTTTGTGACAAGAACCAAAAATTATATGATGCAGCTGCCCCAGAACCCTGGTGATTGGGGAAGTATTGAGGGGAAAGGCAGAAATCTTCCAAACTCCTCCCCAGAAGCTAAGAGAGAGAAATGAGTTCCAAAGCTTGTCCTTGGGCAAAAATCATCCCCATTTGGAGAAGGAACAGGATTCTACTAGTATTTGCCTTCAAAATCACCCACTTATAGGATAAGTGGTACCCTTCGTTGGCTGCATGTCTCACACTCTTTAAGAAATGATGTAGAGGGGCAGCTAGGTGGCATAGTGGATAAAGCACAGGCCCTGGAGTCAGGAGTACCTGGGTTCAAATCCAGTCTCAGACACTTAATAATTACCTAGTTGTGTGGTCTTGGGCAAGCCACTTAACCCTGTTTGCCTTGCAAAAAGTAAAAAAAGGAAAAAAGAAAAAAGAAATGATTTAGTCAGGAAAGGAAAGGCTGACCTAGAGGCAGAATAGGGCAATGGGAAGAACACTGGCTCCTCAGTGAGAGGACATAGTTTCTATTAGTTACACAAAATCCTATTCTAGCTACATAGCATTTCTGGAATCTGTCCTCTTCTTACCACCCATAAAACCACTATCCTACTTTAGAGAAAGTCTCACTTATATACCAGCATCTAATTTTGTCAGCTTGTTTCAATCCATGAGTTGTTAAAATAATCTTCTTAAGGTACAGGCCAAATTAATTCAATAAGAATTTATTAAACATTGAATATATACCATGAGAAAGGTTCGGTGCTAGAAAAGATAATTCCTGCCCTCATGAAGCTTATATTCTAAATTGTGGTATATGAATGTTATGGAATATTGTTGTTCTATAAGAAAAAATGAATAGGTGGGTTTCAGAAAAACATGGAAAGAATTACATGAATTGATGCTGGGTGAAGTGAGAACAATCAGGAGAACATTGTATAACTTCAAAGCAACATTATGTGATGATCAGCTATGATCCACTTAGGTCCTCTCAGTCATACAAGGATCAAAAACAATTCTCCAAGACTTACACTGGAAAATGTCATCTCTACATCTAGAGAAAGAACTATGGAGCCTGAATACAGACCAAAGCATACAATTTTCACTTTTAAAAATGTTATATGCTTTTTCTTTCTCACTGTTTTTTCCCCTTTTTTCTGATTCTTCTCTTACAAAATGACTAATATAGAAATCATATTTAATATAACTGTTGATTCTAATCCTATATTATCGAAGAACATTAAAATGATATCACTAAGTTAGAGATGAGCTATATATGTCCCCCTCTGGTTAATCAGACCAATTCCTGTTTGCCTCAGTCATCACATCTGTAAAATGATCTGAAGGAAAAAAATGGCAAACCATTCCAGTATCTTTGCCAAATGAGATCACCAAGAATCAGCATGACTGAAAATACAAAATAGTAGTACAGGTACAGGCAAGAGGTGAGAAAGGTACTACATTCTGATGGCAGTTGCCTAAGGAATTGAGAATAAAGTGGGTAAAGAGGAAGTAGAAGCAGATAGGGTAGTTTATTCTTTCTAAACAGTGGAAAGTTATAAGGGAAAATAGTGTCAGGGTAATGTAATAACAAGGTCAAGGGAATATATTCACTTCAAAAGATTTCACTTTCTTTCTGTTACCTGTGGGGCAGCTAGATGGCACAGAGGATAGAACACCAGCCCTGGAGTCAGGAGGACCTGAGTTCAAATGTGACCTCAGACACTTGCTACTTACTACCTGTGTGCCCTTGGGCAAGTCACTTAAGCCTGATAGCCTCACTTCCAAAGCCATCTCCAAACATTCTGATACATGTCTAGCCACTGAACCCAGATGACTCCAGGAGAGAAAGTGAGGTTGGTGACTTAGCATGGCACCCCCTCATTTAAATCCAATTCATGTGCTTGTCATGGCATCACTCCCTGATGTCATGGTCTCTTCGAGAGAATGAAGGACAAACATCATCTCCTCTAGATAAAATCCTAACTCAAAATATAAAAAAATATAAAAAATCCAAATATAAAACCTTTCACAATAAAGCACCAGGCTCCATGCCATCTTATTTCACATGGCCTTGTTTCATCATTTTACTTTGAAATTAAATAGGCCATTCCCCAAATTCAATATATCATCCCATACTTCCTTCCATAGGAAGTTTTACTCAAACAGTTGCTTGTGCTTGGATAGCATGGCTTCCTTAACCGTGTCCTTCTGCATCCTTATCTTCCTACAAACTCAACTCATGGTCACCTCTACAATTGTGGTCTAACATCAATTTAATTCAACAGATATTAATTAAGCACCTACTTGGTGGCAGATCTAACACTAGGAATTGAAGATACAAAGGGGGATATTTAACAATATCTACTCTCAAGTAATTTATACTCTAGTGTACACAAATAAATATAAATTAATCCAAGGATGGAGTATAATAGGGGAGGGGGAGGTGAAAAGGAAGAGGAGGGATTAAATTGAATATATACCATGAGAAAGGTTTGGTGCTAGAAAAGATAATTCCTGCCCTTACGAAGCTTATATTAATTTGTTTATATCAGGACTTGGCATACTCTGGCCTGTAGTACAAATCCAGTCTGTTTTTGTATGCCAATGAGCTATGAATAGTTTTTACATGCTCAAATATAATAAATCTGTATCTATAATTCAATAAAACTTTATTTTAAAATGTGAAAGTCATTCTTAGCTAAGACTGAACAAAAACAGGCTGACCGATCAGATTTGGTCCTCAAGGTCATAATTTGCCCACCCCTGATTTATATGTTGCATCTTTCAGAAGGATGTTTGCTCCTTAAGGACAAGGATTGTTTGATTTTGTCCTTCTGGCCCCAGTATTTAAGTGTTGTGCACATATGAAGCACTTATTAAAAATTTTTTTAAGTTGAAAAGTCATTTGGTAATGTGATTAAGCTCATTGAACCTCAGTTTCCTCATCTGTAAAATGAGTAGACTGGATCAGAGGACCTTTAAACTCTAATCCAACTCTAAATATATGGTCCCATAAATTGATCTCACCAAGTAATTTCCCATTTCTGGATTTCAGCTCCTCATCCAATTTGGACCCTTCTTACTCTAAATTTTCTAAGATACTGGGAGCCAATATATATTTTAGCAATGCCTTTTCTTTCTGTCTTTCATTTCATTAAGGTCTGGACTTGGACCTCTACTGATTCACTCTGCTACCATGAAAGGAAATGGCATCTGTAAATGACATACAAGGAGGGTTAATAGGGACAAGACAGTTCAATTTGGTTTGGGAAAATACAAGCCATTTCCTGAATGAAAAGGGAAAAGGACTCGTTACTAACAAATTGAAAAATGGGTTCAAATATAGGCCCTACATTTAAAAAAATCTAATCCTGTAAATTAATAGGTGTAGGGAACTGTTTCTACCAGTATGGATCTCAAATATGCTGTAAGTTATAGTCTTACATAAATGTCTATTACACTAAGAGGTTATATGACTTTCCCAGAATATAGCCATTGTCAGAGGTAAGGCCTGAATCGAGGTCTGATTCCAAGGCAGGCTCTCTATCCACTCTACCAGAGTCATCAAACCTCTTTGATCTCATCAGTAAAATAAATGAATAAGTAAATAAAATAAGTATTTAAAATCATGTAAGTGTACTATTATAATAATAATTATATATACCATAAAATTTACACAAAAATAAAAATTAAAAAGAATAAGATAAAAAATGAAATAACATTTTATCCTAGGGTCAGTAAGGATCGCTAAAGGTTATTTAATAGGGGATTTACAAGGTCAGATCTTAGATATAGGAAAATTGGAAACTGGATGAAGTATGCACTAGAAAAACAGAGAGACTTGGGACATTGGAAACCAATTAGCAAGCTATTTTTATAGTCCAGGTAAGAAGTAAGGAAAGCAAGTAAACTCTGGTGCTGCTATGTGAATAGAGAGGAGATATTGGACTTTGATAACTATGGAAGAGAGCATATGACTGATAACTCTTATGATGTCATTGGTTCTCTTTGAGAATAAAGGACAAAGAAAAACAAGAGAAGAGATATATGGGAGAGATATGGTGGAGGTATAAATGACATGATTTGGCAACTGATTGGATATTTGTGATGAGACTGTGGGAAGAATCAAAGATAACATGGAGATTATGAACCTATGTGACTGAAGAATGGTGATACCCTTTACATAAGAGGGACCTTGGAAGAAGGGTATAAGGTAATGTGGTAAAAGATACAAATCACAACCTAGCTACATCTCTCATCTTGAGATTCTGTTGCATCCAAAATGAATTTTAAAAGCAGGAGGGAGTAATCTTATTTATTGACCACAGTCCCAGATTGCAGCCCTCACCTTCTCTGTAAAGTTGTCCAGGGCATAAGGAGCAGGTATACTGGGTTGAGAACTTTCCCAGTTGCTACTGTGGGAGAGTGGTAATTTTATTTTAAGTGCCCTGAGAGTCTGATGGATGTCATAAGAACAGAGGTTAGAATTTTTGCAGTCATAGAGGAGGGTAGAGAGAAAATTAAGGGGAAAAGGATAAGTATAATTATGTTGAAGACAAATTTCTGTGTTTGGATATTGTGGGGAGTATGGACTTTGCTCTGTCTTCCCATTTGCCCTTGGACTGGTTGATCACATACCCCTTGGAGTCAGGTCAGATCTTTCAATGGATCCATGGCTTCCACTTTGGAGACCATTTTGTTAATAATAACAATAGCAATAATAATAATAATACATTTAGATAATGCTTTAAAGTTTGCAAAGCACTGCAAAAAAATCCCATTTTATCTTTGCAACAACCCTGGGAGGTATTATTATCTCTATTTTACAGCTAAGGAAACTGAGGCTGGGAGGTGAATTATTTGCCCAAGATCATATAGACCGAATTCTGATTTGAACTCAGGCCTTTCTGACTTTATGGCCAATACTCTAACCACTATACTGTGCAGTTACCATATTGCTTCTCACAGGCTAATTATAGGACTCAGAACAGGGCAAGGCCTTGAAATAAAGAGGAAACAATCATAACTGGGATAGTCTTACTTACATGGACCAAGGTCATTAATCAAAGGGGCATAGACTAACAGAACCCTAGAGGTTCTTAGAAGTCACCTGGTTCAATCTCCTTCCCAAAGTAGGAATTCCTTCTGTAATATTCTTGACATATGATCAGCCAATCTGCTTGAACACTTCTAGTATGACAGCTCACTCATTCATAAGGCAGTACATTGCATTGTAGGGCAGCCTATGAATAATGATAATAACTGAGAATTATGCAGCATTTTTATTAGGCTTACATGATGTTTTCTGAGCATCATCTTATTTGAGTCTCAAAACAGCTCTGGAAGGTTGGGACAGCAGGTATTGGGATTGACAGCATGTTGTAACAGAATGACGGCAAGCACTGGAACCAATGAACCTGGGCTAAATTCCCATCTCTGCTATTTATTATACTACGTCATGATGGGCATCACCTTCATTTCCCTTGGTCTAAGTTTATTCATCTGGAAAATGGTGGGAAGGAAGGGTGGTAGAATAGATGACCTCTGATCATACTCCTTCTATAGATAAGGGAACCAAGGCTCAAGGAGAGTCAATGATTTATTCATGGTCACATCCGTTATAATGGTGTCATGGAGTGGCTAGGTGGTGCAGCGGATAAAGCACCAGCCCTGGAGTCAGGAGTACCTGGGTTCAAATCCAGTCTCAGACACTTAATAATTACCTAGCTGTGTGGCCTTGGGCAAGTCACTTAAGCCCATTTGCCTTGCAAAAAAAAAACCCTAAAAAAATGGTGTTACAGTGGAAAGTGCTAGATTGGGTATCAAGGTCCAGAGTTCAAATCCATACTCCTCCATTTCTACTTTCTTGACCTTGGTCAAATCAATTAATATCTCTAGGTCTCATTTCTTCATCTGTAAAATAGAGACCAGAGAAAATGACTTCTAAGATCTTTTCTAGCTCTAAATCTATGATTCTATTATGTTCTGGAGACAGAAATCGACCTCAAGTCTTCCTGATTACAAGTTCAAAGTCTATCCTCTCCCACACACCCTTCCTTCATTTCCATTAGAAAATTCTTTATTATACTGAACAAAATTCTACTTTCCATTCATTGCTTTTAGAGCTACACAAAAAGAAGCATAAGATTCAAATGGGTTGCACAATGCATAGAGCAATGCCTTTTCTTTCTCAGTTCAAATCGAGCCTTAGACACATACAAGCTATATATGACTTCGGTCAATTCATTTAGTCTCTATTTGCCTCACTTTGCTCAACTATAAAATAGGGATGATAATCTTCCCCACAAGGTTGTTATGAAAATCAAATGAAATATTTGTAGTCTTTGCATGGTTCTTGGCTCATTAGTAGATGCTAGTTAATATTAAGTCTTTTCTATCCAATGGATGGAACTTCGAGTATTTACCATCCCTTCTGAGGTTTCACTTTCCAAGACTAAGTCATCATATGACATGACTCAAAGCCTCCAGTTCTAGCATTGAACTAATTACCTTCAATTGGACACTTTCTAGTTTGTCCATATACCTTTCAAAATGAATCACCTCAGCACTGGTGATCTAGTCTGACTGACCCCAAGTGGGTGGAATCAATGCTTTCTAGGATCTAGACACTATACTCCATTTCTACTAACTCAGTCTAAAATTATAGCTCTGTAGCAGTCACTTCACACTGTTTACTGAATTAAGTATCTAGCCAACAAAAGCCACCCCCCAGGCTTTTTTCCTCATGAAAATCTGTCTCCTCTGTTCTCTACTCATGCAATTGATTTTTCTAGCCTAAACATAGAACTTTATTTTTATCTTCCCATTAAATTTCACCTTTTTTGTTTTGGTCCATTTACCAAGCTTGTCAAAGTCTTTTGGAATACCACTGATAATGCATTAGGGATCCCTCCCAGATTTCTATCATTCAAGAATTTGAAAATTGGCAACATCTTTGATTGTGATTGATATAAATCACAAGTTCTGAGCCTTTCTGCACATCACTAGAGACACCATCCAGGCTGGCATCAATCCATTAAGCAATATTCAGTGTACAATTTTTCAGTTGGCTAGGAACCAACCTAATTGTCACAGGTCACATTTCTCTCTCTTGCCCATTTCATCACTGAATTTTTTTCAAATGACTTGCTGAAATCACTCTGCATTGTACCTACACTATTTCCCTTCTTCTATTTAACCATTAATGCTAACAAAAAGAGAAAATAAGGTTGCTTAAAATGTCTTGATTTTTTGTTTTTGTTTTTGTTTTGTTTTTATTTAGGCAAATAGGGCACAGGGTCACATAGTTAAGATGCATCTGAGGTGCAATTTGAATTCAAGTCATCCTGATTCCGGGGTCAGTGCTCTTTCCACTGCCACCTAACTAGCTTAATATGTCTTATTCTTAATGAACTTTATGTTGGCTCCTTTTTCCCTTGGAAACACTTAAAAACCATCTGTTTAATTATCCATTCTGGGATTTTGACATTGATCAATAATATCAAGGTAATTGGAATTTGACTTTCAAAATCCATTTTTCCTCCTGGGGTGCAGGGTTGCCTGGAATGTGGGGGGAGCTATCGCCACCTCCCATCAGCCCCCCAGCCTCAAAGCAGCACTTTGCCTTTGTTTTAGTCACCTAAAGGCCCAAGCAGACTGCATCTCTCTATTGTTTCTGCATCCACTACTCCTGGATCCCTAACCACCATGAGCCTCTGTAGAGAGAAAGCCACATGGTATTTTCCTTTTCCCCTCCCTCCAACTACCTGTCCTATGATTTAAGTTCTCTAGCTTGGAATTTATAATTTGTGTTTGGGGAAGGAATATTCTCTGACAGAGTTAAAGTTTTTTTAGCATAATTATGAAATAATTTGTTCAATGCTTTTGTCTATATTATACACACACACACACACACACACACACACACACACAAACACATATACAAGCAACACAACTATAGTACTGCTGTTTAGTAATTCGCTTATGACTTGTCCCCATGGATCATAGTCTGCCTGTCCTGTTCATGAGTTTTTTTGGGGGGGCAAAAATACTGGAGTGGCTTGCCATTTCTTTCTCCAAATAGAGATTAAAGGATTTGCTCAGGGTCACACAGCTAATAATTCTCTGAGGCCACATTTGAACTCAGAACTTCCTGACTCCAGCCCTGTGCTCTATCCCCTAGCTCTCTTCTCAGTACACATACATTCACTCAATTATAAACTCCTGTGGGTTGGATTTGTGCCATTTTTTTCTCATGCAACATGAAGCACTTGCACAAAAGTAAAACTATAGCAAATGTGGTTTTTATTATTTTCTTTTACTGTATTGAACTACTCCCTACTCTCGCATCAACTTCTTAGGTGTATTAAAAGAGAATTTCTTACAAAGTTATGCAAAGTGTTAGGTGTTGGGAAAAGCCAAGAGAGTACAGAGAGTAACCATTTCATAATCAATGAAGGTTTTTACTCTTTTATCCCACTTCTCAACATTAGCAACAGGAAATTTGGCCTACTCTTCTTAACTCCCTTCTCCCTCTTGCCTAAACTTTTTCTGCTAGATCATGACCTTAATATCAATTCATTTCTGGTTGCATTGCTCTGTATTTGACTGATCTAGATGGTAGCTCCACTTTCTGCAATCTGCTTCTCTAACTTTCTCTTATGGTAGTAGGAATGGAGTCCTCTGGAATTCTTCACCCAGATTATGGGTGAGACCTGGAAGAGGCCTCTTCTGCCTACTCCTTTGACTCCCACCAAGAAAACATTCCTTTCAGTTGGAATTCCAAATCTTTCTCCCATCCCTCATTCATCCCTACTAACCCCCCACTCTTGTGTTTCTATCTGTTGCCACTTCACATTTCCTCTGGGAAATTCAAACCTCTGACCCCCTAAAATCTATTCTCTCCCATAATTCATTACATTTCTCCATTCTCATTGCTCCATTTGAAGTGAATTTGAAGTCTTCCTGACTAGGTCAGTCTTTTGATGATCAAGTTGCTTTTATTGCCTGTATTATTTAGGAATTATGCCACAGAACCCAAACCACCAGAATCTTCTGAATCTAAGAACTACAGTATCACAAAAATGCAGAAACTCAAAGTTGAAAACCCCTCAGAGGCTAGCTAGCATAAAGCATTCCTCAGCAAGAAGCTCCTCTAGAGCCCCTCTTATAAGCTATCATCCAACCTTGACTTGAGGACCTCTGATGAGAAGAAACTCACTACCTCTCAAAACAGCCCATTTAGAGAGATATACTTGATGTGGATGTTTTCCTCTATCAAGTTTGAGTTGGTCATTTACAAGAATCTAGGCACAGCTACCTGAGTTCTATATTCTAATCCTTCTTGCACATGACAGGCATACAAATACTTGAAGACTGTGGTTATTTCCCTTTCCCCAAAAGTAATCTTCTCTAAATTAAACATCCCTGGCTCCTTCAACCTATCTTTATACTCTATGATACCAGGACCACTTTTGGAAATTCCCTCTCTTGGCAATATCCTTCCCAATATGTAGATTCTAGAGGATAGCCAGGCCAGAACACAGTAGATCTGACCAGACCAGAACATGTAAATCAATCATCTTCCTAGAATTCAATATGATGTCTCTCTTAAAACAATGATATTTTGACTGTCTTATCATACAGTTGATTGATTTTGAACTCATTTTAATCCCCAGATATTTTTCAATCAACTTCTATACAGCTATGCCTGTATACCCAATCTTGAATTTGTAGAGTTGATTTTTGGAACCCAATTATAGGATTTTATATTCATCCCCATTCAATTTTTTCTTATCATACTTGGCTCACAACTTTAATGTGTCAAGATCTTTCTGGCTCCTGAATATCATCCATTGTGTTAGCTGTGCCTTCCAGCTTTGTGTCATCTGCAGATTTAATGAACATTTCACCTATGCCTTTATTCAAGTCATAGATTAAAATGTTACATAGCAGAGACCAAACAGATCTCTGGAGAACTCCACTAGTCATCATTTTAAGTCAACATTAAACTAATACTGACTACTCTTTAGGTTTGTTAACTCAATCAGTTTCAAATCTATCCAATTCCACTGTCATCTTCAATCTTGCTATTTTTTCACCAGAATTACATGAGATATTTTGTCAAATGTTTTACTAAAATTCCATCAAATTATCTTATCTTTTCTCTGATTTATCTAGTTGAAAAAAGAAATGAAAATCCATGTTTCCTCCACCCCCAAACTAAACTGATTTTCTAGTTCTCAAATGTTCCTATTCTTTGGCCAACCTTAGAGTTAGGGTCATTGAGACTAAGCACCCATGCTTCTCCTATACCACTGAACCAATTACTTTCCTACCTCAGGATGTTGAATTATTGACCCAAGTTTTGATCTCTCCCATGATCTATATCATTTACTCTAAGTCAAATTTAAAATTCATAAAATAACATATTCATAAATATTTATTTATTTTTTATAAATCTCCAGAAATGTATTATATATTATTTATAAACTATATAATAAACATAATTTATTATTTATAAATACTCATTATTTATAAATAAAAATTCATAAAATAACATATTCTCCCCTCAAAAAAAATTAGGTAGTATCATTGAATTATGTTTTCTTCTGACCCTCTTTTCTCATCTCTAAGTCTTCTAGAACTTTTCTTATCCTTCTTGGTTTATTTGCCATCTATGATTCTATGAATCATTCTACAAAATCTTTTCGTAGTCTATGATAAAAGTCATCAAGATCTCAGTATATGAATTCATTTAAAATACCGACATGTTCTCTTGACAGTTAGGTGGCAGAGTGGATAGAATGCCAGGTGGAGAGGCAGGAAGACTCATCTCCTGAGTTTATTGACTCTAGGCAATACACTTTCCCCTGTTTGCCTCAGTTTCCTCTTCTGCAATGTGATCTAGAGAAGGAAATAGCAAACCACTCCAATATCTTTGCCAAGAAAACCTCAAATGGAGTCATAAAGAGTCAGAAATGACTGAAAAAAATAAAAAACAAGTTGTTCTGTTAGTGTCAGCTCATATATCTATACCTTCATTTCTCACTTAACCATGTTTGTTTCAACCTTTATAATTTATAAAATCATTTCCCTTAATAAAGGAGATAAAAGCAAAACAGGAGCTGATAGTCTTTCATTTCTGTCATCTGTGAACATTATGCCTTCTATCTCAGAAGGTTGATTCCTTGTTTGCTGTTATTCCTGACCTGAAAAGAACTTTTAAAAACTGTTTTATTTTAATCCTTAAAAATTTTCACAAGCCTCAGCTCATTCTCTGTGTTAATTTTCATTAAATTATCCTCATAGGTCTCCCCCACTCTTTTGTATTTGTCCTAGGTAATAGGTTTTTCCTTTCATCCTTTTCCTATCTGTGTTCACCAGTCTCATATGCAGACACACTCCTTTTTTTTAAGAGAAGAAAAATCTATATTTCAGTTGTGAATCACTAGGTTCCTAGACGATATTCATACGATGTATTTGATTCATCAACAACATCCACCATTCTGACATTATTAACCAAAGTACAGATAACAAAATTATATTCCTTGTCATAACCTAAGTAGACAGTCACTATTTCCTACACCCATACTTTCTCTTGGAAGGCATGACTCTCAAATGGAAGAACAAATGAAAATGTGACCTCTGCCCCCCATTACAGCACATTCAATTGAGTGGTCTGCGCTTAAGCATTTTTTCTACAATATGATTTCCCTCCAAAAGAAGAAGTCCATACACACAAAAATAAATTATATTTAAGACTTTTTTCTGGGGTTTTCTTTGCCCTTAATTGATATATAACTGGTTTAAGTAATACTTACTCTCATTTGTTTAGTTGTTAGCTGATGACAGTGCTATTCAATATCAAGAACAGTGTCTTCCATGTCTAGGGACTTAATAAATTTTTGCTGAATTAAAATAGCTGTAATCAAACAGAACTTTTAACACACTTAACCTGCTACATTTAATAACATAAATAATCATTATTGTGCTGCATGATAATTAAGCTATGTCAAGGAGCACAGCTCTCAGGAGGGAAACCATTTTCTCACCTTGCTTCAATCTGTTTCCACACCTGTGTGCCCTTCTGGAGGGTGATTTTTAACAGACTCAATGAAGAAAGGAATAAGTGTGAATTCCAAGCTGACATCTATGCATAGCTGTCACATTTAAGAAAGGCATCAGAAGTAACCACAAGAAAGTTTTTGTTTTATTTGAAGGCTCAAGAGTGGTAGAGGTTGTTGAGAGGCAAGTTTCAGAGAGAGAGAGAGAGAGAGAGAGAGACCCATTCCAATAGATTTTATATTGGTACCTTAGGGAAACATAATATCATCTCTTGATGTGATTGTATATGTTTATGTCTATAATTTTGGGAATGCAGAGTCATGAGAGGCCCTTTTAACAAAATTTACTGATTTTTCTAGTTTGTTTCTAATGTCAAATTACAGAAGAGATAAAATCCACCTAATATGACTTCACATTTCGATAATGCCCTAAATTTGGCAAAGCTCTAACCTCACAACAACCCTATAAAGTAGGAAGAATAAATATTTTTATATCCATTTCACAGATGGGAAAACTTGTGAATCAGTGAAAAAGAAAAAAAAAACAGAACCAGCATCCAGGATGCTTATATGCCAAGGCTTATATGCCAAACCCAGAGACTGAGGGTACTATTCTCTCCACTCCCCAGCCTCTTGCCGGATTAGCATAATTTACTACATTCCTGCCCTCAATTTTCACTCATAATATCAGGTAATTCGGAAAATATCTTTTTTTCACTCAGTAGCACTGAGGCCAAATTTGAACTCAAGAAGAGAAGTCTTCCTGACTCCAGGTCCAGCATCCTATCCACTCTGCCACCTAGCTGATTCAACTGTATTGTAATTTGATGTAAATAGTAAGCTATTTATGTAAATGGTTATGATTTTACATAATGATACCAAGCATTTCTGGGACGATCTGGGACAAGGAGAAAGGAAGACCAGGTGAATGATAAACTTTTCTAAAACCCTTTTGAAAATTCATGAACTCATAATCTATAGGGATTTAGTTCTCATCTAGAATCACAGAATCTCAGAATTGAAAGAAACTTCACAAGTCATAGATTTAGAACTTAAAGACCATCAAATCCAGCAACCATCTAAAGAAACTGAGGCATGGAGAGATTAAGTAACTTGTCCAGGAGCACTCAATCAGAATCCTAGGCAAGATTCAAATTCAGGTTTTCTTGACTCCAAGTTCTGAGTTTGACTCACTATGTCAACTTAGCTACCTCTAAGTCAACTAGTCTAACCTGTACCTAGCTATTCAGCTCCCCTGTATGCTACCTCCTCCCAAACAAGGTTGACTCTGCTTTAGGATAATTTAATTGATAGAAAGTTTTTACTCTATTTTTAGCAGTTGGGGGAGGGAGTGATTGTGAGGAACAGTTAAAACTCAGACTCAAGGCAAAGAGGCATGCTGACCTCCAGATGTATAGAAAACAGGATAAGGAAGATATTTAGGAATCCACTGTAGTCTTCCTTCCCTTAAATTTGTTTGTTCTTCATTCTCAAAGAGGAGCAATGAAATGAGGAGGGTGATATCATGACTTGCAAGTGAATTGGAATTAAGTGAAGCGGATCTGAGCAAAGTCATCAGCCTCACTTTCTCCTGGAGTCATCAGAATCCAGTGGCAAAACATGGGTCAGGACAACTGGCAAATGGGAGACCTTGACCTTTTTAAGCTGTCTTCCCCAATTCTCAGTTTGTCTGGGTTAACACCAATTCAGTAACTAAAAACAAGGTAAGAATTATGGGACATGAACGGGTAAGTAGTGACTCCTCTAGGAGATAAGAAGACTGAGAATAGAAGAAAGAGGTGCAGAAATGAGAATCAAGATGGAATTCTAAGGACTCTAACTGTTCCTCCCCCTTGCCTATCTCAGAGGTAGCCTGAGAGTAAATTGAGTCCTGTGACAAGGGAAGAAGGACATGGCATAAAACAATTAGAGATTCACTTAGGTTAATGATTAGTAAACAAACATGCTTTAAATGCTTGGGAAGGTTAGATAAGGTTCTGGACTGGATAAGCTAAAGAATGTTTAGAGGAGGGTGACCAAGATGGCTAAAAGTGCAGAAATGGAATGACCTGAGAATGTACAGTCTAGAGAAGAGAAGCCATAGGAGGGACATGGTACATGTATTCAAGT
This sequence comes from Macrotis lagotis, assembly GCF_037893015.1. Lineage (NCBI taxonomy): Eukaryota > Metazoa > Chordata > Mammalia > Peramelemorphia > Peramelidae > Macrotis > Macrotis lagotis. The sequence goes on along the minus strand of NC_133665.1, from coordinate 1,615,194 downwards.
ATTTGAAAGACTGTCGCAAGGAATAGGTTCAGCTTGGTCTCAAACAGAACTAAGAGCAATGAGCAGAAGGTACAAAGAAATAAATTTGAGTTTGTCATAAGAAAAAAGTTCTTCCCAACTAGAATGTAATGAATCATGCAAGGCGGAAATGAGCTCCCTTTTTCTAGAAGTCTTCAAATAAAGGCTGGCTGACTTATGTGTATTCTAGAAGGAATTCTTATTCTCATATATTTACACTTTCAAATAAATGAATGTTTTCTTAATCCTTAGCTGAAATTTTGCAGGAAACAGTAAGGGAAAAGAGTTAAGAAGATTTGGAATATGGTATAGTACAGGTGAAGGTAAGGTTGGAAGGGGTTTCTGGTAAGAGAAAATGCAACTAAGAAGCAAAATGTGCAGGGATATTTTATGAGTTATATAGCCAGGAACCCATGTCCCCTGGCAGACACTATGGTTTAATGGAGAGGCAACGTGCAAACAACTATGAACAAAGAAGCTATATACAAGATAAATTGGAGATAATCAACAGAGGGAAAGTAGTAGGATTAAGGGGAGTTGGAAAAGGTTTCCTGGAGAGTGTGAAATTTTAGCTAAGACTTGAAGGCAAAGGAATAATATCATATATATATATATATATATATATATATATATATATATATATATATATATCTGAATCTACAATATCTGAAATGTTACTTAATAAGGGGGACTAGATATATAAAGAGAAGAGGAGTGGAATGGGAATGAGAAAAGGGTTACCCATGAGGATATGGAGGGAAAGGTATGGGAAGTGAAGAGAGAGTAGAGAAAGTGTGGTAGGAATGGATTAGACATAAGATTGTTGTATTGAAGCAAGAGTCCCAGGAAGAAAGTGAAAGAATGTGCAAGGATATTATGTGAGTTAAATAGCCAGAAATCTGTGTCCACCAGCAAGCATTATAGTAGTGAATTCAGAGTCATTTTAATACCAACCAAGAATAAAGACTACTCATTGCTAAAGAGAATTTAATCTTTTTAGAGTTGTTAAGGAGGCCTTTGATTGAGAGAAACTTAGGTTCAAATATTGCTTCTGACAAATACTAAATTTGAGACTCCAGGTAAGTCGGTTAACTTCTCGGAATGCTTCTAGGTAACTCTCTAAAACTAATGTAACACATGTATGATAAACTCCCACAAAGTCACTTTTCATCCTCAATCTTGGGTTGGATTGCAGCTCTGTTAAAGCTATGTTGACAAGTCTCATGGGGGACGAGAATTTCTTATACCCAAGAAATCACAGAAAAACATTTCCCACACTCCTTCCATACCTAAAAAAGTCTTCTTTTCAAAATGAAAATGTGCTTGGGAAGGACTTTTAAACTTAATCCATTATCATAAAAATTTAGAGCTAAAAATAGCCCATAGATCTCTCTCAATTCATGCCCTTCATTTACCAAATGGTAAAATGAGGAGAAAGTTAAAGGAGAGGAAAAGAGAGACTTCTCTATCTAGTGGAACCAACCCAGGGTAGATAATGTGACCAGAGAAGAAATCACCTAGAGAAGAAAAGAATCAACTAACAATGGAAGAACAATGTCAGAGTCTGGGGAAGATGCTAAGGTTTATGGGAGGGAAAGTCAGGAAAGATATTTCCGAGGTCAGCTGGGGAAGGGGAGGTGACCAAGTACTTGAACAGAAAGTTGCTTTTGAAGATTCTCTAAAGGTCCTAGATGCTACAAGCAAAAGGTAGTATCCTTAAAGTTGAAATGTTCAATAGTCAACATAGTTGGATACTGAAGCCATGGAATAAGTTTTCCTGTGTCTTTGGTGTTCCAAGCAAGAATCTGGTAGCAGGGTAAGAAGGAAAGGGGGGGGGCATTCAATGTCCTCCACTGTGGCATTTCTCTTCTCTAGTATTACCTTCCTCTTCCCCTCCATACACACATGTCCAAAGGCTTCCATTTTGAGGATAGCATTTCAGACCATAGAGGAAAGATAGAGAGCAATATTATTTTCCTTCACTGAACTAGATAAAATTCCACTTTCTAGGGGAAACTGTCCCAATCCCCTCTGAATTCACATGCCTTCTCTATGATAATTTCCAATTTATCTTGTATATGGCTTAGTTGTATATGTCTGCATAATGCCTCTGACCACTAGCCTGAGAGATCTTTCAGAGTGTGAGCTGTCCTCTATCTTTCTTTATGTATCTAGCACGGTGCACACAATATTTTCTTAATAAATGTTTATTGACTGACTGATTATGCAGAATGTTAGAAGGCCAAAATTTTCCTTTTCCTCCTCCTTCCCATAAGCTGAAAAATGCTGCAGGATTATTATTTAACAGGATGCAGTAGATAGGAGTGCCAGACTTAAAAGCAGGAAGACTGCTCTTCCTGAGTTTAAATGTGACTTCAGAATCTTACTGACTTTGTGACCTTGGGCAAGTCATTTAACCCTATTTGCCTCAGTTTCTTTATCTGAAATATGAGCTAGAAAAGGAAACAGTAAACTACTTCAGTATCTTTGCCAAGAAAACCCTGAAGGGGATCTCAAAGAGACTGAAATGATTGAACAACAACAGTATGATTTAAGATAGAGGGCCCAAGGACCCTATGTGTCCCATAATACTCACCAATATAACTGGAACCTGATTAAAATATAATTGGATATATTTTCACTTTATAAAACTTCTTTTATGTTTTTCTTTCTTTCTCATGTTTTCCCCTTAGTTCTAATTCCTCTTTTACAACATGACTAATATAGAAATATGTTAAACATGATAAACATACAACTTTTGCCTGATTGCTCCCTGCCATGAAGTGGGGGGCAGGAAGGGAGGGTAGTAGGAAAATGTGGAGCTCAAAAACTTGCAAAGGGATAAGTGTTGAAAATTACTTTTACATGTCATTGAAAAAATAATAAAATAAAATGTCAATATATATATATATATATATATACACATATATAGGGAAATAATTAACAAACTAAATTAAAATATAATAAGACATGGATGATATTAATATGTAGTTTTCTAAATCAATATGCCATATCCAGGGATCCTGTTTAATGACTCATGTCCCTGTCTGAGTATAATACAATTAATTTAAGAAAAGTTGCCCCTCAAATCCTGGTTCTCTCTAGTTCTAGAACACAATCTTCCTTCCCTATCAGCCCTCCTACCAAAAACCAAAGTAGCACCCCTCCTCCCCTCTAGCTTTCAGGTGAAGTTACCCTTTTCTCCAGGCTTCTCCTCATCTGCCTCTTTAATACTGGCTGAAGATGGTACTATGGAACTCTTAGAGCTTGGTCAGACTTAGAAGATACCATGAAGTCACCACAGCATCCTGGGTCATCACCAGCTATCTGGACTTTTATTTTTCCACTGGACTTTTTTTTATTTTTCCAATGGACTGATAATTTTAAGTAACTCTGACATTCTTAAATCCATTCCATGACAACTCAAGGTATCATCCTATGACGTCACTGGTGCTCTTTTAAGATGAAGGACAAACTACTGGTTCCATGTTGAAACCTATAGAAACTTGAACAAATTGCTCAGAAAGAGATGGCTCCCAGGGGGCAGAGTCAAAATGGCAGCATGAAGGCAGGAATTCCCAGAAGGTCTTTATCAAAAAAACCAAGATGCTGTAAATTTTAACTCTAACCAAATTCTAGAGGGGCAGAACCCACAGGGAGACTGAGTGAGGCAATTTTCCAACCCAAGATGACTTGTTAGATCCATGGGAAAGGTCTGTTCCACTGGGACAGGGTTGGAAGGAGCCACAGAGCAGCTGCGCCATACCACCCAGGAAGCAAACCAGCTCCAGCCTTCTAAGAGAAGGCCACAAGGTGCCTGAGTCCCTAGGGACACCCAGGTCTGTGCCAGTGGGAGCGGTTTCCAAACTTCTTGGCCAAGGCATCCCTGGGGATGACTTGTAGGGACAGCAGGAACACTCTTCTGCACCAGGGTGAACAAGAAGCCTAGGCTAGCACAAATCTCAGGGTAGTCCCATCCCAGGAATCCACAGAGCCACCTGTCAGCTGCTTCCAGAGCACTCAGTCTTCAGAGAATAAGGGGGTGGGGAGATATTGCAGAGATCTCTCTGCTATCCCTTGGGCAGGACTCTGCTGCTTTGTCCAAACCCAGGGCCCAGTCTGGGCCCCCATACTACCATAGAGGAGCAGGGACCATCCTCACAGCTCCAGGGCAGGGGGGGGAGAGTTCTTGTGGTCATTCACAGACCAGGAGAGCAGTCAGAGCAATTAAGGTCCATGGGGGGTATACTAAAAACCCCCAAGAGTTTTAGAAGTACAATCAGGTCATAGACTGGGAAAATGAGCAAGCAACAGAGAAAAAAGAATCTGACCATAGAAAATTACTTTAGTCCCATGGAAGATCAAAATATTCACTCAGAAGATGACAAAGTCAAAGCTTCTATATCCAAAGACTCCAAAAAATAGAAATTGATTTCATGCTATGGAAGAGCTCAAAAACACTTTGAAAAGCAAGTAAGGGAAGTAGAGGGAAAATTGGGAAGAGAAATGAGAGTGATGCAGAAAAAAACATGAAAACCAAATAAGCAGCTTGGTGAAGGAGATGTTAAAAAACACCAAAGAAAATAACATGCTAAAAACCTGTTAGGTCAAATGGAAAAAGCAATCAGCCAATGAGGAGAAGAAAGTCTTAAAAAGCAGAATTGGCTAGATGGAAAAGGAGATAAGAAAACTTTCTGAACAAAATAATTCCTTCAAATGTAGAATGGAGCTGATGACTGTGAGAAATCAAGAAACAATAAAACAAAATCAAAAGAATGAAAAACTAGAAGAAAATATGAAATATTTCTTTGGAAAAACAACTAACCTAGAAAATGGATCTAGAAAAGATAATTTAAAAATTATTGGGCTATCTGAAAGTCAAGACCAGGAAAAGAACCTAGACTTCATTTTTCATGAAATAATCCAGCAAAATTGTCCTGATATCCTAGAAATAGTCTAAAATAGAAATTGAGAGAATCTACCCATTACCTCCTAAAAGAGATCCTCACCCCCACCCCCAAAAAACCTCCTAAGAAAATTATAGCCAAATTCCAGAACTCCCAAGTCAAAAGCATCCAGAAACAATTGAATTTTCAGGGCACTATAGTCAGGATTACACAGGATTTGAGAGCATCTACATTAAGGGCTCACAGGGCTTAGAATATGATACCTTCCAGAGAAGGTAAAAGAGCTTATATTACAAATGATTATCAACTACATAGCAAAACTGAGCATCCTCTTTTAGAGAAAAAAATGGATTTTTCAATGAAATAGGGGACTTTCAAACTTTCATACTGAAGCAATCAAGCTGAACAGAAAGTTTGATCTTCAAGTACAGGACTCAGGTGAAGCATAGAAAGGATGGATGGGAAGAGCTAACTTTGAGGGATTTAATGATGTTGAACTGCATGTATTCCTGCATGGGAAGAAGATACTGATAGCTCATATGAACATTCTCATTTATGAGAGCACTTAGAAGGAGCTCATATAAAGGCACAGGAGGGAGTTGAATATAATGGTATAATATATTACCAAGACAGAGTCAATGGGTGAAAAAGGAATGTACTGGGGAAAAGGGAAGGGAGAAATAGAATGGACTAAGATATTGCACATGAAGGAGTCAAGAAAAAGCTTTTGCAATGGAATGGAAGGGGGAATGAGTGAGCCTTCATTCTCATCAAAAATGGCTCAGAGAGGAGATAACAGACATACTTAACAGGGTATGGACATCTATCTAACTAGAAGAAAAAGGAGAGGAAAGGGATGAGAGAAAGGGGACAGGGGGAGAGGGGATATAAGTGATAGAAGAAAGTGAAGACTGTGAGAAAGGGTAATCAGATATAACACACTTCTAAGGAGGGATAGGGTGAAAGGAGAGAGAGAATAGAATAAATGGGAGTGGGAAGAAATAGAATGGAGGGAAATAATTAACATTATCAACTGAGGGAAAAAATATTGAAGCAACTTCTCTGATAGACTTATGATAAAGCAATCCATCGAAGAGACAAAGATGATGGTATCTGAACATAGACTGAAGTACAGTTTTGTTTTTTTCTCTCACTTCATTTCTCTTGAGGTTTTTCTATCTTTTGGGGGAGAGGGGGTTTTATGTTTACTTTCACAAGATTATTATAGTAATGTGAAAATAAATCAATAAATCATTTATTTTTAAAAGAGAGATGGTTTCCCAGATCATTTTAGTGAACCTTATCATAAGGCATATCTCATTACCTGCATGGCCCTCTGCTCACAACCAAGAGGTGGGTGATTCTAAACAAAAATCAAAGACCCCATCTCAGTTATGATATTCACAGAATTCTTCCTGAAAAAAAATTCTTCTCATAAGTCACTGGGGAGTGGAGGGAGGAGCAAACTAAGTGAAGTGGTGCAATATTTTTGAGGTTGACCAGTTTTTGCAAAGATATCTTCTGTGAATTTAGTTCAAAAGCTCTGATCACCTGAAACATCTTGGGTTGTTTCGCAAAGCAATGAACTGTTTAATCAGTAGAGCATGAACTTCCAATTGCCTTCAGCCACTTATCCAGCATCCTCTAAGAAACAACCAGAACAGTCAGGGGAAAAAAAAAAACTTGCTCCTCCACTACTGGATTGGGGCTGCCTCAATTTAGAAGCTGCGTCATTAAAGTGCTTGACATACCCCTCTTCCTCAGGGGCTGCTGCGGCTCTAAAACTCAAACAAGGATTTTGCTTCTGGGCATTCCCAAGCCTAAACTTCAGATCAGCAAGGAATCAACTGATTCCTTGGGAGGTCTGCCTGCGTCATACCCAACAGCAACCCGGGAAGAGGCCTGTTTTCAGTAATTAGAAAACATTATTCCTTTACTCAGTAGGAGGAGACATATGGAGAAAAAGGAGAGAAGCCTATTACAGCTGTAATTATCATTATAAATTAAGCAAATGTGGCTAACACAGACACATATTTACAGAACAGGGAAAGCTAGTTCAAAGGGTAGGAGAGAGAAAGCTGCTGACAAGGATCCTATCCTCCCTAGGCTTTCTGAATTGGACTGGAATCTGGAGTTAGGATGGATTCATGAGCTATAAAAATTATAGTATACTCAAATCATCCCTCTCAGGCCTTAATGAATTTTTCTGCTCTTATTCCCTCCCCAACAGTAGCACAAAGATTTAGCAATGAACCCAAAGACCTCAGGAAAACCCTGTGTCTGCCTTGAGGAAATAACATTGCACACCCACACACAGATACATAGATACTGGCATCCAAAAATCAGTAAATCACAGAATTTTAGAATTTAAAGGGATCCCAGAAGACATCTAGTACAACCCATGCTAGCTTAGGAACCCCTTCTACCACAACATCCCTTGCAAATCTTTAATCTGTCCTGGATTGAAGACTGTGACTAAATTCAGATGACCAAGGTTTTGTCACTATGCCACTGAATTTATAGGTGCCACTGAATTATAGGATGCTAATCTTAGAGGATACTGACAACACAACCCTTGGGCAAGACAAAAATAATAGAAATTAGAAACTATCCAATAATAATAATAAATTAAAAGAAGAAGCTACCTACCAGGTGGCATTTTGGGGTGAACTTCCCCTCCCAACCTATCTTCCTCTATGCCAAGGTATTTCCCTGCTGCTTGCCCCATTGATTTTTTTTGTTCTTCATTTTGCAAGGCAATGGGGTTAAGTGACATACCTAAGGTCACACAGCTAGATAATTATTAAGTGTCTGAGGCCGGATTTGAACTCAGGTTCTCCTGACTCTATTCACTGCATCACCTAGCTGCCCTTCCCTATTGATTTGTTTTCTTTTGTAAATTAATTTTTATTAAACATATTATTTGAATTTTATAATTCCCCCCTAATCTTACTTCCCTTCCCCCTCCCCCCACAGAGAGCACTCTGTCAGTCTTTACTTTGTTTCCATGTTGTACCTTGATCCAAATTGTGTGTGATGAGAGAGAAATCATATCCTTAAAGAGAAGAGACAAGAATTCTAAGAGGTAGCAAGATCAGACAATAAGCTATTTGTTTTTTTTCCTAAATTAAAGGGAATAGTCCTTGCACTTTGTTCAAACTCCACAGCTCCTTAACTGGATACAGATGGTACTGTCCTTTGCAGACAACCCAAAATTGTTCCCGATTGTTGCCCTGATGGAATGAGCAAGTCCTTCAAGGTTGAACATCACTCCCATGTTGCTGTTAGGGTGTACGGTGTTTTTCTGGTTCTGCTCATCTCACTCAGCATCAGTTCATGCAAATCCCTCCAGGTTTCCCTGAAATCCCATCCCTTCTAGTTTCTAACAGAACAATAGTGTTCCATGACATACATATACCACAGTTTGCTAAACCATTCCCCAATTGAAGGACATTTACTGGATTTCCAATTCTTTGCCACCACAAACAGGGCTGCTATAAATATTTTTGTACAAGTAATGTTTTGACCCTTTTTCCTCATCTCTTCAGGGTATAGACCCAGTAGTGGTATTGCTGGGTCAAAGGATATGCACATTTTTGTTGCCCTTTGGGCATAGTTCCAAATAGCTCTCCAGAAGGGTTGGATGAGTTCACAGCTCCACCAACAGTGTAATAGTGTTCCAGATTTCCCACATCCCCTCCAACAATGATCATTATCCTTCCTGGTTATACTGGCCAATCTGAGAGGTGTGAGGTGGTACCTCAGAGAAGCTTTAATTTGCATTTCTCTAATAATTAATGATTTAGAGCATTTTTTCATATGGCTATGGATTACTTTGATCTCCTCATCTGTAAATTGCCTTTGCATATCCTTTGACCATTTGTCAATTGGGGAATGGCTTTTTGTTTTACAAATATGACTCAGTTCTCTGTATATTTTAGAAATGAGTCCTTTGTCAGAATCATTAGTTGTAAAGATTGTTTCCCAATTTACTACATTTCTTTTGATCTTGGTTACATTGGATTTATCTGTGCAAAAACTTTTTAATTTAATGTAATCGAAATCATCTAATTGGATTTTGGTGATGTTCTCCAACTCTTCCTTAGTCATAAACTGTTCCCCTTTCCATAGATCTGACAGGTAGACTAGTCCTTGATCTTCTAATTTGCTTATTGTTTTTTTATGTCTATGTCCTGTAACCATTTGGATCTTATCTTGGTAAAGGGTGTGAGGTGTTGATCTAATCTCAGTTTCTTCCATACTAACTTCCAATTTTCCCAGCAATTTTTATCAAAAAGGGAGTTTTTGTCCCGGTGGCCTGACTCTTTGGGTTTATCAAACAGCAGATTGCTATAATCATCTCCTGCTTTTATGCCTAGTCTATTCCACTGGTCCACCACTCTATTTCTTAGCCAATACCATACAGTTTTTATGACTGATGCTTTATAATATAATTTTAGATCGGGTAGGGCTAAGCCACCTTCTTTTGCACTTTTCTTCATTAAGCTCCTGGCAATTGTTGACTTTTTATTTCTCCATATGAATTTACTTACAATTTTTTCTAGCTCATTAAAGTAATTTTTTGGAATTTTGATTGGTAGGGCACTAAACAGATAGTTTAGTTTTGGTAGAATTGTCATTTTTATTATATTAGCTCTACCTATCCATGAGCAGTTGATATTTGCCCAGTTATTTAAATCTAATTTAATTTGTGTGAGTAGTGTTTTATAATTGTTTTCAAAAAGATTGTGAGTCTGTCCTGGCAAATAGACTCCCAAATATTTTATATTGTCTGAGGTTACTTTGAATGGGATTTCTCTTTCTAGCTCTTCCTGCTGTTTCTTGCTAAACATATATAGAAAAGTTGAGGATTTATGAGGGTTTATTTTACAACCTGCAACTTTGCTAAAATTGCTAATTGTTTCCAGTAGTTTTTTAGATGATTTCATGGGATTCTCTATGTAGACCATCATGTCATCTGCAAAGAGTGAGAGTTTTGTCTCTTCCCTCCCAATTCTAATTCCTTTAATTTCTTTTTCTTCTCTAATTGCTGCTGCTAACATTTCTAATACAATATTAAATAGTAGTGGTGATAATGGGTATCCTTGTTTCACCCCTGATCTTATTGGGAATGCCTCTAGCCTCTCCCCATTGAATATAATACTTCTTGATGGTTTCAGATAGATACTGCTAATTATTTTAAGGAACAGTCCATTCATTCGTACACTCTCTAGTGTTTTTAATAGGAATGGATGCTGTATTTTGTCAAAAGCTTTTTCAGCATCTATTGATATGATCATATGATTCCTGATAGGTTTGTTGTTGATATAATTGAGTATGCTAACAGTTTTCCTAATATTGAAAAAAACCCTGTATTCCTGGAATAAATCCTACTTGATCATAATGTATTATCCTAGTGATAACTTGTTGTAATAGTTTTCCTAAGATTTTATTTAGGATTTTTGCATCTATATTCATCAGGGAGATAGGTCTATAATTTTCTTTCTCTGTTTTAACTCTTCCTGGTTTAGGTAACAGTACCCATATTGGTATCGTAGAAAGAGTTAGGCAGAGTTCCATCTTTCCCTATTTTTCCAAAGAGTTTATATAGTATTGGAACCAATTGTTCCTTAAATGTTTGGTAGAATTCACTTGTGAATCCATCAGGCCCTGGAGATTTTTTTTCCGAGAGTTCAAGTAACGGCTTGTTGAATTTCTTTTTCTGAGATAGGGTTGTTTGGGTATTTAAACTCTTTTTCATTTAACCTGGGCAACTTATATTTTTGTAAATATTCATCCATTTAATTTAGATTATCAAATTTATTGGCATAGAGTTGGGTAAAATAATTTTGAATTATTACTTTAATTTCCTCCTTATTGGTGGTGAGTTCACCTTTTTCATTTATGATACTAGCAATTTGGTTTTCTTCTTTCTTTTTTTTAATCAAATTGACCAGAGGTTTATCAATTTTATTGTTTTTTTCATAATTCCAACTTTTGATTTTATTTATTAATTCAATAGTTTTTTGCTTTCAATTTTATTAATTTCTCCTTTAATTTTTAGAATTTCTAATTTGGTACTTGGGGCATTTTTGATTTGTTCTTTCTCTAATTTTTAGTTGCATTTTTAGCTCATTGATTTCCTCTTGCTCCAATTTATTCATATAAGCATTTAGAGCTATGCTATATCCCCTGAGAGTTGGTTTGAATGAATCCCATAGGTTTTGGTATGTTGTTTCATTATTATCATTATGTAGGATAAAATGGTTAATTCTTTCTATAATTTGTTTTTTGGTCCACTCATTTTTTAAAATGAGGTTATTCAGTTTCCAATTTGTTCTGGGTCTATATCTCCTTGGCCCAGTATTGCATATAACTTCTATTGCATTGTGATCTGAGAAAGATGTATTCACTATTTCTGCCTTTCTGCAGTTGATCATTAGGTTTTTACGTCCTAGTACATGGTCAATTTTTGTATAAGTTCCATGTACTGCAGAGAAAAAGGTATATTCCTTCCTATCCCCATTCAGTGTCCTCCATAAGTCTACCATATCTAATTTTTCTAACAATCTATTTACCTCCCTAATTTCTTTCTTGTTTGTTTTATGATTCAATTTATCTAGATCTGATAGCAGGAGTTTGAGGTCTCCCACTAGTAGAGTTTTGCTGTCTATGTCTTCCTATAATTCTTTCAGCTTCTCCTCTAAGAATTTGGGTGCTGTTCCATTGGGTGCATATATATTCAATATTGAAATGACTATTGTCAATGGTACCTTCTAGGAGGATAAAGTTTCCTTCCTTATCTCTTTTAATGCTATCTATTTTTGCTGCTGTTTTGTCTGAGATAAGGATTGCTACTCCTGCTTTTTTTTACTTCAGCTGAAGCAAAATATATTTTGCTCCAACCTTTTACCTTTACTCTATATGTATCTCTCTGCTTCAAATGAGTTTTTTGTAAGCAGCATATTGTAGGATTCTGGTTTTTAATCCACTCTGCTATTTGCTTATGTTTTAAGGGAGAGTTCATCCTGTTCACATTCAAGGTTATGATTACTAATTCTTTATTGCCCTCTGTGCTATCTTCTCTCTGTTTGTATTTTTCCCCCTTTCCCCCCTTTTATCCATATTCCCCAGTCTTTTGTTTCTGAAAACCTCCCCCTTCAGTGTTTTTGCCCTCCTATATCACACCCTCCCCTTTCTTCCCTTCCTTTTGTTATTTCCCCTTATTTCCCCCACTCCCCTTCCCTTTCTCCATCCCCCCTCCCCTTTTCCCCTTTTAATACTTGAAAGGTTAGATGTTTTATAAGTTAACTGAGTATTTGTAGGTTGACTTTAAGCCAAATCTGATGAGAAGAAGATTCAGGTGTTTCTCCTCTGCTCCCTACTTCCCCACTATTCCCATAGGTTTTTTGTACCTCTTAGTGTAATGAGATTTACCCCATTCAGTCCTCTCCCTCCTCCTGTCTCTTTTCTGTCCCCCTTTTTAGAGTGGTATTGTTTTTTTTTAGATCCTTCTGTCTAAGTCATAGAAAATTCTGAGTGTCTGTCCCTTCTAGTTCTGTACATTCTGTCGGATAGTCAGAATTCCTGAGAGTTATTAGAGTCTTTCTCCCAAGTGGGGTTAAAGCCAGTTACATCCCATTAGATAGTAGTCTCATGGATAGGTCATGAATGTCCATCATTTCTGGCTAGGTGTATTCTCTCCATTAGAGTTACATTTCTCAAGGTTTATGAGAACCTTTTTTTACCCCCATGCTGGGGTTTAGCCAATTTCAACTTACTGGATTGCATTTTTTTTCCTTTTACCACCCCCCCTTTTTTTTACCTTTTCATGTGTCTCTTGAACCTCCTGTTTGATGTCCAAATTTTCTGCTTAGCTCTGGTCTTTTCATCAGAAATTTTAGGAATTCTTCCATTTCCTTAAATGTCCATCTTTTTCCCTGAAAGAGAAGGCTCAGCTTTGCAGGAAAGTAGATTCTTGGCTGCATTCCAAGCTCCCGTGCTCTTTGAAATATCTCATTCCAGGCCCTTGGATCCCTTAAAGTTGATGGAGCCAGATGATCCTTACTGTGGCTCCTTGATATTTAAATTGTTTCTTTCTGGCTGCTTGCAGGGTTTTCTCTTTTATCTGATAGTTCTGGAGTTTGGCCACAGCATTCCTTGGTGTTTTCCTTTTAGGATCTTTTTCTGGTGGGGATCGATGTACTCTTTCAATAACTACTTTGCCCTCCGATTCCATGATATCAGGGCAGTTTTCCATTACTAGATCCTGTAATATTAAGTCCAGGCTTTTTTTCTCTTCAATGTTTTCAGGAAGTCCTATAATTTTCAGGTTTCCCTTCCTCGATCTATTCTCGAGGTCAGTGGTTTTGTTGATGAGGTATTTTACATTTGCTTCTATTTTTTCTATTTTTTGATTTCGTTTAACTGACTCTTGCTGTCTCATGGAGTCATTAGTTTATGTAGACTCCATTATTTTTTTGGGGGGGAGGACTTTTCTTCATTAACCTTTTGCAACTCCTTTTCCAATTGGTCAATTCTACTTTTGAAAGAGCTTTCCATTTGACCAATTGAGGTTTTGAGAGAATTAATTTCTTTTTGCATTTGCTCGTTTGAGGATCTGAGAGAATTATTCTCATTTTGTAATTGTCCAATTGATGATCTGAGAGATTTATTCTCCTTTTGTGTTTGTCCAGTTGTACTTTCTAAGGTATTAATTGTCTCTCCCAAATTTTTAAGCTCCTTCCTTATTTCTTCAAGGAAGTCTTTCTGTGCTGGAGACCAGATTGTATTCTCCTCAGAGGTTCCATTTCTCTCTAAGTTGGGGTCTTTCCCTTCCAGGAATTTTTCTATGGATCCACCTTTCCGCTGACCCTTCTTCATTATGCTAAGACCTAGAGTTGGGGGGGCGGCGCTGGTTCACCTGGGCTTGGGATCGCTGAAGGTTTTACTGAGTGCAGTTTATCTGGCTGGCCAGTAGGAGGTGCTGGTTGCCCTCTCTGGGGTGTCTGTGACCTTGGTTGGGAGGCCTTCTCCCTTTGCCTGAAGGCAGGAGTTGGAACTATTGAATTCTTTTGCCTTCAATCAATGGTGGGATTTACCTTTGCCTGAGGTCATTCCTCAGCTGTGCTGGTTCTTCTGCTCACACACCTGGGCCTGAGGCAGAAGTAATTTGCCTTTGTTTGAGGAGAGGCCTCTGTGCAATGGAGGCGTGCCCTCAGAGTTTCTCAGACCCAAGAAGCCCAGGGATGGTGTCTGCCGTTCTCCTGCACCAGAATACTTCCCCCAGCCTGGTCCCTGAGCTCCAGGGGGACAGCACCACCACCAACACCTCTGTTTCCCCACGGACCCAAGCGCCTTTTGTCCAGCCCCACCGCTGATCCAGCAGGTCTGGCTCTCGGGCCCTCAGACTCCCAGTTCCAATTCAGCTGTTAATCTGGCTGATCCGGGCCGATCCTCCCTTGGAGCCCAGACTCACCTGCCTGGATTTGTCCAAGGCTGCTGCGGGAGACAAATCCCAAGGTAGCTGTTCCTTCTCCTGGCTTTTCTCTCTGGGTTTCCTGGATTGGACTTCTTCTAAGAGGTTTGTTTCATGTGATAGATGGGGAAGAGATCAGGAGACTTCAGAACTGTGCCTGTCCTCCCTCCACCATCTTGGCCAGAAGTCCCCCTATTGATTTTTAATGTTTACCATGAAAGCAAATTGTAGTTAAAGCTCTATCTGCTGTCAGGAGGAACCTTTAGAGGCAATCCCTTCCACTTCTAATAGATCTAATTGTTAGCATCTCCACTCCATATGCACACAAACCCCCTCCACCCTCCCCCACTTACATTAAGCTTAGATTTGCCCTTTGCCACTTCAACGCATTGTTTAATTTTAGTTTTTCTCCCTGGAACCAAGCAGAACAAGTTTGATCATTTTTCTACATGAAAGCTTAAAGTTCTTAAAAATAACTACCATGCCTCCCACCTGAGTCTTCTCCAAGTCATCCCCAGTTCTTTCAATAACTCTTCAAAATGATCTCAAGGCCTTTTCATTGTTCTGATCACCCTCTTCTGAATACTCTTCAGATTGTCAATGTCCTTACCTAACAGTGGCACTGGGAATGCAAAGTCTCATCAGGGAATAGGAAGAGTGGAGCTCTCACTTCCCTGGTCCTGAACACTTTGCCCCTTTAAGATCACATTTGCTTTTAGAATATAATAACCCACTTTTGACTCATACTGGACTGAAACCAAAAATTTCCAGATTTTTTTCAAATGACCTACAGCTAGTCATGCTTCTCCAATCACTTTACAATCTTGAGCTCACCATCATTATCTATTAACCACTGGCAAGGGAATAGAGGAAGAAGAGGCATAGCTAACATTATTGTGCCTGGAGAAAATTCAGTAGAATAGGGGTGGGGGAGAGACCCACTATGGGTGCAATCATACCAGAAAAAGGCAATCCACACCCCAGGGAGTCTTTGCAATCTCCCAGATGTTTGAACTGAAAATATGGTGGTCAACTCCCAAAGAGAAGTGTGCCACAGTGACAGATCCTGAAGATAATCATCAGAAAGATTATGCCACATGCTCAGAGGATCATTAGATGAAGAACCAAGACTGAGGTCACTGATGAGAGGAAATGCACCTTGGAGGGGAAGGGAACTTGGGATAAAACCCTATTTCCATCACATTTCTTACTTTTTTTAGTTATCTTAAATTCCTACCTATAATGAAATAATCTACCTCATGCCCATTGAAGAAAGGAGAGAAGACAGAAGAGAGTTTATAAAACATGCTTGCAAACTATCTGAAACAGCTTTCACTTTTAGCCTGTGCCTGCTTTTCCCTTGTACTTTTTAGATCTTTAGGTGCCAAAGAGAAAAAGGAAAAAAATTCAAATCAGAGCATTCCCAAAGTGGGCTATAATAATTGGTATTTATTATAGAACGCAATGGAAGTGCTCTCTGCTGACAGCTTTTAAAAAGTAAAACACTGTTTTAAGCTTTACTCATCCTGACCTTCTGGAGAATGGCTATTGACAAGTGGAAGGACACTTTATTTTTTTCTCAGAGGAAAAGGAAACTGGATGGACTTCTCCAACTTCTCTTAGATCTAAGTTTCACCTAGCCAAGAGTCAGAAATCAAGGAACTGAAAGAGGCAGCAGTAGGTAAACTGAAATTTCCAGACTTCCTTTCACCTTTGAGATCAATCTGTTCCCTTGGGGAAAATGAGGGAGTAGTATATAAAAGGTAGAAAAATTAAAATTCAAATTTTTCTAGAGGTAGAACAATTTGTTCGAGCCACTTCATAAGCTAATATGATTAATCAATCAATCAATAAGTATTTCTTAAGCACCTACTATAAATTTGTGGGCCCTGGGAATACAAACATCAAACAATCTCTGCCCTCAAGGAGCCCATTTTTATTAAATTATATTTATCTTCTATGGGGCCTGAATATGGTAGAGTGAAAAAAACACTGGTCTTGGAGTCATTAGAGAATCTGAATTGCTTTTTTCATGTAATTCATCAGTGTATTAATAGACAGCAGTTCATTTTACCAACCAAATGTCTGTCTGTCTGTCTGTCTGTTTCTCTCTCTCTCTCTCCTGCCCTTTAGGTGACTCATAATTCTGATTCCGTGGAAATTATAGTGTTTCATAATTCAAAGCCATATTGTACCACCAGAAGAATATTGGTTTTTAAAAGATGGGTTTTTGTTTAAAGGAGAAATCTGGATTCACAGAAAGTCCCACACAATTTCTCAAATGCAATACAATTCATTCTTCCTCCAGTTTGGTTTGAGGCCCATTTCATTATCCATCTACAGTGTCACTCTAACATATACACAAACAACTCAAGGGGCTATCCATTTGTCCCGTGTGGTCTTTTTCCATTTGTTAGCATCTTATGTGGACTAATGTGATATACCTCATTGTCCAAGGCACCATTGATGTATGAATTTCCATCAGAAGAGAAACTAAGTGATGGAACAAGCCATTTGTATTATTATCACTCTCATTTTCATTTTATATTTCATGAAGTTCCAATAGAAATCATTCTGCAACTTGTCATTATGTGGCCTGGTATTGTTCTTTTATGCCTAATGTTCAGCAGACTATCACACAGGTGGATATTACTTTTTGTAAATGAATAAAAATAGTGGAATATCAGCTTATTTTGTGTAGATATCAACAGGATAACTCCAATAACCTACAAGAATGTTGTTATTTTTACATATTATACAATGAAATAAGTACAAATCCCATCTTGGGACACTCCTAAGATGAATAAATGTTTGTATTTAGTATGGTTTATTGAGGTCCTTTCTGTTTACATAATAGCAAGTATTTATTTAGCACTTTAAAAGTTTACAACGGATTTTACATATATAATCTAATTTTATACTGACAACTATCCTTCCTGGGTGGTAGAAGTACATTACTGCTCTCATTTTAAAGATGAGAAAGCTGAAATTTAAATAAGCCAACCTCAAATCACATAATAAGGATCTAAGATAAGTTTTGAACACAGGTCTTCCTCACTCCAGATCTGATGTTTTTGGAAGCCTTATAGGTTTCCTTGGTAAAAATCCTTAAAGTTATTTTTTTTCTTTGTAACTTTTTCTAAAGTTTGTGCCACTGTTCCCACCACTCCTTCAAGAAGTAGTTTCTTCTAAGATCATTCTCAATATACTTATAGCTTAAGTCAGTCAGATCAATCACTAGATAATAACTTTTTCCTAGAAAGATAAAATAACCCTATGTCATCTTTAAGCTAATTATGAGAGTCAGTCCATCATAGGTTTCTCCTCCACCAGACATCAGGTGCCTGCACTGAAGACCACTGAGTATCATGTATGTGTACCAAGACAGATGTACCAAAAACCAACAGGAGGTAGAAAAAAATAAGTCAGCCCACTAGTTCAGGCATTTGTGCCTCCATTCAGTAAGTACTCTTTACCTTTCAAGACTCTTCAAATACTGCCCTGCTATCAAACTATGCCAGAAGTAAAGCAATTCAGTCACAAATCATGTTGTTGCTGAAGGTCTTGGGACTTTCATCCAGAAAATGAAACATGGAGAAGACTGGAAGAACAGAAATCAAAAGAAGGAAAACCAGAATAAAAAAAATAAGCAAGACAGTTTTAGAGAGAATTTACATAATAATATGATTCAGTTCTTCTATTAATATGTTCAATGATCATTAGACAGCAATCTCACATTTTGTGTACTAACAGTAGAAACAATATTTGTACACAATCTGAAAACCATTTGATCTCTGCCTTCTTTTTCACTAGTTTGCCACCCATCACTGTAGAATTGGGAAGACGCTAAAGGATCTAGAAACATTTTGTATTTTTCCTTGTTTCTTGAGTAGGCATAGCCAAAGAATTCATTGCTTAATGACTAACCTACTGGAAATAAACCTCTGTATATAGCAAGAGTATTTTTCAGACAGAAGACACAATCTATCTTTAGGACAAGACTCAAAGCCTTTTCATCATTGATAGAACCTGATAGAGTCTGCATTCTGATGGAATAATCTCCAAAAACAAAAGATAGATTCCATGGTATGAGAAAGCATCAAAATAGGAGATTTGTGAAGAGAGCTAACATTTTTAATTCTTTTATCATGACAGATTTTGTGATAAAGTCTTTTGTACAATTCTAATAGTTAATGTGGAAAGATGAATATATGATTAGGTAGGTTTTTAACTGTTTAAGTGACTAAATCCAAAGTATAGTTGTTAACAGGTTATTGTTAACTTTGAGGATGATCTCCAGTGGAATAGGTCAGGGATCTTTGACCAATATTTTTCTCTCTATTTTGAATGAAGATATAGCTACCATGCTTATCAAATATTCAGGTGGCACAAAGCTGGGAGAAACAGCTAACACAAATCAGGATGCAAAAATAGTCAATAGTGCAGAATGATAATTTGAATTAAATTCAATTAAATTTAATAGAAATAAAGACAAAGTTCAACAGTGAGTTTAAAAAATTAGCTTCACATGTACAGAATAGGAGAGAAATTACTAGAAAACAGTTCCTACATAGATGATATTGGAAGGTGGGGTCGGCATATGATATGCACAGCAAATTTATAAATGATCAACAGTATGATGTAACAGCTTAATGCTATTCTAGGATAAGTTAAGAGAGACATAGTGTAAAAGAGAGGTAATATTTCAGTTGTAAGTACCTTTATCAATCTACCTTTGGAATATTGCATATAGTCCCTCCATTTTGGGAAGGTGGACTATGTTCAGAAAAGGGTGATCAGCTTCTTCTTAGCGCCATTTTGTCGACTTCCTTTGCGCCATGAGAGCCAAGTGGAGGAAGAAGCGAATGCGTAGGCTGAAACGCAAAAGGAGAAAGATGAGGCAGAGGTCCAAGTAACCAGCCGCTACCAGCCACAGGAGCAGAGATGGAACGCCCGTTGGTGACATTCTAGGGAAGGCAGAATCCTTCAGGACACAGACATCATCATCCGCCCTACTAAAGACTCTACAAGTTCTACCATCTGATAAAGGACTCTATTTGACACACTTCCCTGGCAAAAAAGGACATATCATCTTTTAATGCAGATCCCGCCTCCCTGGCTCGTGATTGTGCGCTTATAGGACTCTTGTCATTCCGAACTGGTTGTTTTCCTTGTGGCTAAGTGTAGCACATCTGTATAATAAATCCTCAAAACTTTGAAAAAAAAAAAGAAAAGGGTGATCAGTCTGGAGAGAGGAATGGAGATAGTGCTATATGAGGTCTATTGAATGAACTGATGATATTTAACCTGGAGAAAAAAAAGTTTAAGAGAGACATGATAGCTGTATTAAAGTGGTTGAAGGACTGTTAAATGAAAGAGGAATAAGACTAATTCTGAATGTAATAGGTAGAAATTGCAGAGAAAATATGAGCATGATATAAAGAAACTTTTAGAAGAAATTGCATTAAATTAAGAAAATTGTGCTGTAGAAAATAACAAATTTGATCTGAGAAAAACATATATACATTTGCACAAAATAATGAAGAATGAAATAAGCAGAACCAAGAGAATACTATATATAGTTCCAGCAATATTGCTTTAAGAACAACTTTGAGGGAATAAGTCTTTTTGCTATTAAAAATATTCAAAATGGGAGTAACTAAGTGGCACAGTGGATAGAGCACCAGCCCTGGAGTCAGGAGGACCTGAGTTCAAATACAGCCTCAGACACTCAATAATGACCTAGTTGTGTGACCTAGGGCAAGTCATTTAACCTCATTGTCTTCCAAAAAAATACTCAGATTAACTACTAGGGACATATGAAGGATGACACCATCTGAATCCAGGGAAAGACCTGATAAATAGAATTATGTATAGAAAGATTTGACATATATATGTGTGTATATATATATATATATTTATGAATATATACCCACACACATATTTGTTTCTAATGGTAGCCATCTCTAGGGCAGGGTAGAGGGAGGAAAAAAGAAAAATAGAAACTTACATAACTTTATTATCCATTTTAAAATAGCAAGTTATACATAACAGATTTGCAGTTTTGTGTGCAATTATCTTTTTTTATAATACTATGTTATGGAAATGTTTTATTCCATAAATTAAAAAGAAAGTAACTAAAAATGAAACAGAAATACTTCTTAACAATTAGAGAAATTTAATAGTTAGATGAGAGATAGTGGATTCTACCTCAATGGAGAAGTTGGAGCAAAAAGTTGAAGCAAAAATTCAATATGAAGGCTTGTCAGGTATGTTACACAGAGGGTTCTCAGTTGGGTGCAGATGGGAATAGAGGCTGAGTGACAGATTTTAAGCACTTTAAGAATGCAAAACGAATAATGATTACTGTGGGCAGGGGCAGTCAGAGAAGTCAGAAATGCCCTCTGATCTACAGAGAAAAGTTCAAGCTGCCACGTGATCTAAAGCATTTGGATTTGCCTGAAATCTGGAAAATACAAACATCTCTTAATTGCCACCAATGCTCTTTTTGTTTCTTTTCTTATTTTAAAGGGACACCTCTCAACCATAACATGATAGCTAAGCCAGGATATGACAGGAAAAGAAGTCTTTTGAAAAACCGGATTTCTACTGATGAAAGCAATTAGAAGGTGGAGAGGAAGAGGTAAGGGAAGCATTTATTAAATTTTTAGTATATGTTAGCACTTTACAGATGTTATTCCATTTGATCTTAACTAGAAAATTAAGATAATTGTCTAGATAATTGAGGCTTTTACCCAACTATCTTAGAAACTGTTGTCAAAGTTTATTGTGATCTAGGACTTAGATAATTTCTTCTTTCTTTGTGTGTTTGTGTATATGTGTGAGTACGCAAAGAACTTTTTGTTTGTTTTTTAATATTAAGTACAATTGATGATTTTTGTTTTTACAACCCAGCCATTTCTGGATATACCTTCCCAAGTCATTCCAGAACTGAATTAACAAATACTATTAAGTAAAAGCAATGAATACAGTGACTAAATCTGACAATTCATATAACATTCTATCCCGATAGTCCCTAGTCTCTTTGATGAGAAGAGGGAAGGATATACATTATCTTTACTCCTGAGCCATTATTGGTATTTCAATGGAAATCCACCTGAAACAAATGTTTAGGTAAATTAATTTTTATGAACCCCAGACTGTCTCCTACAAGCACATTTGGAAGAGGGCATGAATTTAAATCCTGACTCTACTACAAATCTTGGTGAATTTGGGCAAATTATTATACCTCTCATTTTCCTCATCTGTAAAATAATAGGAATAATACCAGGGTGATTGTCAGTAGAGCTCTGAACCTGGAGTCAGAAAGAATTGAGGTCAAATCCAGCCTCACACACTTACTAGCTGTGTGACTGGGAAAGTCACCTGACCTCTGTCTGCCTTGGTTTCCCAAATGAAAATAGGGATAATAATAATATCTACCTCTCAGGGTTATTGTGAGAAGCAAATGAGTTTGTGAGGCACTTAGCAAACCTGAAGGTACTATATAAACACAAATTATTATTGTTACTTCACATAATTTAATGGGGAACAAATGAGATCATCAATGTAAAATCCTCTGTAAATTGTAAAGTGCTATGGAACTATTAGTTTCACTATTAATGTCACACATCTACTTCCACTCCACTCCTATCCTCTTCTTGTTCTATTAGGACATTTCATATCCTTGTAAAGGAATTTGGGCTGGGTAAAATACAGTAAGGTATATTTGTAGCTATTTTGAATGTGCCTAAAGAATGACTGTATGCAATATCCCAAAAGTTTTGGGGGCAGTTTCCAGATCAATACTACACTAAGACTTTGGGGACATCCTGTATATGCATTAAATCTTAAAACTTCTGAGATTTTTGAGATAGCCTGTAAATCAAATTAAGCCTTCTAGTAGTGTGCTTACCTGAGTAGAGTTAAAGGCAACATTTTCATTAATTACTTCAATGGAAATATAGAACATATGCTTATCAGACTGGTGGAAGACATAAAGTTAGGAAAGATAGCTAATACAATAAATCAATGAGCAGGAATTGATTTATGTGTCTACTATGTACCAGATTCTTTACTAGGCATTGAAAACAAATATAAAGAATGAAACAATTCCTACTCACAAAGGAACTTAAATTCTGAGGCAAGAGGGGGTGGAGGGTGGAGAAAACTTATACCACATATTACAAAGGGGAAAAATATAAATATGCACATCAAAGCTTAATACAAGGAAATTTGACAGCACTAGCTTTTGGGGAGATGAGCAGTCTTTGTGCAGAAGATGATGTAGCCTATTGTTCTATAAGAAATAAGAGACAGAACTTCAGAACAGCCTGGAAAGATTTGCATGAACTGATGCTGAGTGAAGTGAGCAGAACCAGAAGAACATGATACACACTTGGGTGATGGTCAGTTCTGATGGACTTGTTCATTTCAGCAGCATAATAATCAAAGATAATTCTGAAAGACCTGTGATGGAAAACACCATTCATATCCAGGGTAGGATCTTTGGAGTTTAAATGCAGGCCAAAACTTACTATTTTCAATTTTTTTTTTATTTTTTTATCTTCAATTTTTTAAAGTTGTCTTGCCTATTATATTTTTCCCTCTATTGTTTTTCTTCCATTGTGATTTGATTCTTCTTTCACAAAATAACTAACATGGATCTATATATAGCATGATTATATATATAGAGAGAGAGCCTCTGTTGTATTGCTTTCTGTTGGAAGGGGAGGGGGGAAGAAGAGAGGGAGGGAGAAAAATGTAAAACTCAAAGCCTTACAGAAAAATTATTGTTAAAAGTTATCATTTCATGTAGTTGGAAAAAATAAGTAAATAAAAAATAACTATTTATATAAAGTCAGTGATAAGCAAAAAATAAAAATAAAAACATCCTAAAATCCCCCCCCCAAAAAAAAGAAGTGTTCCTATGCTGCAACTTACAGTAAGGGAAGGAGGCAGATTAAGATGGAAGTGTATTTTAGAGCTGGGAATTGACCAGTGTAAAAACTCTGAGACAGGAGGTGGTGTACTATAAATAAGGGAGAAGCCAGTTTGGTTGGATCATGGAGCACAGGAGGGAAAATAATGTCCAATGAATTTGGAAAGATAATTTCAGACTAGATTGTATAGGGCTTTAAAAGCTAAGTAGGGAAATTTATGTTATCTTAGGTACAATATA
The DNA here is from genome assembly GCF_037893015.1 of Macrotis lagotis. Taxonomy (NCBI): domain Eukaryota; kingdom Metazoa; phylum Chordata; class Mammalia; order Peramelemorphia; family Peramelidae; genus Macrotis; species Macrotis lagotis. Next base: position 1,591,610 of record NC_133665.1, on the reverse strand, counting down.
ACGTTACAGGTTGTTTGAGTAGGGAGTCACACAGTCAGATCTGTGCTTAAGGAAAATTACTTTGGCAGAAATGATGAGGGATACAGGGAGATCAATTAGAAGACTATTGCAATAACCTAGGCAAGAAGTGATGAGGGCATAAACTAAGCGATAGCCCTGTGTAGGGGGCCTGATGTGAGATGTTATAGAAGTTAAAATGATAAGATTTAATTTCTGTGCTATGAGTAAGAGTGAGGAGCCTACGATAATGCTGCTATTAAGAGCTAATGAGGGGTAGCCATGTGGTACAATGGATAGGATGCCAGGCCTGGAGTCAAGAAGATGAGATTTTCCGAGTTCAAATCTGGTCTCAGATACTTATTTGCTGTGCAACCTTGGACAAGTCATTTAACCCTCCATATGCCTTCATTTCCTCATCTGTCAAATGAGCTGGAAAAGGAAATGGCAAACCACTCCAGAACCTTTGCCAAAAAAAAAAAGCCCCACCAAATTTGGTCAGGAAGAGTTGGAAACAACTAAAAATGACTGAACAACAAGCACTTTCAACACTGAAAGGATGCTAGTGCCTTCAGCAAACTCTGAATCCAAAAAGATCTCCATTGGAAATTGTGCAGGATCTAACTAGATTAAATTTAATAGGGATAAATGCAATGTCCTGCATTTAGAATTTTTTTAAACCAACTGTCCATGGTCAGAATCTTTGTTCTGGCTTAATAATATTTTATTTGAAATAAAGTAAAAAGTGTGCAGCAGAGAACAAAAGAAAATCTAGAAGGAAGGACAGAAAAGATGGGTAACTTTGAAAATATTGCATAGTATTCATTATATTTTCTTGAAATGGAAATGTGTTGTTTTATATTGAATCTTCTCATGTTCTGCTGTGTACATGGACATGTTCTTTTCTTTCTTTCCTCATTTTACATTTGAGTTTAAAATGAATTTTTAAAAAGCCCCAGAAACATTATATTTGTTATCAGTGCCACTGTCTTAGAGTCTGTGTTAACTCTGATTCAATCTGTGTAACCTCAAAGAAGAGGATAGGTTTCCACTGCAAGGTATGATTTAGGGTCAGTTGACCCTAAATAAATTTGAAAGATTTTTTTACTCTTTTAAATTAGAATCTTTGTGAAGTTTCTCCTACCTCAAACCAAGAGCATTCAGATGTAGAATCAAAAAGGAAAATTGTAACTCCCTAAAATACTTTAATGTGTTTGTTTTCCTGATTACCTATTCAATTTATTACAATTTTACAATTATACCTCCCCTGCTGCTGGTTTAAAAAAATAAAAATCCTTTTTTGTTTCTAAAGTTATGATAATGCTCAAATAAATTCAAGTGAACTAGTGTTTTTTTAAGTAGTACTTTCATTCTTACAATTAAAATATCTTCCATCCCAGACAGAGATAAGAATTATGAGCCTTTCAATCCTGATCTTGTCATTCCATTGAACTATCCCTGGAACTCAAAAAGTGCCTCCAAGATAAGAATTTTTCTATTAAAAAGGAGAATGATTGTAAGGTATTTCGAGAGGGAATTTTAAGCTACTACATACTTCCCCTTTTCAGTCCTCTTTGGAGGCATGAGTTACTACCTCCTCTCCCCAACTACTGGTTATCTCTGAGGTCCCTGAAGTCCACTAGCTTTAATGCCCCACTGACCACTCAGAAAACTATTGCCCTTTTTTTCCCCTCCTACCCACTTCTTGAACTAATTTGGGGAAAATAAGTAGGTCACTAAAACAGAGAGAGAATATAAACAAAAGACTTCCTGGTTCTGAACACACCAAGCATAATGCCAGTCCACATAGTATGAAGGATTTTCTAAAAATCTAGTCTTTCTTAGGAGCAAAACTTGTAGTAACCGAAAAATTAACATGTACAATCAACAAGAGAGAACCAAGACCCGCCTTGGGCAGATTAAGGAACAAAGAGGGCACTCCATCTGCCTCTTCACCACCCACCAGCAGCTATCAATGACTATAATCAGCAGGCAAAGAGTCACAAAAACCCTGAGGAGAAGCAACAATTCTAAGATGTTGCCTAGAATTAGTTCTACTTCCAGCCCAGCTTTCACAGTTATATATAGGGAAGTAACTCCTATGAAGAGGGGCTCTAACTGCCACTCACAGGGCAGGCAAGCTCACCTAGTTGAAACCTGGTACCCTGAGACAGAGTCAAAGGTAGCATGTATTATAGTAGATTAACTAATGACCTCTTACTTTACCACTATCTTCTCTTAAACTGAACCCAAGAGAATTGTGCATAACAATGCTTCCAGGGCAGTGACCACATACCCTCAACCCTGTGGAGACTTAGTTTAGCAACTGCTCCTGCAATTGCAAACCCCAAAAAGAAAGTTCTTGTCACCAAAGTTCTTTGACATAGTCCTATGATTTAATATTTAAAAAATTGATATAATTTTGTCATTTGATATTATAGATTATAGAAAGAGGCATTACCATCTGATTTGCCACTGCACACTAACAATCATGGGACTTGTTCATCTGCCTTGCAGGTGAATTCTTCTATATGTTCTTCCCATTAGAATGTAAGCTCCTTGAGGGCAGGGACTTTATTACTTTTTCATTTGTGTCTCCAGTGTATAGTGCTGTGTTTTCCAAATAGCAAGTTCTTAATAAATGCTTCATTTATTCATTCATTCACTCATTCATTCCCAGTAACAAAGTAGCTTGCTAACAACCTCATTTACTGGTAAGGATCTCAAGCAAGGAAAACCAGGTTAAGGGAAAGACATGGAAACCAGTGTGGATAAGAGACTAATTCAAAGCAAGAAGCATTCTGCTGTCTTATTTTTGAAATATTGAGATGCTCCTGCCTCATCCCCTTAATTTCTTAGTCACCAGATTGCTGAGGTTTCTTTTAAAGTCTCTTACCAAATTTATTTTCCCATTTTTATAGCTTTTCCTTTTTTCCTTACTTTTGAAGTGGTCCTGGGGATTAGCCAAGTTTCACCAAAAAGGTCAGAAACCTGTGTACATGGTTGTGTATGAAAGATTTACATGAGAATTTTAGATTTACAAAGTAGTCATCAGGAGAATACTCAATCAGGAGGAATTGTAGGGTCAAGAGTATAGATTTAAAACTTTAAGAGTTTTCAAGATTATTGAGTATGATATCATTTTATGGATGAAATTGAGGTCCACAGAGGCTGTTATTTGCTCATGTTAAAAAAAGTGGTGACAGACTCAATACACCATATAGCAAAGTTTTCATATTGCAAAAGCCTCATTGTAGCAGAGTAGAAACACTTGATTTGGAAGGAAAAAATTTGGCTTTGGATCCCAGTTTTGCAGTTCATTTATTGCATGATCTTGAGCATTTCACTATGTCTCTAAATTGACTTCCACATTCTATAGAACTGAGGATGTCAAATTAGAAGATCTCAAAAGTTGTTCTAATTTTAAATCATCTGAGGCTAGTGAAGTTATCACCATTGCCTTTAAATAAGAATAACCATGATTTACACAGAGAATGAGCAAAGATCTCCTACCTACTTCCAGCTGACTATGTATACTAGCTCAGCACATGGAGACTTTGGGGACTTCTATGCTGACCATTAATGTGACTCAGCACTTGAGCACTTTGAAAAGGAAAAGTAATTCCTTTACAGGTCATTTAACAAGAAAAATTAATGATTCAGGTGCTTTGAGGAGAGTGACTCTTCTTCCTTTGGTCCTGCTGTCTTGTCTTCCTTCAACTCCCATGTGGCTAGTTTCCCTCCATCTCTCCTTTTCTCCCTCCTTCCCCCTCTCTCTCCCCTTACATTTCCTCCTCAACTTCTCTCTTCTATCTCCTCTCTTTCTCTTGAGGCAGCACCCTTCCCCATCCTAGAAGAGGAGTGAAACTGTAGAGGACATGGCAGCTACAGTACATAGCTGCCTATGACAGCCTTTGAGTGGAGCTCTCAGAATTCCTGTTGACTTGTCTACTATGTATGTATGACTTCAAGTAACTGAACAATGAGACTGAGATAGGTACACACAGTCTCAGAGGCATCTTTGTGAGGTTCAGAGGTCCTGGGTCCTGGGTCAGTGACAGTTATTCTTTGAAATGAGTCCCTGAACTCCACTCCAGTTCTGTTAAAGAAGTACAGCTAGGTGGTTCAGTGGTTAGAGCACCAGCCCTGGAGTCAGGAGGACCTGAGTTCAAATTACAGCCTCAGACATTTAATAATTGCCTAGCTGTGTGACTTTGGATAACTCACTTAACCCCATTGCCTTAAATAAATTTTTTTTAAAAAAGAAGTACAGAAAGAGAATGAATCCAATCTCTGACTAACTTACCAAAACAGTGCAGAGCTCAAGTAAAATGAAGCAATACCTATTCAGCAGGGCTTCAAACTGTTTTATATCTTGATGAGGTTTAAATATTACTCTCCCAAGAGAACATAATTAAATTGCTGGTTCCCTTTTTAAGTTTTTCTATCAATACTCCCATGAATGATTTGTATCTAGCATTATTTCTGTGCATAGAAAATAAGTCTTGTCCCATGCAAGATTCCTATGATTTGGGACTGATTCTTCTTTCATAGTATGACTAATATTGAAATATATTAAACACAATTGAACATGTATAACTATCAGATTATTCATTGTTATAGGAAGGAGAAAATGGGAGGAAGGAAAAAAATGTGGAACTCAAAAACTTGCAAAAAAGATGAATGTTGAAAACTATCTTTGCCTATAATTGGAAAAAAATAAGATAACATTAAAATAAAGATTCCGGGAAGGCTAGGTGGAATTACCTAGCTGTGTGGCCTTGGGCAAGTCATGTAACCCCATTTGCCTTGAAAAAACCTGAAACAAAAAAAAAAGATTCCTATGATACATACCCTTTCAAGAAGAACTCAGACATGAACCCAAATCTAAAAGTTAAGTAAATCTTCCCTAGTCCCTGGACTGGGGTTAAAATTAATCAAAATATGCGAGAAAAGGGACCCTAACTCCTCTCATTAGAGAGCTTCCCCCAAATGAACTCAGTTTAGTCATGTTGTGATTGGTGCTGAGGATAGTGAGAGAGTGAGGAGGAAGATTGGCCTTAACCTACTAAACAACAATTATCGTTATTATTATTGCTGTTGTTTTATCAAGATTTATAAAGTATCATTTTACAAAAGCTTCTCAATACCAAGTAGTTTAAGCATTTACAAAATCCAATTGTTGATGTCATTTTTCAGTTGTCTCTGCCTCTTCCTGACCCCATTTGGGGTTTTCTTGGCAGAGAAACTGGAATGATTTGCCATTTCCTTCTCCAACTCATTTTATAGATGAGGAAACTGAGGCAAACAGAATCAAGTAACTTGCCTAGGGTCAAACAGTATCATTTGAAAATTTATGAGAGAGTATTTATTACCTGCTTATACAATTAATTTAGGTTAATTTCTTTGGAAAATTAAATGTTAAGTTTAGGTTTCTCAATGATTATACGAGAAAGACTTTTGTTAAGTATTGTTCTCTACCCTAGTGGCTATCACATGACTACTCTTCCACCATTTCGTCTATATGTGCTGTTTTCCCTTTTTTTGAATATAAGTCCTTGAGAGCAGGAATTGCCTTATTTTTTTCTATTTATATTCCCATCACTTAGCTAAGTACTTGCCTCACTAACTGCCTTTTCATTCATTTCTTCATTCACTCATTCACTCACACATTCACCAAAACCTGCTTTATGTAAACAGACATTTTTAACCAGTCTATTCACAACTTTGTCTCTAACTCACTGATTCAATAAGCATTTATTAAGCAGTTGCTATGTCCCAGGAAGTGGTCTAAGTACTGAAAATACAAAGAAAGGCAAAAGACAACCCCTGCTCTCAAAGAGCTAACTTGTTTAGAGATTCCTGAATATAGGACCCTAATGCAGTTGACCAATAGAATTCAACAAAACAATTATTTAATCTTTGTCCCCTGTCTTTTAGGAGAGCAGGCAGATGGAATATTGTTGATCTGCCTAAATATTCTCACTTCCATCTTTCTTTTTCCACTTCTACAAATGTAAATCCTTGGCTTGTTCCACTCTCCCATTTGCCATGTTGCCTACCAATGATTCCTATCAACTTGAGGGTAGAATAAATTCCTTCCCCACCCACCAAAATCTGATAGATTTAGTTTGAGGGATGCAAACTTCCCCAAATCCTGTATATCTCTCTAATCTTTCTGTCACCTTCTTACAGTCTCTCTGGTTCATCTCCAGGGAGTTCAAGGACAAATGCTAGGAAGAGATTCCTAGAGTTGGATCATATACCCGTACATGCTTCAGGAGATAGACCAGAGCTGTAATGGTAACTGAATCCAGCCCAAGCACAGAGAGCAAGACCAGAAATGTGAGTCAGGGACCAGGTAATTCCTAAGCCACCTTTCTCTCTCTAGATAGTTTACCCTACTAATCCTCTTCCTGAAAGCATCATCGATTTTTTCCCTAACAAGTGAAGATTCATGAAAGAAAAGTTAGGTTGGATGACCTCCTGGCAGGGATTCATAGAGTTAGACTAGCTGACCTGTAATTTCTCTACCATTGGAATGAATAAATGAACTGTTATGTTTTGTTTTTAAAGTTAAATCAACAGCAGAAAGTTGAAAGGATTAACAGCATCAAGAAACACTAGAAGGGATCTATTCTGATTTTTAATACCTTATGAAAGGAGAGCTATAAATGTTGGTTACAGAGACTAGAGTCCTTTCCAATGAATAAAGGGGAGAGAAGAGTCAATGACCCAGATCAAACCTTATTCTTTAGAGTCCAAGCTGACTCTTGTTTTTTCTTTTCTTTTTTTCTATATTCCATAAGTTTCTCCTCCTATGGGATCTCCTTTTCATGCCTTTTCAAGCCCATTTCTTATCTGACCTGCACATTTCAGCCATCTCTAGTCTAACAGCATGATTCAGTACCTTCCACCTCCTTAACCTTGACTGCCCTCCCTACCTCTCACACCAGATAGTATGGGCTGGATTCCATGCCTTAGAGATAAGCAGCAGGGTATATGTGGTTTTTAATAATGATTCCCCACTACCATCTTTTCCCAGAATGCGTAATAGGGATGGCACCCGGACAAGTTACAATGAAGGTTGAGTAAGACATTGGGAACTGAGAAAAAGAGAATAATTATTATAGACACTAATGATTGAGAATAATAATTTACCAGCCTCAGGAGTTCTAGAATGACACCTGAGCCCTAGCACTGCCCTGACATGTTAGAAAAAATGAAAGGATCATGAAAAAGGAGGCTGAACTGTTTCCACTTACCATAGGTGGATTGATTATTTGCCAGTCCTCCTTAATCTTAGTGCATTCCCTCTGAGATGATCTCCAATTTATCCTCTGTGTGTGTGTATTGTTTGTACATAGCTGTTTTCATGTTGTCTCCCCCCATTAGACCATGAATTTCTTGAGAAGGGAAATTGTTTTATGTCTTAAAGAAGTGTATATGTATATATTATGTATATATAGCATATAATATGTTTAATATTTCCTGTTAATTTGACTCAATTTGCTCCACATGAAATGGTATGAGGAGGTACTACAAATCATCCCTTTTCCCAAAATACATTGCCATGGTCCATTGGGCTGCCAATTTTTCTGAGATGCTCCTATTTCTTATTCAGTCATATTAATGTATGTTTATACCTATTGTCTTTGTGGAACACACTTATAGGTTTATAGTCAGCTCTCACCTGTTCTCAAAGCCCTTCTAAATCACCTGGTGACCACAGGAAGAGGGATGACCAAAGCAAAGCCTAAAAGAGTAGCCCCCAGGCTCACCTACATGGCTATTAAATGCTTCTAAATATCCATCCAACTACACTTATAAAAGTATATAGGTATCAAGTGGAGACTGACTTTTTGGTGAGATTCCCTGGAAGAAGCTAAGACCCCAGGGTAAACATCCTGAAGCTATAAGTGACCTATTCCTTCTTTTCATCTTATATGAGCATAGAATACCTTGCCCAGAGCTTTGGTTCCTGTTCCCCTAGACAGTTAGTAATTCAATGTTCTACATGTATTATCAAGTCAAGGTTCTTTGTCAAACAATCTTGCAATGGCCATAGATTCAAGATTTCCAAGAAAGTCACCCATCCTATAACTTCTTTATAACAATTGAATAGCTGTTCTCCATTTGGAGATTTCCCATACCAAGGAACTTCCTCCATACATGGTAAACTCATTGCAACATCTTCAGTTATTAGTATCACTATAGTCTGCTAGCTGCAATAAAGCTCAGAGACTTATCTGAAGCAAACCATTAGTCCATGTTTCCTTGGAAATAGGTGAGAATAGAGCAAGAGAACCAACCAGATGTGACACCCCTGTTAAAATGCAAATGATATCTGGAGGGGAGCATATTAAATCATTATCAGCCTCCTAGCTTCTTAATGCTTAAATTTATCAAAGGCAATCACTGAGTAGGGAGGAAAACCCAAAGGGAACCTATGCAGAACACAAAGTTGGATGACGTTAGAAAGGGAGGGAATGATATAGGGGACCTGCACTCAGGACATGAGATAAGGGAATTGGACAATTGAAGGGAGAGGAAGTACAGAAAGAAGGATAGTTAGAACAGATACTAATTTTACTGATTTACAACTTCATCCAAGGTTTGAAAAGATTTTCATCTAGCCTGATTGATTCAAGAAAAGAATCTTCATTGTTCCATATGAGGCACCAGTAGTAATTCTACTCATGGGTCAGTGAGCATTTAAATCCCACATTTATCCTCTGACTTTATCAAAACTTTTCCATGAACTATCACTACCTTCCCTCTAGTACTCACCATCTTGGTGTGAGGGCAAGCTCAAATATTGCCACTGTCACTAGCTCTTCCCTGAAGCATGGCACAGATGGAGGCTTTATCTCAGTTTCCAGGGAAGTTGGCCTCGACACTCTCTTGGAGGCATTGGGTAATAATCTAGCAGAATGGAAGTTCCTTGAGAGCAAGAAATATTTTGTCTTTATCTCAACGCTTCTGATTCCTACATTGTCCCTAGCAACAGGATTATAGGGTGGGATTATAGTATTAATGACTTAGAGCTGTAAAGTACCTCAAAGATAATCTTGTCTAATCTTCATTTTACAAATGAGGAAACTGAGGCTCAAAAACATCATATGGAGTAGGCACTTAAAGGCACTTAAAAAATTTAATAAATGAATGTTTAATGGATGAATGAGTGAATAAAAATTTCAATATCTCTAGAGGTAGAAATTTAATAGCCTTTCTAGCAAATAGCCCTCATTTATAGGGATGGTCTTTATGTCCAGCTTAAATTCCATATGTTCATTATCAGGGAAAATTATCAGTCATGTTTCCAAATTACCCTCATGCTTAAGCTTGGAGACCTGATGTGTCCTTAGTTAATGAATTCTCTCCTATTTAAAGTTATATTATGTTAAAGCTGAAAGACCACAGAGATCATTCAAACCAACATTCTTAATTTTCTAGAAGGAAACTGGCCCAGAGAAGGCAAGAAATTCAACTAATTGATGTCACATGGTCATTTAATGAAATAATTAAGACTAGAATTTCTATTTGAAAATAAGTGGTGGAAATGGGAGGATTACTATGAAAACTAGTTGAAAGCTAACCAGGAAGAGAGATCATTAGTCCCAGAACTTAACTCCTTTCCTACCTGGAATCACTTGAATTTTAGGAGGCCACAGGAACTTTTCTCTTGAAACAATTCAAGCTCTCCTCTCAGGATAAGAATAAGATCATTTAAATCTATAAGCAGTAACCAGGAAGCAACAGTGTATTTGGGAATAGAAAAATTTTAGTTGTGCTATAAGAGGTAGCATGTTATGGGAAAAAAACAACAGTGGCCTTAAGTTCAAACTCCATCTAATACTTCCTAACTGTAGGATCTCATATAACTTTCTGACTCAATTTCTTTTTCTGTACACTGGTGCGACTCATATACATAATAATCCCTCAAATTTTATGGGAAAAGCACTTCTGTAATCCTCAAAGTGATATAGAAATCAATTAATCAACAAGCATTATTAAATACTGACTACATTCCACCATTATGATAGACACTGGGGGATACAAAGACATAAGTTAAACAATCTCTGAAATATTAGTTATTATTATTAAGGGATTCACACTTCTAGTAAGGATTAGAGTGCATGATTTCTAAGATCCTTTTCAGCTCTGAGAGTCTCTGGTTCTACAATAGAAATATGCCTAATCAGTGAGTTGTAACCTAGGGTTTCTGGCTTAGAAACTCCCTCAAAACAAAATACCTCTTCAGAGACAGGTGAGAGAAAAGATGACATTTCACAGACTTTATTCAATCAATGATCAGAGGCAGCTGGGTTGTGTTTTTCCATTTTCTTAGTGAATTTGCTTGAAAAACAGAGTCCCTTTTCCTACTTATTCTTAAAATCTTCTTGGAGGAATCATGCTTGTATCCCCCCCCCCAAGGAGTGAGTGAAAGTTAGAGTTGAAAGGACATTCTAGGTCAAATCTTTCCTTTGACAACTTGTCTACACTCAGTCAACCAGAATTTATAATGGTTACTGGGTTCAAGGTACTATGTTAAGTTTTGGGTATACAAAGAAAGACAAATAAACAAACAATCCAATCTCTATTTCTTTAGTTGTGTCCAATTCTTTGTGATCCCATTTGAGCTTCTCTTGGCAGAGAAACAGAAGTTTTTTGTCATTTAGTTCTGCAGCTCATTTTACAGATGAGGAAACTGAGGCAAACAGGGTTAAGTGACATGCCTAGGGTAAAACAGCTATTATGTGTTTGGGTCAGTCTGAACTCAGGTCTTCCTGATTCCAGGTCCAGCTTTTTATTCACTGCACTACATAACCACACAATATACAAATAGCTAAATCACAAAAATGTTATTATATTTTCAAGATAAATTGAAAAATCACTAAGATCAAGGAGAACTGGGAAAGGTTTTGTGCAGAAAGTGAGACTTTATTTAGCGCTTAGCATCACTCTGTTTAGGTGTCCTGTTTCCATTCTACCAGGCTTCATCATTTGAAAGCCATACAGTCTTCATACATACCATCCCTTCCCTTGCAGAGAAAAACAAGGGTTTCTTGCATCCTCTGAATGCAAAAGGTAGCCACTTAGGACCTTATAAATCATGTACTCTAGTCCTTTCTAGAAGCATGCATCCTTCAACAATAACTGTTTTAGGAAATGTTTAGCTTTTCTCTTTGTAATCTGTACAAAAATGAGAGATAGACTTCAACTCTCGCTCCCTCAGTCCCAAAAGAAATTCCATAGTCCCATGGAGAAACAGAACCCACACACTGAAAGACAACTTAAGAATATTTACAATATAACATACTATGTGCAAGTGGACATTTATAAACCTAATAATGTTACTGGATTTTAGTAGATGGACATATTTCCAGCAAAGATCACTCTAGACATAGGGAAAGAGATGGTGCTATGTGAGTAGCCCTAAAACTTCTCCTACACACTATATGAAATTTGTTGCTCTCCAATGTCCCACCAATTTGAATTCTTCTGGTTTATTAGAGGTAGCTCTAGAAACAGTGATGCTCCATTGGTAACATCTGGCTGCCGCTACCAAGGTGGTCAACATCTCATTGTTGCCCAATAAATCAATGGGATAATTTTTCACTGAAATAAAGCTCAATATTCCCATCGTTTTCTCTCCTAACCAGCACCCCTGATTGCTCTGTGCTCTTTATTACCTTTCAATGACTTAAGCCCCTGAACTGAATAACTTCATCAAGGTGTCAACCTAAACAGATTTCTCCCCATAATGGGCCAACTCTCACAGGTTCTTAATGAAAAATATTGATTCCAAAGGATTAGTTGCAGATTTATGTGCTGGGATGCTGATCCCTCTGTCACCTGATACCTTATCAGTGGATGAAGGAACAGAGCCTCCCTGCATGATTTTAAAAAAGCAATCACCAGCCATGTCAAGGAGAGGCTTATGCTCAGAGAAACAAATATAATTCTATGTCTGAATCAGATAGTATATTTAACAGATAGCTAATGGTCAGAGGGTAGGAAGTCATGAACCATTATTTGCTCATTTGCATTCTCACTTGTTACCTTCCAAGAAGTTGGGAGCAATTCTAGGTATTACAAATTTTCTTCCTGGCCTCCCTGACCCCAGAATCCAGAGGAAAGAAATACATGTTATACCAAGTCAATAGGAGAAAATCTTTAACTTCCTTTCCAGCACAGCCTTAGCTACTTTCTCTTACATGAAACCTTTCCTGATTCTGCCTGCCCCAACCTGGTCCCCATTTATCACCACTCTTTCTCTCGGAATCATTTTGTATATACCTGCAATTTACTTGCTTAATGGATATTATATGCAACCCATCAGTAGAATACAAGTTCTGTAAGGACAGGGATAATTTCAGTTTTGTTGTCTTTGTATTCACAGCCTAGCACATTGCTTTATACAAAACAGGTTTTCAATAACTATTTGATAAATTGAATGGAATGGAGGGAGGCAGTGGTATGGAAGAGATAGAGACAAAGAGAAAGAAAGTGACAGTGACAAAGGAGGAAGGGGATAGGGAAAAGGAAAGAGTCAGGAAAAGAACCAAGGAGAGAAAAGGAAGGAGAAAGCTAACTCCTTTCTGGGATTAAAGATAGTTGTAGTAGAAAGAATATACTGGATTTAGAGTCAAAGGAACTATTTGACTTTGTAAAGCAGCATGTATAGAGGAAAATATTGAACTAAGAGAAAAATAATGAGCCCAGCCGAGATAGCAGAGAGAAGACAAAAGTGAGAAGAGTTGGGTTCAAGTGAACATTTTAATACTTACTAGTTAAGTGACTAAGGGCAAGTCATTTTGTCTCTTCCCAACTTCTTTTAAGTGCCCTCCTTTTCTTATTTATCTCCTATTTATCCTACATATAGCTTATTTGTATATAATATTTCACTTGTTTTCTACCCCATAAGATTGTGAACTACTTGAGGGCAGAAACTGTTTTTGACTAAGTCCCAGAACTTAGTAGGCACTAAATAAAAGTTTCCTCACTGATTGACTCTTAAACCTAAATCTTTATCCATAAAATGGAGTTAAGGATATTTACATTACCTATCTCACAGAATTATTGTGAGAAAAATGTTTTATGAACTTCAAATAATTATGTAGCATCAAGGCAACCCTCTCCCATAGGTCTCCTGAAAGCTTATAAAGGTTTGGGGAATACTGAGAATTTGCAACTATTCAAATCATGATCTTGAAGTGTGTTTCTCTTATCCTAGATCACATTAGTTCAACTATAGATCAAAGCCCTTATATTAACCATAATAGCAGCATAAGCACCAAAAAAGATACTTTCTAGAGCAGAGGTGGGAACCTCCAGTCTACCAACTGTATTGATCTGGCAGGACTTGAAATTAAATAATCTAGAGCTTTTTAGGGATAAATTAATTAAATATTTGACCAAACATAGCCCAAGAATGATGTTATAAATATCCAAATGGACCTTGTCAGAAAAAAGGTTCCCCACCCTTGCTTCTAGAGGATCACTGTCCCACAGATCAGCACACCATTAGTGTTGTACCAACTTGCCTCACCATAACATCTGTTCATTGCTACTATTTTGCCTTCAAGTTTAAGCAGAACACATTTATTCTCCCTTTCATCTAATAGCTAATCCAGTGATTTAAAATATCTAATATATTTCCATGAAGTCTTCTCCAGGGCAAGCATCCCAAATTCCCTCCATTGAGCTTCATAGGGTTTAGCCTTTAGTTACTTACCCTCTGCTGAATCTATTCTAGCTCATCAATGATGCCTTCCCCAAGCATGTGAAGACTTTACCAGGTGGACTGTTTCAACAATCATTAAGTTAGTGCTGAGAGCTTGATAAAACACCACTGCATCCTTGTTCATCACCAATAGTCTTGACTTCTGTCTTGCCATTGAACTTTGATGACTCTGGAAGAAAGTGAGCCTGATGATTTTGCACAACACTGACTCATTTAAATCTAATTCACTCATGAGTCAAAACATCACCCCATGATGTCACTAGTCCTCTTTAAAAATAAAGGACAAATAATAGCTCATCAATATTCTTTCCATAATGTCATGCTCAGAACTGAACTCATTTTATAGTGTCTGACCAGAATACAGAAGATAGAAACTTCTAATTCCATTGCTCTGAATACTACTGTCTCAGTGTAACCTAGGATTGCATGAACTTTTTTGGACAAGTTACACTCTTGACAGATACCAAACTTCCAATGCCCTGAAACTCCTGTATCTTTTTTTTTGCAAAAAAAGGCTCAATTATTGGAACAAAAACTGGATTTGCTCTTAAAATCATACAATCCACTCCCTTAGATGTTTAATCTAAGTTCTAGAGAGATTAAAAGACTCACCCAAAGTAATACTATCAGTAACTATCAGAACCAAGAAATAAATCCAAAGGCTCTGGATCTAAAATCATTATTTTAAAGCTATATTTTAGGCGCAGCTAGGTGGCACAGTGGATAGAACACCAGACCTGGAGTCAGGAAGACCTGACATCAAATCCAATTTCATATACTGAGTGACTGGACAAGTCACTTAATCTTTGTCTCTGTTTCCTCAACTGTAAATTGGAGATAATAGGATCTATTTCTCAGGGTTATTGTGAAAAGTAAATAGAACACTATCTTTAAAGAACTTATCACAGTATCTGGAACATAGTATATAAATGTTTTTTGTTGTTGAGTTGTTTGAGTTATATCTGATTCTTCATTATCCCATTTGGAGTTTTCTTGGCAAAGATACTGGAGTAGTTTGCCATATCTCTCCAGTTCATGTTATGAATAAGGAAACTGAGGCAAAAATTTAAGTGACTTGCCCAGGGTGCCACTGCTAGTAAGTATCTGAAGATGAATTTGAACTCAGGTCTTCCACACTCTAGTGTTCTATATACTGTGCCACATAACTGCTCATATAAACATCATATATTTATTATTAGCATCATTTATGTCAGAGCTATTTGAAAATGAGGTCTTTGTGCCTAAGGAAATAACATACACCCCACTAGGAAGGCCTAGGTTCCAATGGCCAGTGGGTTGACGAGATCAAGAAGGGGATCTTAGTGGAAGAAATCAAGAAAGACATCATCCTCATAAAGAATGCAGGGATCTAATAGCAGGTGATAGTATTGAGGCTATAAAGAGTCCAGCTATGCTGCATTGAACCCCAAAACAAGGAAATTATCCTCTTAGTCAGGAATAGAAGGGGGAAAGCACTTTTTAGTTGGAACTTGAGCATTGGGAGATATGCAGAGATTTGTGGGACATCAGAACTTCATGAAAAAAAAAAAGAAATCTAGGAGTCTCCTTTGGGCAAATAGTGGTTTATTTCTGACATATTTCATGGGTCTACTTGGAGGATCAAAGGAGATAATGCATGAAAATTATTTTATAAACCATAAAATGCTGTTTAAATTCCTACTTGAATTTTAAGTGAAAAGTTCTTATTTCAAATTCCAATTCTGTCATTTATTACCCAAATAACCATAGACAAGTCATTTTCCTTCCCTGAGTTCCAGGGAACAAAATATAAAATATTTGTGAATAATTCCTAAGCTCAAAATCCCATGATTCCTATGAATTCTAACTCCTTTTTAACTATAGTTCCCACTCTGAAACATTAGTCACCAAGATCTTGCCATATTTCCACCTACCTCACCTTACCCTGAGAGCTACTCATCTCTCACTTCTATAAATCCCCAAACATTTGTTATTGTTTCCTCCAGACAATGCAATCTCTTTAAGAGCAAGAACAATTTCTTGTTTGTCTTTGTTTTCTAGATCAATCTTGGGGCATTTAGCACTCATTAAATGAAAGAGGAAATGTGATATGGTTGGACTGAGTGTTAGCTTCTGAACCAGAAAAACCTGGCCTCTGGGCTCACATACTGGTGTATGGTCACATACTAACCATAAGATACTAGCCAAGTGATAATCTCACAACCCCTACACAACTTTCTAAGACTATAAGTTTCCACACTAGAATGCCAATCTGCATAATTTATAGGGGGTTTCTTATCCAGAAATTCTCTTTACAAATGAAATCACAGGTTCAGACCCCATTTTGAAAATAGAGTAGATAGAGTGTCAGACAATGTCAGGAAGACCTGGGTTCAAATCTTATGAGGAAATTATCCTTTACCTCTACTCTATATCTTGCAATCTAATTTTTTATTTTTTGTTAAGATTTTTTCAATCTGATTTAGAAATTCTTTTTTTCCCCCTGGTAAGGCAATGGGGTTAAGTGACCTACCCAAGGTCACACAGCTAGGTGATTATTAAGTGTCTGTGATCACATTTGAACTCAGGTCCTCCTGACTCCAGGGCTGGTTCTCTATTCACTGTGCCACCTAGTTGCTCCTCTATTTTGTAATCTAAAAGAGTTCATTGGGGCACTAAGAGATTAAGTAGAGGGCTGCTAGGTGGTATAGTGGATAGAGCACCAGTCTTGAGGTCAGAAGGACCTGAGTTCAAATGTGACCTTGAAAACTTGATACTTACTAGCTGTGTGACCTTGGGGAAGTAACTTAACCCCACTGCATTGAAAAATAAAAAGGAAAAAAGAGAGCGATTAAGTGACTTGCTAAGAATCACAGAGAATTATTCATGTGTAAGTGATAGGACTTAGACCAGGCATTCCTGATACCAAGACCAACTCTCTATCCATTTCACCATACTTCTTCTTAGAAGGGACCTTAATGATCATCAAATTAGGTTTTTTACTTTTACAAGGAAGGAAACTAAGACCCAGAAAAAAAGAAAGAATTCCCCTTTCCCCAAGTTCATATAGGTAGTTACTTGACGTCTGGGGCAGTTTAGTTATCCTGATTCTGGTCTAATACTCTGCTACATTATGAGTCATAAAACTATGGTAACAAACCTATTGGCTATGCCTAGACTAAGATTTTCCTGCACCCATTGAGCCAACAAAAAGAGAGAGTAAAATATAGCACCACAGAACAATTCCAGGCTCATCTATCTCTGAACTCATAGGAGTTTCCATTGGAGCAATGGCAGATTATACAGCACATCAGAGATAAGTGCTGATAAGTTAGTCTTCTGCCAATAAACTCTTTAGCTGCATTACATTGTGCTGATATACAAATAAGCAGTCCTGCAGGACTTGCTCTTATTGTTTCATGCTGTAGCTACAAATTCTTCTGGGGACAGCTCATTCAACAAAGGGAGAAAACTTTCTTGGAAAGAACATGTTTTAGAAAAGCATATTTACAATTCTAGTGGTCTTCACTAGACACCACACTCCCCCTTTGAGCCATTGGACAGAATGAATTATAACTGAGTTTGCCACCAAAAGACATTTATTCACTCTCTGATTTGGGGCTGGGAGAGAGTTAGTAGATCATGGTGGCACTTGCCTATAGTTTCTACTAATAGGGAGGCTGAGGCAGGTGGATTCCTTGAGCTGGAGAGTTCCAAGCTAAACTAAAGTCAATCATGTTTCTGCACTGTCTGGCACAAATATAGTGAACTCTTGAGAATCGAGGGCCATCAAAAAAGTGAATCTATCCAATAAGAAACAGAGCAGATCAAAGCTTCTGTGCCAACCAACATTGGGAAGTGATCATTAAATTATGGTCTGGGTGAGACAGGGAGACCTAACCAAGAAACAAACAAATAAATAAATAGACAGATAAATGAATGAATGGACAGATAGATAAATGAATGAATAAATCGATAGAATGAATGAAAGGAAATAAATAATGGATAAATAAATAAATGAAAATAGGTCACAAAAATGTCTTTCTCTTCTTATATCTGTGACTATTTTTCCTTAAAACTATGCAATGGAATTTCCCATTTTAGTCTACAAGTCTGAAAGATGTCAGTTATACAGAGGAAAGAAAGCATGAGAACTCATGGAAACTGCCAGAGGCCACAGAATAATCAGCTGGCATCCTCTAGTACCAGGGCTTGGGTAAATTCCTAGATCAATTTGACAACATCTTATCCTTGGCTTCTCTTGTCTGAGATGCATTTACTGCTGTCATTACACACCCTGGAAAGAGAGGAAAGGCAGCTTTTCCTCCTACATGATCCCAAAGCCCTGGGTAAAGCTAGACATGAAAACCATATGCTGACATTTCTGAGGTCATCACTTTGAGTGTCTTCCACGGCAACTTACAAGGACTGTGGCATGCCTCATTAGGTCTTTTCTCTGGGTGAACCAGATGGTAGAATGGCTGATCTACTTGCATAATCAACATTCAACACTGTGATTAAACGAACCATGAAGATGGCCATAATCAATAGATTGGCCATGCCCTGAAGATATATTCATCTTACACATGTACACATAGACTCAGGTATCTAGTCCAATTGGGACAGCATGAGGAGTGTCTAATGCAGTTCCCCAGACCCTTCAGGCTTTGTAGAATGGACTCAAGAAAATCACAAACCAAACAAGTGCCTAACTCCAATTCTAGATGTGAGTTCTGAGTATGGATAACTTTAATAGTTTGCAATCAGGGGATGTCTGTTACAACGTACCTATGATGAAGCTATTTAAAAACCACTGGGATTATTATTATATTAAAGCTAAGAGGGAGCACATAGGCAAACTTGTCTAACCCCTTTGCTTTACAGAAGAGGAAACTGAAAATAATGAGAGGAGGTACCCTCCCAAGATCACATAGTTAAGGAGGTACCCTCCCAAGATCACATAGTTAATGGCAGAAGACAATCTCCTGATACTCCCCCTACACCAGTCAGATACTTTAGACTGACTTCAAGACTCAAACTTTCATTCATTCACTCAAGCATTTAGCACAACCTTCTCAGATCAGTTAAACAGTCCTCAAGCAACTTAGATTTCATTGTAGGAAAAAAATGTACACATTCATACATATAAATATAAATATGCACAAAATAAATGCCAAACAGTACTCTTTCTTCTACAGTCACCTATCTTGTATGGAGAAGAAGGACCTTTGTGCTGGTAAGAAAGCGAGCTAGTCATAAGAAGTAATGTGATGTAGCTAGTGGAGGAAACAAGCTAGAATAGCAGGGCTGATAGAATCAGGGTTCTAGATAAGGGATACAACACCAGAAGGGAGGTCATCATGGTACCCAACTGTGAAATCTTTAGAGTTTTAGAGAAATATCACACACAATGACCTCCATTCAACATTGGAACATAAACTATAAATTGGCTGAACAAATTATCATGCCTTTCACCTCACCCCATGATATAATGTTCTTTCTGAACCTATTGATTCATAAAAAAACATGTGAACACTAATTCTGGTGAATAAAACTACTTCCACTTATTTGGATTCTTTTTCTAGTAAATTTTTTTTGTTTTACAAGCACTGAAGATGTTGAATAATTCTTAACATCTGGAAACATGACTTAAATTCACATTGGTCTGATTTCTTTTAGGCCCCCAGGTATATGGAGTATAAAGTTAGTGATTATTGTAATTCTTTTTTTCAAAAAGTAGAACCTAATTTCATGCTCTGGAATCTGAAGGGCAGTGGGGACATATAGACAATGTTGGGTGGTGAGGACCTATGTCCAGCTGTTAATCTTCTCTTCCTACTGAAACTTGCAGCTGAAATTAATACATAAATTTACAGTCACAGAGTAAGCTATGATAAATAACCCCAGGAGGTTTTTGATTATTTACATTTTTATGGAATCTGGCTTGATCAAATAGAGAGAACTCACCAGGCACTTGGAGAATTATGTCTCGTTCAAAAATGATTTAATAGCAATGGAAAATAAAGCCGTCTGTGGACGCTTGTAGAGCAGGCTTGTAATGCCTCCATATGAGCAGTATACAAATAGTACAAATGAATCTAGCACAGCAAATATTCACAGACTGAGAAAAAGCAATAAATGCAAGTTAAAGAAAAACGCAAACTACTTAAGGTCTTTGAGTTTGTTTTTGTTTCAAGTCAGCCTCATAATTATTCATATGGCACAGGGTATTCAACCTAAAGTCAAGAAGATACAGTTTGGGATTCTACCCTTGATATTTACTAGCTGTATGACTGCGGGCAACTTATTTAATCTCTCTAAGCCTTGGTTTAAATGTGAAATGGGGGTTATGATACCTATGATACTACCCTGTGGGTCAGTTTGAGGCTTAAATAAGGTAATAAATTTCTAGCTGGAAGGTTCATTGTTGTTATTGTTGTTCGATCATTTTTCTGTTTTGTCTAAATCTTCAGGGCCCCATTTGGGGTATTTTTGCTAAAATAATGTAATAGATTGCTATTTCCTTCTCTAGTTTCTTTCACAAATAAGGAACCTGTGGCAAACTAGGTTAAGTTATTTTTCCAGGGTCATACAACTAATATCTGTGGCCAGATTTGAACTCAGGAAGAGGAGACTTTCTGACTTCAGACCCAGAACTCTATCCACTGTGTCATCTAGTTGCCTAAAAATATTTCATCTTGCTTTGTCCAGAAGATGAAATATTTTGGGATAACTTCTACTCAGATTCAGATTCTACCCTCTCACATTCACTAGCTATGTGGCCCTTTCTTCATAAGCTTTAATTATCTCATTTATAAAATGAGAGTCATAATATAATACATTATGATATACTATAATATACCATAACATACATGATATGCTACAATATACTATACCATACTACAATATAATACAATATAATATAACATGACAATATAATATAACATAATACTGTACTATAATTAATAATATAATGGATAACTAGCTCACTGGTCCATTTGAAGCTCATTCGTGTTAGTTCATAAGATAAACAAATTTAGAACTAGAAGGCATATTAGAAAATATTCAATAGAATCTACTCATTTTACAAATTAGGAAACTGAGGTTCAGGGAGGTGAGACTTGATCAAGGTCATGCTTGTAAGTGGTAGAGGCAAAATTTGAAGCAAGATCCTCTCACCAATCTTGATTGTATACCACCCTGAGCTAAGATGATGTATACAAATTATTTTGTAAGCTTTAAAAGTCTTCTATAAATTTCAGTTATTATCTCACAGATAATGCTATAACAGCTCTTTGGTATATCAGTCCAATAACAGTGGTGTGGATTTCAAGTATGATTTTATGACATTTATTGCTCATTAGATGATAGAGTAGCACAATAATAATTCAAAATGAACTTTCATTTTGCCTACAATGTGTATATGAATACAAACATATTCCTAATCTGAACATACTCTTAAGGTCTAAATGGGAAGGGTCTGGGTCTTGTTTTTTGTAGCCTTCATAGCATCTGTTACTTAGGAAGCATTTTAATTTGTTTAATAAAATGTGTAGTTTTTAGTTCCTAAAATATAAAGACCGAAATGTTTTATCCATGCTTCTAAAATAAAGCATTTTAGAGATAAACTTAAATTCACTTTAATCACTGACTTGCCTACATGTCTTACCTTTAGCAATTTATTCTGAATCAAACAATATTATGCCAGGGCAACTTCTTTAAAATATAGATAGATAGATAGATAGATAGATAGATAGATAGATAGATAGATAGATAGATAGATAATTTAAGTCAAAGCAGTCATTGATTCTCACAAAGTACAGGTTTCATGTTGATTTCTTTCTCGTTTGACTTAAGGTTAGTGGTCTAAGAAGCCACCATTCATATCAACATGCATCGTTTATTTTCTCTACTTTGATCTAAGGCTAAAATGTATCTTCATTGCTCCATGCCACCACCTTTGAAGCAGAGTATTATTGTTCATGGCACCAAAGATTAGACACAGTATGAACTATGGAAGCTTATGTCTCCTTTTTAATGATTCTGACATTCAACTTAAGTCTGGATGCTCAACTTTATTATGCCAATGGATCTGAGATCTCATCCATACAGATTACTCTCTCTAATGGTCCAGCTTTCAACTCATCCACATCTACCTGCCATGTGTAAATTTTGTTTCTGTGCTTCCCCAAAGTTATAGTTCTATTCAAGGTGTCTTCCTCAATTTAACCTGACTTTGGAGCTAAAACCCCAAAAGGTTAATATCCTTATTTATATAAAATATTTTAAATGGGAAAAGTAGGGCTTAGAGGATTGAGCAACTAAGTAATACAGTGAATAGAGTGACCAACCTGGAATCAGAAAGACTTATTACTAACTGTATGTCCCTGTGAAAGCCACTTAACTATGTTTGCCTCAATTTCCCTATCTGTAAAATGAACTGGAGAAGAAAATGGCAAATCACTTCGATATCTTTACCAAGATCACAAAAAATTGGACATGACTGAAATAACCATATACCAACAAAAGGATTTAGAATAGGTCAGCCTTAGGGTCAGGAAGACTTGAATTCAGATCCTAACCCTGTCACATGCTTAGTTACACTACCATGTGCAAAATAATTAACTTCGGGTTTTTTTAGGTTTCTTCAAGGCAGTGGAGTTAAATGACTTGCCCAAGGTCACACAGCTAGGTAATCATTAAGTGTCTGAGGTCAAATTTGAACTGAGGTCCTCCTGACTCCAGGGCTGTTGCTCTATTCACTGCGCCACCTAGCTGCCCCAAAATGATTAACTTCTTAGTGATTTAGGCAATTCACTAAATCTTTGAGAATTAAGAATATAGACAGACACAAAGAGTCTACGACTTTACAGTATATATTAGTTACTAATATGTATTAAGTTTCCACTCAAGGATTTCTACATATTGAATTAATTATAGGCCAAAACCAAATACATCAAAGTATATTATATATAATATACACAACAATAAATTAATCCAATTAATTAATCATCGGCATTAATTTATTAACTTAACAATTAATATTATTATATAGTTATATCATTTAGTATACATATGTAACATTCACATGTATGTTTATATGTGTATATATCCATATGTTTATATATGTATTTGTGTATGAATTTATGGATTTGGTTTTGACCTTTTATTTAGAACATTGCACCACAAAGCTGTGAAATTTTTCTCTACTTCCAGTGTTTGACTTTTGATTTTGACCTGTGATTTGGAACACTGTACCACAGTGCTATGAAGTCTGTCTCTGTGTGTCTCTCTCTGTCTCTCTCTCTCTGTCTCTCTGTCTCTGTCTCTCTGTATGTCTGTCTCCCTGTCTGTCTCTCTCTCTGTCTCTGTCTCTATCTCTGTCTCTGTCTCTCTCTCTCTCTGTCTCTCTCTCTCTTGCTCTCTCTCCCTCTCTGTCTGTCTGTCTCTCTCTCTCTCTCTCTCTCTCTCTCTCTCTCTCTCTCCTTCCAGTCTTTGGTTTCAGTTGAAGTCCTTTTCCTTCTCTTTGTTGAGAAATTAGTAAGCTCTGCAACTTAAAAGTTAAAAAGCTAAGCACCTCTTTAATATTAGAGTCAGGAAAACTTGAATCCAAGTCTTCAGCAACAATGACAACAATAATCCCAGATGAAAAATTCTTCATTCCCTTTTTTTCCCCTTTAGAGAATGACCTGTCTTGTTCTCTTCCAATTCATGGTTTCAAGAACTCTCATCTACGGCAGAAGATTCTTAGTCCTAAACTGTAGTTGTGCAGTCGTTTCTGACTCATTTGGGTTTTCTTGGCAAAGATATTAGAGCAGCTTGTCATTTTCTTCTCCAACTCATTTTACAGATGAAGAAACTGAGGCAAAGAAGGTTAAATGACTTGCCCAAGGTCAAACAGCTAGTAAGTATCTGAAGCCAGATTTAGACTCAGAAAGATGAATCTTTCTGACTCCAATCTCAGTACTGCACTATGGTGCCACCTAGCTGTCTTTTGCCCCTAGGTTCTAAGGTCCTAAGAATAAAGAGCAAAAAATTTCTTGGATAGGTAACCATCATCTCAGGCTCTAGTCTGTCTTAACTTCAAATTCAACTTCCTGGTCCTTCGATCCCTCATTGTGCCTTATGATGAACATTCTCTATGTCTCTAGATTTTAAAAGTGTAGATTATCTTTATTCATTGTCTATGTAAGAGTTGTTCAACCCAATCAGATCTAGGATTTCTGGGTTCCCCTAATTTTCCAATTCCAAATCTCTTCTACTTGTACCATAGATAATTGAACAGAAAAGAAAATTGAACAGAAAAAGAAACAGTCATAGCTATACTCAAGTTCTGAGGCTATTTCATTCCATGATTTACATTCCACTATATATCCACATAAGAATATATAGCTGGAGGTCGTCTGGGCTTCAGTATTGTTTATTGACAAGAATAATATAAAAATTCCTCTGTTTGACATATAAGGACCTTCACAGTTTGGTCTCAACCTCTCTGTCCAGATTGACTTCACATTAATGGCCATCATGTATTCTACATTCACACAGCCATGGGATCATATCATGGTTTTAAAACTGGAAAAAAGCCTTAGAAGTCATCTACTGGGGTGCCGCTAGGTGGTGTAGTGGATAAAGCACCAGCCCTGGAGTCAGGAGTACCTGGGTTCAAATCCAGTCTCAGACACTTAATGATTACTTAGCTGTGTGGCCTTAGGCAAGCCACTTAACCCCATTTGCCTTGCAAAAAAAAACCTAAAAAAAGGTCATCTACTGCTACCTCTGATTGCTCTCTCTCTCTCTCTCTCTCTCTCTATATATATATATATATATATATATATATATATATATATACATATACATATATATATATAAAGACTACACTCTTACTTTTAAGTAGGGCCTCATGGTATGACCACTAAGTCACACAGTCAGTTCAAAAACAAAATTTTGCCCAATTACTTAGGGATAATCAAACTCAGAGAAGACTAAACCACAAAATTACAAAGTTAGAAGGGACCTTACAAGTAAACTGGTCTAATTAACCATACTCAAAAATATAATGAACATCATTTGCAAAGCATTTTAAGATTGATAAAGTGATAGCAGTAGTATTTTCATTACATACATGTTAATTTAAAATGGGAAATCAGAAATCAACTCTTTCATTGTGAGAGAAGAAAGTAAGAAAAGAGAAAGTTATGGTAGTAAATACTAACTGAAGAAGTAGGGTGGGGGTGAAATGTATATATGCCATGCTTCTAAATTTTATTTTCTCCATTACTTTCTTAAATCAAGACAATGGACCAAACAATAAAGTCCTAATTTGAAGCATTTTCCAATTTCTGGGATATAAATGTTCACATTGCAAGTTGAACTATCAGCTCTCCAAGTTGGCACCCCCATATGAATGACTTCAGAAAACCCCTAGTTAAGGGGCTTATTAGTCATATATTCTAATTTTGAAGGAACTTCACAGGACATTTAGTCTAAGCATTACATGAACTCAAATTCTCCCTACAATTTAGCCACCAAAGGTTATCTTGCCTTTGCTTAAAGATCTGCACTAATGGAGAAGCAATTACCTCCCAAAGTAGGTGATGCCACTTTTGCACAACGCTGATAGAAAATTTTTCTTTGCAGTGATACTAAGTCTGACTCTAGACTCTCATCTCTGCCCCTTAAATGAAGCAGACCACAAGTCTAATACCTCTCCCTCATATTCCCTCTTTATATTTATTTTTGTAGTTATCATCTGCCTCCCACTGTACTCAATAGTAGAGAAATAGCTTAAGGGCAGAGTTGTTTCAGTCATGTCTGATATTCCATGCCTCCTTTGGGGTTTTCTTGGCAAAAATACTGGAGTGGTTTGCCATTTCCTTCTCCAGTTCATTTAACAGATGTGGATTAAGTGACTTGCCCAGGGTCACACAGCTAGTAAGTGTCTGAGGCTGGATTTTAACTCAGGAAGATGAGTCTTTCTGACTCCAGGCCTAGAACTCTTCCCACTGTGTCACCTAATATTTTTTAATCTTTGAATCCTCAGTAATCATAATTGTTTACATTTTAATAATACTTTAAGGTTTATAAAATGTTCTACCTATATTATTCCATTTGATGCTCACAATAATCCAGGGTGATATGATTACCATCTTCCCCATTTAACAGATTAGGAAACTAAGGATTAAAGAAGTCAAGAGACATGCCTGGGGTCACACAGCCAGGAAATGTCTAAAGCGACATTCAAACCCTGGTCTTCCAATCTTCAAGTCCTCAGCTCTGCCCACTTCACCCTGCTGCCTCAGCCAAACACAGAGACAATTCCCACTGTGAAGAGTGAAAGGACTGACCTCATGGAAAGAGAAAGGAAAGGCAAAGAGAAAAAGGAGGAGGAGGAAAGGAAAAAGAAAAAGGAAAGGAAATAAAAGTTGGGGTAATAATTTATTTAAAATTTATCTAAGTTATCAAGGAAGAGAGGAAGGAAACTATGCTATCTTTACAAGTCACAATGGTTAACTTCACAATACTAAGTAAATCACAAAATTTCAAATGTGTAATCAAAGTGTTGTCACATAACTCCACAGTATGTAGTATATTAAAAAGAGTTATTGGACTGAGTCCTGAGAAAAGGATTCAAATCTTTCTATATTTATACTTTATGAATGAATGGATGAATGAATGGATGAATGAAAAAGCTTTTATTATTATTTTATTATTTATTTATTTTATTATTAAAAGCATTTATTAATGAAAGTTAATAAAACATATTTGTTAGTACAAGTTAATAAGACTTGCTATCTACAAAGCATTGTGCTCTGGGACTTGAATCAGGTCTCATAATCCTTTTCCCATATTTCTAAATCATTTATCACAGTGTCTGGCATAAATGTTGCTGTTTAGTTTTTTCAATTATGTCTGACTTTCCAAGATCCCATTTGAGTTTTTCTTGGCAGAGGTATTTGAATGGTATACAATATCCTTCTCCAGTTCATTTTACAAATGAGAAAATTGAGGCAAACAGTTAAGTGACTTTTCCAGGGTCATATAGCTAGCAAGGGTCTGAGGCCAGATTTCAATTCAGGAGTATAAATAGATGTTTAATAATTATTTCTTCCTTTCTGTTCCATTCCCCTTAACCCCATTCTGTAAAATGAGGATAACAATCCTTGTACTACATACCTTAACTTTGTAAACTTTTAAGTCCTATCAAAATATGAAATCATTGAACTTGTATTGACTGATTTGTGTCTATTCACTCCTTAAAGGAATTTGAAGGGTATGAGAATGATGGGAATGAGAGAGATTTTGTAACATCATTAAGGAAGGAGAAAGTCTGAGTAGACTGATTGAGATGTGTATTTTTTTTAATGGTTGATTTTCCACATCAAGGCCAAAACACATAATGTTCTGATAACTATTGTTTATTTTTTGTTTTCTAAAAGGACCATTGAGGGGGCAACTAGAGCACTGGCCCTGGAGACAGTAGGACCTGAGTTCAAATTCAGCCTAGCCATATCCTTTGATTTGTCAACATCTATCTCAACCATCTGCCCATAGAAAAGATTTCTTGTGACCACCAGATCTTCAAAAATAGTCCCCAGTAAGAACTCAATCCCAAGAAAACATCACAAATTAGACTAACTAAAAATTGAGAAACCCTCTACCCACTCACCTTTTCATTGCTGACCTTGCTAGATGTCCAGGTCTATAGGACCTGGTAGCTATGTCTCCTAAGACCCAGAAATCTGTCCTCTCACCAGAATTGCTAATGTCTAACTCTAAACTCAATCCTTTCCCCTGATCCTTCAGGTCCTATACTCTGAGTCTGAGAGACCTGTCTCTATCAATCATGGGGCTCAAGTTGATGTAGAATGTTCAATCAGAGAAGTCAGCCTCAGAAACCAGTCAACCCCTCAAGAAAAAAGTAAAGGAGGATCCAAAAGGAATTTCTGCCTCCTATGAATAACATTAAGAGATCTGTATAGGGAAGTAAAGTGTCAGATATTTTCATTACTAGTAGTAGGTTGAAGTCAACAAAAAGCTGATAATTAGCACTGGGATCATAGAATCATAGATTTAGAGATTTAAGGGATCCCAGAAACTATCAAGTCCAAACCCCTCATATTACATATGGGGAAACTGAGGCAAAAAATGACAAGTGACTAACCCAAGATAACTGATACTGAGAAACAGAGCCCATAATTAGAGTCAGGTCCTCATGCTACCTCCAGGGAATAGTCAGGTACTGGTTAACATTTACCAGAAGTCAATTGTTGGCATATATTTACTAAAGGTTTAAAGGTTATTATTCGAGCATAGACATAATGGAATGCATGGGAAATGGAAGTGAATCTACTACCAAGCAAAAGGCAAAGAGTCAAGTCAAAAGGAAGTCAGAATCAAGGAGCTGGAAAACAGCAAGGGATTATCCTGGTAGATAATTGGAGAGATAGTTAAAGAACTAGGCAAATGTGAAGTCCATGCGAAAGAGATGTGTGATATATTCCCAATAGGGAACATGTAATGATAAGAGCAAATTGGACACCAGATTTTGGAGAATTGAGACATCAGGAAGGTCACCAAAGTAGAAATTCACACATAGAGGAATAGGAAAGATATGCAGATCCTGAAACCAGGCTTATGATGCAGGACATTATAGGAAAGAGTCAAGAGAACAATGATGAGCAGCAAACACATGGATAGCCTTGAGACAAGAGGGACCAGCAGCAATGCTGACTCAGTGTTAAAAATCTAAAAAATAGATTTTTAGGGCAAAGTTTAGGGCAGGATTAAACTTGTACATAGGAGTAAAGTGGAACACTAAATGGGCAGAAGAAAGACTATGGCATTATAGATTTAGATCTGGAAGGGATCTTGCTGTCTCCAGCACACTATGCCCCCTCCATTTTATAGTTGAGGAGCCTGAAGTCTCTGAGGTAAGTTTTGAACTCAAGCCTAAATCTGAGCTCAAATCTGGGGTGGGGGGGAGTAAGATCTCAGGTTCAAACTAAAGTTCAAATCCTTCACCTATTGACCAATTTGTGACCCTGAATAAGTCACTTAATCTCCTTCTACTTCAGTTTCTTCAACTGTAAAAAGGAAGATAATCTGAATACCTACTTCACAGAGTTGTTTTGAGGATCAAATGAGATAATTTTTTGGCATGCAGCACACAAATAGGAGCTTAATAAATACTTGTTCCTTTCCCATTTCTTGACCCCATCACTGTACCACCTTATAGTCTCTAAAGCAACTGTTCCAGATGAAGAATTTAAAGAAATCAGGGAGCCTGACCAGTAACAATAATCCTCATAGTGCTCACTTTCTAGGAGCAAACCTATTTTAGAGGGACCACCCTGATATCTTCAACACCAACTTCCAAAACCAAATGTTAGGATTTGGATGTAAATATAAAAGACATCTAGAAAACAAAATGGAAAGAGTAAGCCAATAGCTAACTAAAATAGTCATCTGAATTTATCATTATACTTACTCAACATCATCAACTTCATACAGCATTTGAAAAGTATTTTATCCATGGTTTCTCCCATGCAGTTGCTCCCTCCATTTGATACAGGATGTAATTCCTTCTTCCCTGCCTTAGTAGAGTCTTCAGGGGCAGAGGAGGGGAGGAGAAAGAGGGAGGAAAAACAACACCAACCTTCCAGTGGTTGACATCTCTAAATTTAGCTGGCTGGCTGGAGTTTGACACTGGCCATAAACTCAAAACCTTTCCACCCTTGTAGGAACTGTCATATGCGGTCCTTACCAATATAAGAAATGGGCATAGGATTACAGTGGAGTGGGGGGGGAGGGAAAGGTTTTGAAAATTTTTAATGCTACGTAAGCTTCTTGAAGGCAAAGATTGTCATTTTTATCATTGTATTTCTAATGTCTAGTACAGTTCCTGGCATGCAGTATTCACTTAAATTTTTGTGGAATTGAATCCAGTTGCTTAGTGCTAATGTTTTATGATAATTGAATTATTTATCTTTTGCTTACAAAATAGTTTATTTTATGTTAATTAAATTTTAAGACTCCAGAGTCCTTATTGGGATTATACATTAATTTAGATTTCGATTCACTCTAAGAAATTGTTAACAATTTATTGTTGTTCAGTTATGTCCAGCTTTTCATGACCCTGGGGATCATGGGGTTTTCTTTTTTTAATATCTTATTTATTTGTTTTTCCCACCACATGAAGTGGTAGCTGTTACTAATCATTTTTTTCAAGGTTTTGAGTTTTGCTATTTTTTCTTCCTCCCTGCCTTCCCTTCCCCCTCCCCTTGACAGAAAGCAATTTAATATAGGCTCTACATTTATAACCATGCTAAACATAGATCAATATTAAACATGTTGTGAGAGAAGAATCAGATTCAAATGGAAGAAAGAAAACATTAGAGAGAAAAAATGTCATAATACATAAGACAACTTTTAAACATTAAAGATAATAAACTTTGGTGTTCATTTAAACTCCACAGTTCCTTCTCTGGATATGGATGGTATTTTTCAATACATGTCTTTTAAAATTGTCTTTGGCTATTGTACTCTTGAAATGAACAAGTCCATCGTGGTTGATCATCACCCCAATCATGAGGTTTTCTTGGCAAGGATACTGGAGGTTTTTGCCCTTTCCTTCTTTAGAGGATTAAGGCCAGCATTGTTAAGTGACTTGCCCATGGTCACACAGCTAGTGATTGTCTGAGGTCCTATTTGAACTATCTTCCTGACTCCAGCACCAGTGTTCTATCCACTGAGACACCTAGCTCCCTCCTTGTTAACAATTACAGCTGTCCATTGGCAGAATGGACATATGAAGCAGTGAACCCCCAGTCACTGAAGGTGCCCAGACAGAGGTGGGTTGTTCATTTATCCAGGATACTCTAGCCTGAATTATACTGGGAGGGAAGTTGAACTAGACAGCCTTTAATAAACCATCGACTTCATGAACTAGTCTGGTAAATCTCTTAAAGGGTTAGCATAGATGTTCTTGTGTGCTATTCAGTAAATCTTAGCTATAACACAAGCTCGCTCTCTCTCTCTCTCTCTCTCTCTCTCTCTCTCTCTCCTCTCTCTCTATCTCTGTCTCTCCCTCTCTCTCTCAAAATATGGCAAAATTGAATAAAAGGCAGAATACTGCTTGATCCTAAGTATGTTGCTCCTCTATTCCTCATTCTTGCTCTGCCTTTACCCCCATAATTTCATGGTGGTTCTTATCTCCTGACTTTCTCCTAATAGAACTTTCTGCCTTTTAGTCACAAGATTCCTGAGAGATGCCCATTTGGGTTCTTAGTAGGAGAAAGGGACTTGATGAGCTGCCTAAGAGCTCATTTTGTATTCAGAAATAAATGAGAACTGATGTTAATTATTTCTAATTGGGTCCCTCCAATTCAGACAAAATCCAAATTAAACCTAATTAACACCACATACTCGATATCTCATAAAATTTAATTAAACCTCTTTCCAAAGAACCTAGAAAATGGTCTTCACTAGATGATATCAGTGACCCCATTGGACATCACATGTTTCAATTCTCTAAATAAAACATAAATTCGAAGAATGATTTTCAGATACAAGTCTATAAAGGGCTCCTCACACTAATGCCCACAGACATATCATTGTATCAAACACTTTATTCATTAAGTTTGAGAAGTAAAAGCCTGAAAGACACTCCTTTATCTGCCCACAGATCACAGGGGTTCTTGAAAGGGGGGGGTTGAAAGGGGGAGTTTGTCCACAATGAATCCAGGTGCCTGTTGATTGGTTTCATATAGCCAGTGAATCAAACTCAATTAACCATAGAATCATAGATTTAGAAGTGGAAGGAACCTTAAAGTTCATAAAAATCTATATCCCCTCCCCCCCTTAAGGAGAATGAAATCTAGTGATTTGTTCATTTCCCCACCTGGCCACAAAACTTTGAAATATCTCCAACTTCTCCACCATGTCCTGGGAACCTCACTATTGGAAAATCTGATCACCCTACCAGATAGAATCAGTCTTTATACTCAGGCTAATTCCCTACTATTCCATATGGAGTATCAAATATTCCATAATACTCAACATTGCCCTTCTTCTCCTCCAATTGAAGGGGAATTCCAAATAATTGGAATGGAATTGATTTAAGGATGGGGCTCAACAAAGCCAACTCCTAACTTCTCACCTGAATGCTCTGCTTTTGGACTTCTCTGATTTCTTCATCATGACCCAATCTGGGTCTTTTATTCAGCTTTCTTTTGTGTGTTTTCTTCTTCCATTATATTGCATACTCCCTGAGGTCAAGGACTATTTTCCCCCATATTTGTATCCCCAGAACTTAGCACAATGCTACATAATAGACACTTAATAAATATTTATTGACTAACTGCTCCAGGAAGGTAGTTAAATGACAGAGCTGGGCTTCTAACCTAGGTTCTCAAACTCTAAATTCATGGCCCCTTTCCCCTATATTATGTTGCCTTTCAAATTGTGTCTTGACTCTCAAGCTAAGTTTTGAAGCAGGTAATGTGATGAGTGCAAAAGCAGACAGAGAAAGAAGGATGAAAATGATGTGAGAGATTTGAGGAGGGAATATATAGGCTAAAAGGATCAAAGGAGATTTAGAGTTGGAAGAGACCTTAGGTGTCATCTAGTCATTAGAGTTCTCTCACTTTAGAGATAAGTTTAAATGAGTGGTGAATAAACAAAATTACGACTTGAACCCGGGACTTTGACTATAGATTCTGAGAAATAGTGTAGAACTAGATGGGACATATAGGTGAGAAATGTCTTGTGTGTCCAGATCAGGACTTTGTACTCAATTTGATAAGCAACAAGGAACAACAGGAGATTTTAAATTAGGAGAGTATTATAATAAAATTTTATTAAGAAATTAATTCAATAGTGATTTGAAAGATGTATTGGACCCAATAAGCATTAGTCTAATCAAAATCATTTTGATCAAAAAGAAGAAGGTATTCTACTTTCCAATTTTTAAGAATTCTGATAGAATAAAATCCATGTTTAAAAAAGTCTGTGATCTATTTCATAAATAAAATTTGAACCATAACTATCAAGAAAAATCCACAAAAATCTGCATTTAATAGATAAGTACTGACATTATTAACTGATGTTCAGAGAAAATAATGCATGAATTTATTGGTCTCCCTGAATCTATTCTCTCCCCTTTCAAATATTTCAACATAATTGACAAACTGATATGCCTTGAACACTATGTTAGGCACTGAAGACATAATTACAAAAATGAATTAGATAGTCTTTAGCATTAGGGAGTTTCCATGCTCCTGAAGGGATATGAAATGTCACAGATAAGTAGATATGAGATAGATGCAGACTAAATATATATTGATTGGGGTGGAGTCAGATACACCTGTGGAATCAGAAGAGGTTTCTTAAAGGAGGTCTTTGAACTGAACCTTGAAGGGAGCCAAGGGTTCCAAAAGATTGAAGTGAAAACAGTGGAGAGTCAAACCAAGGCATGAAGATAGAACATGAAACACTGCATATAGTGACACAGCAAATAGTCAGGTTTGGTTGAAGCATAAATTTGGGGGGGGGGGGGGGAATAATGTAAATTCAGTCCTAGGAAAAAATGAGTTTCAATTGGATTGTATAGAGTTTTAAGTGCCAAACAAAGGAATGTGTATTTAGTATTGTGGATAATAGGGAGCCATTGAAGCTTCTTAAGTAAGGAAGTAACATGGTCAGAATTGTACATTAAGAATATCAAGTTGTCAGTTATATTGAAAATGGATTAGAAGAGGAACTCATTGAGAAGTTATTGCAAGAAACATTACCACCATGTTTCAAGGACTAAATATGAGGACTCAAATGCATCAAAGCATGTGGGGATGTTATTACTCTCCCCAAGATAAAAAGATGACCAGATTCATCCTATCTTGGGAAAAACCATCTCCCCTATTCTGCTTTGAGTAAATTCTATTTTTTGCAGGAGCTTGGAAGTCTATGAAGCTTGTGACAGAATGTTATGTCTCTGGACATCATTGTAAGATCTCCTCTAAGTATTATCTATATTATGGTAGTGTATGCTCAATCTTTCACTCATTCATTCCACAGGGCCCAAGCATTGAGCAAGTCAGAGGGAGGGATCAGCCTAGTTAATTTACATGTTTAAAACTGTCTCCAGTCTGAATATATCAACAGGTCAAAATATTAAAAGAAATTGATTTATTAATTAGAAAGATTGATAGACAGACAGACAAAGAGACAGACAGGTAGGCAGGCAGACAGTAGATAGGTAGGTAGTTGTGTTCTTAGCAGTATTGGAGGTATACAAAAATAAACAAAAAGGATTCCTGGCCTCACTCAAGTATTATTATGTTTTTCCTTCGTTTTTGAAGAAAACCATGACATCAGGAAGATTATGCCATGACAAGCACATGAATTGGATTTGAGTGAGGATGATGCTATGCTGCCACTAGCCTCACTTTCTCCTTCAGAACCATCTGGGTCCAGTGGCCAGATATGAATCAGGACAACTGGAGATGACCCTGGATGAAAGGCAATCAGGGTTAAGTGACTTTCCTAAGGTCACACAACTAGTAAGAGTCAAGGGTCTGAAGTTGGATTTGAATTCCAGCCCTCCTGACTCCAAGTGCTCTATCCACTGCCACCTCAGGAATATGTACTGATTCGTAGCTGGTCACTGGATGCAGATGGCTCTGGAGGAGAAAATGAGGCTGGTGACTTAGCACAGCACCCCCTCAGTCAAATCCAATTCATGTGCTTGTCATGACATCACCTCCCTGATGTCATAATCTTCTTCAAGAATACAAGATAATTGGTGCAGTGGATAGAGTATTGACCCTGGAGTCAGAAGGATCTGAGTTCAAATACAGCCTCAGATACTTAATAATTATCTAGCTTTGTGACCTTGGACAAGTCTCTTAACCCCATTGCCTTGCAAAAACCAAAAAATAAAAAAGATAGAACAAAGGACAAACATCATCAATTTAGCTCTTAATATTCTGCACATGCCTCTCTCAGAAACAGGAGCCCCTTGCTCCGCCTCTGCCCCGACTTCCACTTCGAGGCAAAGTCTGACTGGAGTCCAATATTCATTCCCTAAGAAAAGCTTGGATGCAACCATTACTGTAGCTGTGCTATTTTCAGGTGTTAGACATGGAATGGAAATAAATTAGAGGAGTGTGCAAGGCTCTAGTTTGAGCTTTTGCTAATCCTATTTTAGAACAAGCCCTGAGGTTATGTGGGAATCAGGCCTTACACAATAACTTTGGTCTTAAAAATGGATTACATAAGGGATCTTATTCAACACTGAACTGGATTTGGGACACTTTGAAAAGCAAGACAGTACTGATGAAAGCTCCATTCTAACAGGTGTAATAGAAGAAAAAATTGGACAGACAATTTCACGGACCCTGCCAATGCCAGGTAATTCCAGTAATACTATACAGAATATGGATCCTATATGCAATAGTCAGACCAGTAACATCACAGAAAGGGAAGTGAATCTGGTGCCAGATTTTGTTGTCATTTATCAGTTCTGTTCAATTTTTCATGACCCCATTTGGGTTTTTCTTGGCAGATACTAGAGTTGTTTGCCATTTCCTTCTCCAGTTCATTTTACAGATGAGGAAACTGAGGCAAACAGGGTTGTGACATATTCCTGTTCATTGGTTCTGTGATTTCCTATTACTATTTACTACCTGTGTGATCTTAGATAATGGCAGTTATCTATCCATCACTACCTCTGCCATTCCCTTTTCTTTCTGCCTTCACTCTTTCCCATCATCAGGGTCTTTTATAATGAGGTCAATTTTCTCATTATGTAGCCAAAGTATTTAAATTTTAGCTTGAATATTCAACCTTCCAGGATAGGATAGTTTAAATTAATTTCTTAAGTAATAATTGATTTGACCTCCTTGTTGACTGAGGAAGGGATAGAGCACCAGCCCTGGAATTAGGAGAACCTGAGTTCAAATGTGACCTCAGATACTTGACTGTTACTAGCTGTGTGATCTTGGGTAAGTCACTTAATCTTAACTGGTTCGCATTCAGGACAATCTCCAGTCGTCCTGGTTCATATCTGGCCACTAGATCCAGATGGCCATGGAGGAAAAAATGAGGCTGGTGATAGTGCACAGAACCTTCTCATTCACATCCAATTCATGTCATAGCATCACCTCCCTGTTGTTGTGGTCTTTGAGAACAAAGCACAAACAATAACAATGACTTTAGATGAGTCACTCAATTCAATTTAGCAATGATGGCAGCAACTATTATGTACCAGGCACTTTTACTAGCTACTAGGGAAACAAAGGAAACAAAGGTTCCTACCCTCAAAGAGTGTACATCCTACTGAGATATACAGAGACAAATAAATATAAACTATAAAATCGAGCAAATCAATCAAATCACCCACATCCCACTCAAAGTACTTATTTCTTTAACTTATATGCAAACTTATAAAAGTATATCATGCAAAATTCCAGACCAGATGAATCAAAGGCTGTAATTAAGGCTGTCAAATGAAATATCAACAATTTCAGATATGCAACCAATACCACTCTAGTGGCAGAAAGTGGGCCAAAATTAAGAAGCCTCTTGAAGAGAGTAAAAGAGGAGAATGTAAAATCTGTCTTGAATCTTACCAAACCTTAAAAAACCTAGTCTTGGCAATTGGTCCATCCTGGCAAATAGAAGGAGGAAAAAATGGAAACAAAAGTGGATTTTGTATTTTTGGGCTCAAAGATTACTACAGATTGTAACTCTAGCCAGGGAATTAAAAGACTCTTGCTTCTTAGAAGGAAAGCTATGGCAAATCTTCTCAGGATACTAAAACACAGAGACATCTTCTTACTGAAAAAGATCTATATAGTCAAAGTTACAGTTTTTCCAGTAGTAATCTATGTCTATGAGAGCTATATTATAAAGGAAACTGAGTGCTATAGAATCAATGGTTTCAAATTGTGCTGCTAGAGAAGATTTTTGAGAGTCCCTTCCTCAGTCAACAAGGAGGTCAAATCAATTATTACTTAAGAAATTAATTTAAACTATCCTATCCTGGAAGGTTGAATATTCAAGCTAAAATTTAAATATTTTGGCTACATAATGAGAAAATTGACCTCATTATAAAAGACCCTGATGATGGGAAAGAGTTAAGGCAGAAAGAAAAGGGAATGGCAGGGGTTGCAGTGGATAGATAGAATCATGGAAACAACAAACACAAACTTGGAGAGACTCAGAGAGATAGTGAAGGATAGAGGGGCTTAGCATGTTATGGTCCATGGAGTCATAAAGAGTCAGATGTGACTAAGCAAAGAAACAACAAAAAAAAATTAGACCTTGAAAAACTTTACCAAGTAAAATCACAAATAAATTAATCATATGCTTTAGCTTAAGTGCAGAAAAGTCATCGATAAACTGGAGTGATGGATTCCCAGAGTATTAGCTGAGAAAA
Organism: Macrotis lagotis; assembly: GCF_037893015.1. Classification (NCBI taxonomy): domain Eukaryota; kingdom Metazoa; phylum Chordata; class Mammalia; order Peramelemorphia; family Peramelidae; genus Macrotis; species Macrotis lagotis. The sequence goes on along the minus strand of NC_133665.1, from coordinate 1,554,450 downwards.
CATGGTAGCATCCAGTAGAATCTTTATAAAAATCAAGGAGCTACTTCATAACCAGAGAGATTCAAACAAGTGGAGAGTAGAAATGATCTAGCTAATCCCCTGAGGAGAAATTGATTGGTGATGGAAGGGGAGAAATACCTGACACTTGGCCTTGGTATTGGCCTCAGTCAGAGGAGGATGCTGACAGCTTCAAAGTGTCCAGAGGATTTTAAGCTTCCCATATTTCTGTAAGAACCATAGAGCATCCCCCAAACTGTTGGAAGAATTTCTTCATTGGGAGTCAAGGCAGGGAAGATGTGGGTTCAAAGTTCCACAAAGAATATAGTAGAAAATCCTTATCACGACTTATGAGAATTTCTTGAGATCCTCAGCAAAAGGATTGTCAGTGACCTTTTTACCAGATTTTCCCTCCTCTGTTTTGTATGTACAATTGGGAGAATATATCACAGACTTTTTTTCTGAGTGGGGTAGGAGGGGAGTTGATAATCAATCCATCATTATGGCAACCTATAAGCACATGAGCATTACAAAGATACCTCTAACCCAGGAGGGCTACCCCTAGGATCCTTAGGGGAAATGTAGTAGCCACAATTCTGGGATTCCATTTTATCAGTGTGAGTGTAAATTGAGATTAGGACCCCACCCACCCCCATTGTAGCATTGCTACATATTTGAAGTGATGGGGGAAGATGGGATTGCTAACAATTTGTGGAATAGAAAAAAAAAATCTCATATAGGAGGTGACAATCGAATGAGTCACAAAGGGATAGAGATAAGGAGAGAGACTATTTCAGACATAGAGGGGTGGATGCCTATGTCTGTGTTATAGATAGTTGTTAAGACCCTTTCTAATTCTAAATTTATAATACTATCAAATCATGCTATTCACACAATCTCCTTGAATTTGAGTTACATTATCTATAAACTGAGGATTTTAGACTAAATGGCTTCTAAAGTTTCTAGATTAATGGTCCTATGTCTCTACTAATAGTCCTAGTCAAAGAACCTTGATGGCTTCCCATTTACCTACAGGATAAAATCCAAAGCCTTCCACTTAGCATTCAAGAACTTTAACACTTTTCCCTCATCTCTCTCTACAACCTTAATTATGTTCATATTTCAATCAGCCCTAGACCCTGAAAGGCATAAGTTTAAATCATAGGGGAATTCTCAGTGGTGTCATACATACTATGGCAAGGAACAGCACACAAACAGTAAAACAATTAATCAGTACAAAGATGAATAGCTGTCCCAAGAAACCATATCAACACATGTCCCCAAAGGAGTTCAACTTGATACCTCTTCTCACCAAACTTGTTTATATTTATGACTTTGATTGGGAAGATCTTATTCAGAATCTAGAATAAAGAAGTTGAAGCTTTCAGAATGAGAAACTTTAAAAAGACTCTTGCCCGTTTATATTACTCTTTATCACTCTTCCAGACAATCCCTGTGTTCATATATGTCCTGACTTGTCTTGTCTCAGACACTACTTACCTCTTGCCAAGCCATTCCTAGCTCTCATTCATTTCCCAATTTGTCTCCTTGCCTCATGAGCCTTGGCCCTGCAGAGACCCCCATTATTCTTCCATCTTGTTACTTTCCACCTTCACTTCCATCAATACACTCAATCTGAGTCAATGCCACATATATCTCATGGATAGTGGAGTTCTCATTCTTTCAATGTATATTCACACTTTGAGCCTGAGCATCTTGGGAAATACAGTCCTCTGGCTGAGTTTTGCCTGTTTCACATATCTTCCACTATATATTCTAATAGTAACTCGCATCATTCTTTCATCATGAAAAGCAATACTCATCTCCATGGCTTCTTACACATCACCCACCCACCTGAAATATCTTTCTTACCTTCTTTTCCATTAATATAAATACCACATTCCATCAAATATCAGTTCAAGGAATATTCTCTTACAAATCTCCAACACCCTTCAAAATCCTAACTCTTGGTGATATTCCTCCCTTGAATTCATAGCATGTATTACCTTGTTTACTCCCCTGGAACAAAGTATTCTCATCAGCCCTTCCATGCCAGAAATTTTTTCATGCTTGTTCATTCCTGCAAGAGGAACTCAGACAAGAAGATAGCACAGTGGATAGAGCACTGGCCTTGGAGTCAGGAGGAGAGGAGTTCTAATCCAGCCTCAGACCCCTCACATTTATAGTTGTGTAACCTTAGACAAGCCACTTAACCCTGATCATGTCAGATCCAGGGTAATCTCCAGAGGAGAAAGTCAAACTGGTGACTTAGCACAGTACCCCCTCACTCAAATCCAATTCATGTGCTTGTCATGGCATCACCTCTCTGATGTCATGGTCTTCCAGAATTAAGGACAAACATCATCACTTTCATATGCTTAACGTAGACATCCCCACAGTGGAGCATTTAATGCTTAGTCAGATTTTGAAGATGAGCTTGGGCTCATTCACTGCATCTCAGGTCATTGTCAACCAACTTCGTCTTATCACTGGACTTCAATGATTCAGAAAGAGAAAATAAAGCTGTCTGCTTTGCCTCATTTAGGCTTGGAAGCAGTGAAGCCATCCCCAGGTGTTCTGACTCATATCTGACCACTGGATAATTAACAACAACAACAGCCTCACTTAAATCCAATTCTCACATGAGTTCCATGATGTCATGATCGTCTTTGAAAATGAACAATGAATTACAACATTTGGAAATACGCATAAATGGTCCCATATTCTCATCTGTGAATACTACATCAGTCTCACTATAGGTCACACTCTCAAAATTAGAAGTTTTGGAAAGGGAAAAAATCTATAAATATTCATTGCACTTAAATTTAAAATAAGCCAGATGTAGGGGAAATGGGTAAGTTATATTCAGACTAATAAGATTTGAGAAGTAATGTGGTACGGTAGAAAGTACATAGGATTTATAGGGAGAAGACACGTTCAAATCCCACCTTTGATGCTTATTACCTTTGTGACTTTGTGAAATAATTTTATTTCCATGGTCCTCAGTTTCCTCATCTATAGAATGAGAAGGTTGGATTAGATAGTCTCTGAAGTTTCTTCCAACTCTATTTCTATGATTAGGAATGTTCTGGAATTAGCTGGAAAGAGATGATTTTTAAATTTTCAGTGTGAACCCTTAGAAGTCAACAAATGCTACAAATCGGGGCTTGAATTATTTTTCTTGACTGTCTAGACTTAAGAAAGTGATGAGCAAAATAGCGATAAAGCAGATTAAACTTAGAAGTATCTATGTATACATTTCTGGATCAGTTTGCTAAATATGTAACAGAACACTCCTGTATTTGATCCTCAATCTACTAGTCTATTATATATAATTTTTCTTCCCAATTAGAGTGTAAACTCCTTGGAGGTAGTGTTCAATTATGCTGGTTGATGAAGAAGGGAAAAGGAAGGAAGAAGAGGAGTTTTGGTTTACAACCAACCCCATTACTATATGGATCCCTAGAATTTCTTCTCCTTGGGAAGTAATAGGAAAGATATAAAAAGGATCAGGCATGATCTATTTTCCAGGGGTTTCCACCTCTACACCCAGGACTACCAAAGGAGACCAATTGGTTATACAGAAGAAAAGGACCCAGTGACATAGGGTTATTAAAGCTATTCCTTAAAAACAGTAGAAGCTTCTTTTGGTCCACAGGCTCAACTATACTTTTAAAACAGAAGAGTTGGGGGGGGGTGTTATTTTTTCCAGGAAGAAATATAACTCATTCATTTACCCAAAATAATAAAGAAAATTGCTCCTGGGGAAAAGCTTTGGCATTTGAAACCTTGTGGGAGATTTCTACAGCAGATGGTTTAGTATCAAAAAGCTTTTAAGCATTTCAGGATGATGGGGGAAAATATATATTCATACATGTGTATGTGTGTGGCTATTGATAGATTTAGATGTGCATATACATGCACATCAAAGTCTATCTCTCTCTCTCTCTCTCTCTCTCTCTCTCTCTCTCTCTCTCTCTCTCTCTGTATATACCTATGAATTACAGTCATTGCTTGGAGCTGGAAGCACTGGTGACAAGCTAAGGAAGTGAAACTATAGACAATATTAACATGAAAAACTGGGTCAAATCAAAGGGACCCTTTTGGGGATCCTTACGATCTAGATGGCCCTATGGCAGGTCTTAACAAATCTTAAACACCAGATTACCATGACTCCTAGTAATTTCCTTGTGGAATTTTTTTGGTATCCACATCACCATCTTACCCCTAATTTGCAGGACACTTTCTTTTTCCTACTTATGGACATTTCTAGCTTACTATCATAGTAACTTGAAAGCAGTCCATCATACCATCCAGCAGCAAGGGGACCCCAGGGTTCCTTGAACTCCTTAACTGCCAGTCACTTGCTCTGGTTAAGGTTTGGGCTCTATCCTCCATAAACCTAAGGGAAGAGAAGGGAGGAAAGAGTGAAGAAAGAGGAGGAATCATTGGCTTATAGACTTAACTGGAAAATGCAATATCCCTTAGTAACACAGTGCCTTTTCTTTGCTTTGTTTTTCTTTATTTGAAAGTTAGAAACTTTGGTTCCTATATTAAGAGTCTGACTTATAGAATTGAAGCAAATTTGTTTAGCCCTACCCTATAGAATTCAGCAGGGTTGGGGTTTTTTTGATTTGCATGATGCTTATGGAACTATAATTTTTAATTTTATAGGTCCTTCTGTGATAAGTCATTTTGCCTCTTCCTGCTAATATCATCACAAGTAATTCTTCCAGGACCCTGGAATGCCCACATGGAGATACATAAAAATTGATTATATTATGACTCAGAAACTAGCTTTCAGATTCTCTCCACCAAAAAAAAATGATCATACCTCAACATTTTTTGTTAGGATTCCTAAGCGGGAACTGTTAAAGGATTGAATGCTCATAAGAAACGGGGAAAAGAGGTAGCAATATGATATGACACCTTGATGACCATTGATTAGTTATGTGTCCTTAAGCAAATCACTTTAACCTCTTTGGACATTATAGAATTTCAGAACTGGAAGAGATCTGAGGTGATTCTATTCACACATATGAGAACATAAGGGATAATTTCTGGAGTCCTTTCCAATTACAAATCTATGATCCTCAGGGAGGTAGCTCATTTCACTTTTCGATGGCTCCTGGTTAAAATCCCATCTATATCATTTTAGGAAATGTCCTTTGTTATCTATCCTAAAGCTGCCTCTTTCCTACTTTTCCCCCTGCTCTCCCTAGTCCTGCCTACTGAGCCAAGCAGACAGTCATCCAATACTTGATGAGAGCTATAATGGCCAGGTAGTCATTTCTAGCTAAGAATACCTAGTTTCTTTAACTGATCTTTATATAGCACAGGTTCAGGTCTCTTCACCAGGCTGTTCCCTCTTCTACAGGTACAGCATACTTCCACCTTCTCAGTATTTGTCCTAAAATGGTGTTCTCTCAGAATTGAATACAAAGTTTTAGATGTATTCTTGTTAAGTTAGGGTACAGCTTAGTTATCACTGCAATCATTCTAGACACTGTCGATATTTAAGAAGATAAGGCACTAAAAGTTAAAATTATCAGTAAAATCTTTGCAAAATCTGGGAGTTAAAAGGGACTTCAGTCACCACCTGGTCTAAATTATTTATGGAGGAGTGTCCTGTGTCATTTATTCAGTGGTCATTCAGTCTCTGCCTGAAGACCTCCATGGAAAGGAAATCCATCACCTCTCAAGGAAGTCCATTCCAATTTTGGATAGCTTTAATAATCAGGTTAGTCATATGGAAGCCATGTTTAATCTGAGTTGTGGAGGAAACTTGAGAATTCTAAGAAGTAGAGGTGAGAAGGAAATTCATTCCAGGTCTAGGAGAGAACCAGTACAAAGAAACAAAGATGGGAGATCTAATAGCCTTTGTGGGAAGATAGATCAGCAGAGAAAGGGAGGTAATATGTAATATTTTTTAAGTTTATCATATTTGGGTTGTAAAGACTTTAAATGTCAAATGGAGGGATTTATATTTTATCCTAAAAGTAATAAAGAACCGTTGGAGTTTACTGAAAAGGGATATGATATGGTCACATCCATACTACTGGAAAATCATTTAGGGAGCAACATGGAAGGTTGATTGAAGAGGGGAGAGATGAGGAGGGAGACAAATTGATAAGAAAAAGAGCAAGGATCTTAAAGGAATCCAAGCAGGAATCTGTCCATCTGTGTAATCATTTTGGTGATCCCACTTTGATGATGACAGATTCATTAACAAGTCCTTGTCATTGCACTGAATCTTTGCTAAGATAATACTTATTTCAGGGATAAGTCCAAAGCCATCCATTATATAGAAGTAAATAGATTTTTAATCAAAGAAAAATTTTGACACAGTGATTTAGGAGGATCTGAGTTCAAATTTGACCTCAAATACTTACTATTTGTATGATCTTGGACAAGTCACTTAACCCTTTTGCCTCAGTTTCCTCATATTTAAAATGAACTGGAGAAAGAAAGAAATGGCAAGCCACTTTGCTAAGAAAATTCCAAATAGGGTCATGAAGAGTCACACATGACTGAAAAAGGACTAAACCAGAAAAAACAACAAAGTCTTAGGCAGATCAATTTACTTCTCTGAGTCTCAGTTTTCTCATTTTTTAAATGGGAGTTGAACCAGGTCTGACTTAGCTCTAAACCCTAAAATAAGAATAATAACTACCTCACCGGATTTATGAGGATAAATAGATTGACACCTGAAAAGTACTTTGCAAGTCTTATAAAGTATTTTACTATGCTAGATGTATTAATGAGGAAAAGGAGGTAGAAGAGCTGTTTTTTGATTGGGGTTAGGGCTGATAATTTTATCAATTTGGATAATTAATTCCCACTGTTGCAAATCACCAGTTCCTCAGTAACTTAGGGTCTGGTGTCTGGAGAAAAGGGGGTAGTGACTTTGCCCATGGTCACCAAGACTGGCTGTATCAGAGACAGGACTTCCTCACTTCAATATGACTCTCTTCAATAGTTCATGTTGCCTTTACAAATACAAAAACAGATTTTCGATTCAGTGGAGTTATTACCATTGCAGAGAGAGAGAAAAGAGAAAAAAACTGCTCTAATTGGCAGAGCCCTCTATCCAAAGAAGATAAGGGATGAGATAATGTAGTATGAAAACAGAAGAGATTATACAGCAGAGCTCACATTATTTAAAATTATTCTCCTCCTGAAATGAAGTTAGAACCCAGATTCTGACAATACCCTACTAAGAGGGGGCATTATCTCAGCATGTTATTTACATCTTAAATCAAGTTTTACTGATGGAGGCGAAAGGAATTCAAGGATAGAAATATACCAGTGTGATGTAACATTTATTTCCTTTGGGGATCATACAAGCGGCAAACAATATCTGGGTATATAATGCCACAGGGAAGACTTTTAACAGTCTAATGTATACTGCTGGGTTTTACATTGTTACCAAGAGAATGCTACAGGATACTAAAAAAGTGATGAACTGGCAAAACTGAATTTGGACTTTCAATGCCCTGGTGTATTTATCCACAAGTTTGCAGATAATGTGGACAAGTTATCAGAGCCTGCTGATGATATTTCAGGCTTGATTTGTATGCTATCGAGCCTGGCAGTGGGCAGGTTGCCAATTCACAAAGGTGTATTCCCTGACATTTCTCATTCATTACAGAACATCACTCTCGCCGCAGTTGATGCCGCACAGCATAAGCCAATTAGAGGAGATGAAGCCACACAGATCGTAGCTTTGGAAATAAACATCTGCTTGAAGCTGGGGAAATGACTGCTAGGAACTGGTGTTTTTATGCTTGTTTCCATAACTGATCAGAATTCCATATAATTTACTGCCTGTGATGACTGCAAGTTTTCACATTATTTGGCCCTGCCCTGTATATGATCCTCAATTCGGTTGTACAAAGCACAACTGGTACTTCTTGCTGTAGAAAGGTCCACACAATCAGGAAGTGTTTCATGGATGGGATGAGGTCCTGGCAAAAGTGGAATGGAGGTGAAAGGATCTGGACATAAACCTGCTGGGGACTGGGAACAATTGCATAGACCATTAGGTCTGGGAAGAAGTGTAGAGCAAGTAGACCAACCCACTCAGTTCCATTTTTACAAACAAGACCCAGGGAAGGAGAAAACTTGTTCAAGGTCATAGTACACTTAGTACTAGACTTCAAAGTTATATATTGCATTTAGTTAGAGCTAGAAGTCAACATCTGGTTTTCTTGACTAGAAATGCAAGGACAATTGCTCATTTGAGAAGTGGGTTAGTAAAAGTTAGAGAGGACTAACTATAGAAAAAAGTTAGGTCAAGTGGAGAATGTAGTTTTGTTTTGTTCTGGCTTGGGTTTTTAGCATGCTGGGATCTGACCATGTCTGAAGGCAGAAGAAAAGAAGTCAATGAGGAGGGAATATTTGAAGATGTGAGAGAATTAGAAGAATATGTGAGAAAATAAAGTTCTAAAGGAGATTGGGATGGTGATGATGGTGGTGGTGGTGATGATAATGATGATGATAATGTTGTTTGAACTTTGTTCTTGAAGAAGACCATGACATCAGAGAAGTGATGCTATGACAGGCATCTGAATTGGATTTGAGTGAAGGGTGCTATGCCAAGTCACCAGCTTCACTTTCTCTCCAGAGCCATCTGGCTTCAGTGATCAGATATGAATCAGGACAACTGGAGATGGCCCTCAATGTGAGACAGTTAGTGTTTAATGACTTGCCCAAAGTCACACAGTTACCAAGTATTATGAGATCAAGAGCTCAAGGTTAGCTTTAGGCAAGATGAAGGACACAGGTTGTCTGGAAACCAAATTTTTTTGAGGATAAACAAGGAGATAAATGGGTAGGGAAGAAGGCAGGAAAGGTACACCTGATAGCTATAATCATCTTTCATAAAGAAGGTGATGGCATCTTTTAGAGTAAAGAAGATTTCTAGGGAACTGAATAAAGTTCAAAATGATTAAGATAAAGTGTTTAGAGTTGGATTTTAGAAAGCCCTAATTCAACACTTACATTTTACATATAAGGAAACTGAGGCTTAGAAATTTTGCCAAAGTCCCATACATAAGTAGCATGTGGAAGAACCAGTATTTAATCCCAGGTCCTCTATCTTCAAGTCTATCCCTCTTTTCTACTCTACTATGAATTTCTACCACTGACTCCTATGTTCTTATTCATCCTCATCCATCAACATTCTAAAGAATGATTTTGCTTCCCAAGTATCCCATACTTGACTATCTGACTATGAAGAGAGGAAATTCCTCAGATAAATTATTCAATCGTTTAATTTTTTTTTTTAGTTTTTGCAAGGCAATGGAGTTAAATGGCTTGCCCAAGGCCACATGACTAGGTAATTATTAAGTGTCTGAGGCTGCATTTGAACTCAGGTACTCCTGACTCCAGGGCCAGTGGATAGAGATCCACTGTGCCACCTAGCCGCCGCCCCCCCAATCATTTAAATCTTAAACCAAGTCTGAGTAATTATAAAATCCCAGGATATTTTCTAGGTTTTTTACTCAGGTACCTCAAAGATAAGACAACTGGGGGAAACTGAGATTTTTACTTGCCTCAAGGGACATACAGATGAGTCCCTTTTGGAGAGATTAAATAAGGAGTCATTTCCCATGCAAGAGCAAACAGGAGAGCAAATCCCAGCACCACCAGGGTCTCGTAGATAAGTTGAAGCCTTAGTCTCAAGACACTGTCTTAAGCCACATTCAAACATTACCTTTCAATATTTTGCCTAGCAGTACTAGAGGATATGGATTGTCTTTGTTTCTTTTTTATCTTTGTTATAAGCAAATTCTTAATAAGAGCGTTTATTTGAAAATGAATATGACATAAAAGCAAAGGAATCATTAAGACTTAAAAAACAATCACTAGCACTGAATGACATTCAGTGCTGCCTTGATTACCTTGGCTAAGCTTGCCACCAGAACTGCAATCAGTGGTAGATGCCCAGTCTGGTAATGTATAGGACCCAGGATTATTACTAGGCTTCTGGCAAAAGAGTTCTATTTTTATACAAAAGAAAATGGTTCCTCTGTTTCAGTTTGTGTGTTTCCTAACAATCAATTAAGAGAGGAAGACAGGACTTCTCAGACATCTACTACATTGTTTATTGCCTTGGTACCCTTATATATCTGGTACATTGTCATGCAGGTTCTTTGGCTCCTATATAATTTTCTATGTAAGAAATCCCAGTAGTAGTCAGGAATTGTCCACAATTTAAACTCATATTGAATACAATGTTATTATAATATGAAGCTGGAGCTTAAAATGGTGTCAATATGCTCTGTTTATAGAGCAAGGCAAATTATAGACAAGTTCTTTGGGCACACTCAAGTCTGATTGGACATAAGGCAAGGCAATAAGACAGCAGCATTTGGCAATATTTATTTTTGAATCAAGCACATACAAATACATGCAAAAAGGAAGTCAGTGCCTGCCCCAGGGGGACTTACATTCTAATGGAGACAAACAATACCAAAAGGGAGCTGCAAAGGGGATAGGGATGCATAGTTCTGAAGTCCAAAAAGACAGGAGCAGAGTCAGAAACAGAATGAAGGTTGGTCTGCAGGACATCTCCACAAAACAGAGATACCAGGGGGAACTTGCCAGGAGAAATAGGGGTAGATGGAAGCATGTTCTCAAATGAAGAAGCCCCCAGTGCTGAGAGAAGGTCCAGGATAAAACAGCAGATAAGGCACATTTTGAAGTCAAGAAAGACATCAACAGAAGAAGACCATGACATCAAGTGGGGGGGGGGGGGTGATGTGACCAGCACATGAATTGAATTTGAGTGAGGGGGTGCTGTGCTAAGTCACCAGACTCACTTTGTCCTACACAATCCTCTGGATCCAGTGGCCAGATATGAATCAAGATGACTGGAGATGGCCCTGGATTCAAGGCAATCAGGATTAAGGGACTTGCCCAAGATCACACAGCTAGTTAGTATCAAGTGTCTGAGACTGGATTCAAACTTCCATCTTCCTGACTCCAAGGCTGTGCTCTCTCCGCTGCACCACCTAGCTGCCCTTGAATTCCATGCCTACTATATTGTTGATATGTTCTTCTGAACCCTTGACTCACAAAAGTTTGCTTGATGTGTTTTGTTCAGTTGTCCAACTACAAAAATGTCTCTATGTGGAGCAAAAATACTGGAGTAATTTGCCATTTCCATCTCCCAATAATTGTAGAGATGAGGAAACAGGCAAGCAAGATTAAGTGACTTGCCCAGGTTTACAAAGCTAAGTTGAATTCAAATCTTCCTGACTATAGTATGGAGCTCTAGACACTTCACAACCTAGTTGTTGTGAACAATTTGCTTGATCACATGCTAATGGCCTCAATAACTGATTCTTTTAACCCATATGACCCACTTCTTATTTCTGGTAACTTTTGAACTGAAATTTTACCTCTGTAGACTAATCTACCTAAGCCAGGCTAGTATATTGCCACCACAGCCTATACCATAAACTTCTTTTGGTCATAATCACTGACTAGTCATGCCCTTGAAAACTTATATAGAAACTAAACATTCTAGTATCCTCATATCTGAGGAAACATACTCAATAAGCATTTAGGCACATAAGTGATCATGGGTTCTAGAGAAGTAGTGATTTACTCAAGATTATGTGGCTACTAAGTCTCAGAGGCAGGATTCAAAAGCAGCTCTTCTTGACTCCAGGTCCAGAATTCTACTTATATTATTATGCCATAAAAAGTTCTACATGTGAAAATGCAAATAAGCATAAAAAATTAAACAAATTGATTTTGATTGAGGAAAGCCAAATCAGAAAAGCAATATGCACAATGGCTATAATAGAGTAAATGGAAAGAGAAAAAATAGCACTGTTTAAGTACAATATACAATCTGTATCCCAAAGAAAATTTGATAATGCAACTCACAAATATAGGAAGATATATAAAATAATAAAACATAAAGTAAGTAGAACCAGAATTTAAAACTGTGTGTATATATACATATGTGTGTATAGATAGAAAGTTAGATAGATGATAGATAGAGAAATATAGATAAAATAGAAAAAATACTTAAACTGAAGGCTATTAAATTATAATCAGAGATTCAAGATATCTCACTCCCTTCTTTGGTGGGGAAATTGTGGATCTGCAATACTTTGATAATACCAGATGTTTTTCAGTTAATGTAAATATTTTCTACTTTTTATTTTTAAGCTTTGAAAAGGTGAAAAAACTTTGAAAAATCTGAAAAATTCTGAAACAAATGAACAACAAAAAGTACAGAACACTGAGTCATGTGACTGTTCTCAGAGATGGGATACTGGACTAAAATTATATATATATATATGTGTGTGTATATATATATATATATATATATATATATATATATATATATATACATCAAGATTTTTTAAGTTCTAGCTACACCCCTGATCACTATCATTTTCAAGAGAAAGAGAGAGAGTACTCCAAATTATATCAAAAGATTTAACTTCTGTCTCACCAAATGTCAATTACACAGATACATAGTGAATAGAAAATTACTCCATTTATGGATATCAATAACAAACAAAAACCAGGGAAGTTATACAGATTATAATACACCATCAGAGTAAATTAGCTCTTCCATTGGGAAAGAGAAATTTTGATTAGGGATGAAGCTAAAAGGGTAGAATAGGAGTAGAAAATCACCTGAACTGTCCTCCAAATAACTTTAAAAGAATGCCTCAAATTGAATCCTATAGTGTCAGGGGCAGCAAAAGATTGGAGTGAGTTTCTAGCCCAAAAAACTTAGAAAGTTAACAGGAAACATTTGTCTCACTAGGGTGGTGGTTGGCCAGGAACATAGCACAGGCCATGCTACCAACAAGCCTTGGAAATGGTTGCAACTATGGTGGTAGTAGCAATTTCAAGAACCTTGAGTCCACAGACTATAAGGGAGTCAGACAACTAATTAAAAAGAGATAACAAGGAATGTTTTGCTCTCTCTGAATTCAGAACCCCATTGCATTGCCCTGATGTAATTCCAGGTCACAGTCCCAGGACAAAGAAGAGCAGCAAGAGTAACAATGACCCCATTCACAGTACTTATGATCAGTCATAAGGAAGTAGGGGCCCAGGTTTCAGTTCCAAAACAGAAAGGAATACTAAAATTTGCAACTTAGGAGAGATGGGAAGTTGATCATAGTTCCAGGGTCAAGAAAAGCATGCTAACAACCACAGGGGAATGAGGTCCCTTCCTGAATAAAGACCAATGCACAGGTCTGGAAAGCAGTGACCACCTCTCTCCTTGGATCATACCACCTGAAAAGTACCAAAATATTATAGAATCCCAAAAGTAGCTCTGAAAACAGAAGCAAGAAAACCCTGAAGCTTGGCACAGTGTCTCCTTCACCCCAGGATCAGAGTCCTCAAATTTAACATAAACTTAAAAATCAATAAATGAGCCAACAGGTGAAAAGAACCTGACCATTAAAAGTTGCTATGGCAACAGAGAAAATCAAGACACAATTTCAGAAGACAATGATGTCAAAACAGCTACAAGCTAAGACTCAAATTAAAGGTCAGCAAAAAATTTCTTTAAAAATTCAAAAAGTGGGCAGCTAGGTGGTATAGTGGATAAAGCACTGGCCCTGGAGTCAGGAGTACCTGGGTTCAAATCTGACCTCAGACACTTAATAATTACCTAGCTATGTGGCCTTGGGCAAGCCACTTAACCCCTTTGCCTTACCAAAAAAAAACCCTAAAAAAACAACTCAAAAAGAATTTTGAAAATCAGTTAAGAGAGGTAAAGGAAAAACTGGGAAAAGAAATGAAAATGATGCAAGAAAACTATGAAAAAAAGAGTCAAAAGCTTGGTAAAAGGCACAAAACTGCAATAAAAAGAACTCAATTAAAAAACAGAGTTGGTCAAATGGGGAAAAAGGTACAAAAATTCACTGAAGAAAATAACTCCTTAAAGAGTATAATTGACCAAATGGAAAATGAGGTTCAAAAAGTTCACTAAAGATATTTCAGCTAAACCTTAAAAAGGTCCCTGATGCCATCCAGGAAGAAATTCTCCAGTCTCTACTGTGATAACTGTAAGAGACACATGAGACACAGCATCCTCTACATGTTAACTTCTTTCTAGATTATCTCCTTTCTCTCTTTCCTGTAGAGATTCTGGAACTACCTGCATCCTCTCATAATCCTGGAAGACAAAAGACCAGAATATATCATCTCCTAAACTCTTCCTAACCCCCTAAATAGGCTTAAGCTCATACTAGTAAGGTATAAGAAATAGCTCCACCCCCTTCTTCTTTCTTTCTCAATAGTGAATTCTTTTTCTTTCTTCCCTTAATACTCTCAGAATAGAACTAATCTGCATTCTCCATCCCATCCTCCCTCAGTAATTTTATTTTAACTTCCGGTTCAATTTCTTCTCACCTATTAGAATTCCAATCTTTCATTCTTATAGAGGTTCTTTTCATTGACCTAATAAGTTTTAGCTTTTTAAGTTTTTCTTTAGTCTTATGTATGTATTTTATTAAGTTGCTGAAATTTCTTTTGTTTCAGAGATGTAAAACTCAAAGTCCAACAAAATTAATGTAATTGAGAAATATTCAACAAAATAAAGAAAAATACAGTATGATATAGATAGTGTGTGGTTTTCTAAGTAAATATGTGGCTCACAGGAATCTGTTCTTATTTGATTTTGATAACACTGTGCTATTCTTTTCAAGATCAATATTTTTTCCCTTGCAGAATTATATTCAGCTTTGAAGGATTGTAAATTGACAATTTTTTTATGTTTCAGAATGCTTTATTCCAATATTTTCTCTCAGTTTTAAAAGATTCTGCTAGCTTTTTATGTGATCCTGAAAGTAGGTCCTCTGTACTTAAACTCTTTCCAACTTGCTTGTAATATTTTTTTCTTTGACCAGGAAGCTGTAATATTGGGCTCTGACATTACTGAGACTTTTCTATCAGGGTTTTCTTTTAGGAGGTGATTGGAAGATTCTCTCTATTGTCATTTTGTCCTGTGGTTCTACTCGATCTGGCAGCTTTCATATGTAGTTTCTTGAAATATAGTTTAAAGTCTTTTTACAGGGTTTTCAGAAAATCCAATGATTCTTAAATTATCTGTCTATTTTTTCAGGACAGTTGTTTTTGATAACCAATACCTTACATTTCCTTCTTTTTTCAATATTTTTATTTTTTCTAATATTTCTTATTGTGTCATGAAGTAATTGGTTTTCGTTTGATCTATTCCAATTTTTAGAGAGACTAATACTTGAGTAAGGTTTAAAAATTTATGTCCCAAGCTATTTTTTCTCCTTCCAGTTCTGTTTCAAAGGAAAGCAAACAACAGCCCATTGACTATATAGTTTGACATCATTTGTTCTAGAAGTGTCTCTAGAGTTTTTATTTCAGTTTTAATCTTTTGCTTCATTTCTTCTACATCTTCAGTCCTTGTGGATACTGCATTTTTTTCCCTTTTAAGTCTCTGCTTGCATTTCTTATGGAATTACTCTTTCTTTTGGAATACTTCTGAATCTATTATAATTCTTTATAGTAGACTGTACCTTCCAATGTTGGGGCAAGCTAGATGGTATGGTAGATAAAGTACTGGGCTTGAAATCAGCAAGATTCATCTTCATGAGTTCCAAACTAGCTTCAGACTCTTACTAGCTGAATGACCCTCAGAAAGTCACTTAACCTTGCTTGCCTCAGTCCCCCCATCTATAAAATGAGATGGAGAAGGAAATGGCAAACCACTCCACTATCTTTGCCAAAAAAACTACAAATGGGGTAACAAAGTATCAGACATGATTGAAATGACTAAACAACAATCTTCTCTCCAGGTCTTGTTCTTCAATTTTACCTTTGTGACAGACTCAGACTCTATTCCTGCCATGCTTTTGGAGATGTGGTTTCCTAAGTCACAAGAGTCTTTTGAGATTCTTAATACATTTTCATTGTGCAGGATTATATTCTTATGAATCTTTTAAATTCAGAATTCTGTATCTTCAGAGTCCTTTATGGAATCTTAGGACAAAGTGATAGGGATCTCAGACTTAGTGGACCTGCAGTGCCCTAATCTGAATGCTAACATACCTTGACTGACTGCTACTAATCCTGTTGTGGGTCTCAACCACATTGTGACATCCTAGGTGAACTCTCCTCTCATTACCTCCAGACACAGATTTTACTGGCTTTTCTGTGACCTTAAATCTGACTTTTTTACCTGTGGGAAATGAGTCACTGGTGCCCTGGCTGTCCTATTGTCTGTGAACTAAAGACTGACTACTCTACTCTAGAGTAGAGATGATACTTGTCCTTCATTCTTTTTTTGTTGTTGTTTAGGTTTTGCAAGGCTGATGGGGTTAAGTAGCTTGCCCAAGGCCACACAGCTAGGTAATTATTTAGGGTCTGAGGCCAGATTTGAACTCAAGTACTCCTGACTCCAGGGCCAGTGCTCTATCCACTGCACCACCTAGCCGGCCCTTGTCCTTCATTCTTAAAGAAGACATGACAACAGGGAGGTGATGCCATGACAAGCACATGAATTGAATTTGAGTGAGGAGGTGCTATGCTAAACTACCAACCTCACTTTTCTTCTGGAGCCATCTGTATTCATTAGCCAGATTTGAATCAGGATGACTGGAGATACCCTGGAGGAAAGACAATTAAGGTTAAATGACTTTGCCCAAGGTCCCACAGCTGGTAAGTGTTAAGTGTCTCAGGCTAGATTCAAACTCCCATCCTTCTGACTCCAAGGCCAGTGCTCTATCCACTACACAACCTAGATAGATACACTAGCAAAGAGTCATTTTATTTCTTGATCTTTTGTATGATGTGAATTGGCTAGAGCAGATGTGTGAAAAATGTACTGACTTCTTTTTAGGAAATCTTCTTGTATGGAGGTCTCAATATAACACTTTTTTATGTTAACTAGGTTTGCTTAACTTTTTTCCCTTTTATGTTATATATCATAAATGATAGCTTTCTAGGACCTGGAAGTGGAGGGGATAAATTGGAAAGTATAGGTGAATTTTTATTTATTTATTTTGAGTTTTGGTTTTTCTTTTTTTAGTTTTTGCAAGGCAATGGGGTTAAGCAGCTTGCCCAAGGCCACACAGCTAAGTAATTATTAAGTGTCTGAGATCAGATTTGAACTCAGGTACTCCTGACTCCAAGGCCGGTGCTTTATCCACTGCGCCACCTAGCCACCCCCAATATAGGTGAACTTTTAAAAAAGATATCATTAAAATTTAATTTTCAAAAAATACTAGTAGTATAAAATAATCAACTTGAGGAAAATCATTGAGAAGGAATGAATTGTTGTTTAGTCATGTCCAACTCTTCATGACCCCATTTTGGATTTTCTTGGAAAAGATACTGGAAGATTGTCATGTCCTTTCTCCAACTCATTTTAGACTTGCTCAGGGTTACTTAGCTAGTAAGTGTCTGAGACTGGATGTGAACTCAGGTCTTACTCTAAGCCCAGCATTCTAGCCACTGCACCATCTAGCTGCCCAAAGGAAATAGAATGAACCACATTGCCCTTAGAGGACTTTTTCTACATAGATTCTGGAAATAGTTATGCCAGGATCTTAGGACAAGAAGAAATACTCTCTTGGTATCCACAATTTCCTAGGCACCATCAATAGTAATGTATATTAATGGGGACCAACTGACCTCTTCACTGTTCATAATAAAGATGCTTTCCCCTCAGTCTTAACTCTCCCTTGATCACTTTGCCTTTTCTTCAAGTAAAAAAAGAACACACATCCCTAGTATAAACTCAGAGAATCTGAGTTCAAATTATACCTCTTCATTTATTATTTGTACGACTTTATGAAAATTATTTATTCTCTCTGAGCTTCAATTCACTCATCAGTAACATGAAAGAATTGGACTAAATGGTCTCTAATGTTCCTTCCAACTTTAAACCTATGATCCTATAATCTAAATAATTATGTGCCCAAATCAATGACAAACCCAATGACAAACCCAAGATGACAAACCTGGATAGATTTGGGGTGAATTTCTATTTTGACAGTCCACAGTCAAGGATTAGGGGGTTAAATATTGTGGAAGGAGAAAAAGGAAGGGGTAGAAAGGGGTAGAAAACAGCAAGAGCATGATGGAGGAGGAAAATCTTTTTTAAAAAAACCTTGTAATGTGATGGTACAAGTTCCCAATTAGCAGGAAGACCTTAGAAGAAAAAGAGTGAATAAAAACAAGGAAAGAAAAGATATGAACCTGGGAAACAAAACAGTTGTAATTTTTACTTTTTTAATTTTTTGTCATCTGAAAGTAATAAAGATAATTAATAAAAATAGATTAGAAAAGAACTTTTGAACTCATTTATAATGAAAACATTTGATACTAATGACAATAATAACATTTAAATTGAAATCCATTTACCTTTTGGGGATTCCTATAAGACTTCAATCCCAGTGTTCATTGATTTCAGAGCTATGGACGTGTCCTGCCCAAATTGCTTTTGGCCTGAGTAAGTGAACTAAGATATCAGATGAAATGTCTGTGTGCTGGGAAGATGACCCTGTTTAAAAGACAACTCTGTCCATGGCAGGGAGCCAAGATAGAGGGGGAAAGGGTAAAGACAGAAGTTAGTTCTTGTCTCCTATATACTCCTTATGAATAGGCTTTGTTTCATTCTTTTTGTTTGAATCTCCAAAAATCTAGAACAGTACCTAGAACATAATAGGAAGTTAACAAATGCCCATTGATTGATTTATTGGTTATCTAATATTTAGATACACATCCATACTGTATTGCAAACTACTTTGGGTATGGCCTGAAAAAAAAATCTCTGATTTCCTAGACCTAGGCTTTCTTGCAGGAGTTGGTCTCTACTCTACGTAAACCCCCTTCCCCCTGCCTGATACCTCTTCTCTGGAATGTCTTCCTTTTTCTTGAATTTTCTATTCCTAGACATTCCATGCTCTATGTGACATTATTAATGACATCATCCTGCCTTTGACATCAGAAGTGTATAGCCAATTGGAAAAACTTGAACACTCCTTGTAAAAGCATCTTTGGTTCTCATCTTCTTTGCTGATCTGTCTTGTTGGAACAACTCAGGTGTTCTCAGACTAAAATCAGAATGGTTCCTGTCCCAGAATTATCCTCTCTTTCTCCTCCTATTATACCTAAACATCATTTCACCTAAGTGTCTCTTATTTGGTTGATTTGCTGGTGTTTTCAGTCCTCCTGGAATCTGCAGTGACTAATTTGGATGTTTCCCCATTCTCTTTTCCCTTGTTCCCTTCCTTTTCCCACTGGTTATTTCAGGTTTTCAGTTCAGTGACTTAAAATGCACAAATAAAAGGTAGTTTCTTTTGGCATCATTAGCCAGTCTCTCTAAAAACTTCTAAGCTAATTTAAAAATAAAAAACTGCTACACGGAACTATTTTTTTTTTGCATTTTTCTTTTTAAAGAGTGAAAAGCTTGAATAAACTTTTGCTCTCTGCCTAGGTCCAAGCCTTCAGACCAATTCCTGACTATCTCCATGCCATCCCTTCTTTACTTGGACCATCATTTCTACCTCCTCCCCACCAAAAACTTAGATTCTACTCCTGGAGTCCCTAACTCCATTAAATGAGTTTGTATCTTACCTTGCAGTGGAAGGAAGGAAGGATATGGTTCCTATACAATGTTTGGGTCACTATATTTATCCTCCCCTTCCAGATCCCTTTTATGTGTTTTCTCCCCCCATGAGATTATAAACAACTTGAGGGCAGGGACTATATTACTTGTATATGTACTATCCTTAGCATACTATCTGGTATATAGAAAGAACTTGATAAATGTTTTATCTATTTATCATAGACTTGAAAAAGACCTTAAATGTCAACCTTCCACCCAACCTAGAAATCCTTTTCTGTCCCTAATAGAACAGACTAGGGGTGTTTTGGTAAATGCTTAACCACCAGCTCACTTTTTAAAAAATTTATACACAACACACTATTAAGTTTAATTTGCATTGTTAACATTTTTCTCCATCATTAACATTTTCTCCATCAAGTTCTTAATCCTAGACAGCTAACAAAATTTAAAAATCAAACCCTGATTTCTAGGGTCCTTGGGTTCCCAAGGTCTAAACACTCATGCTGAAAACTTAATCATTGATCTCACACAAAGGAAAAGTTGACTCTAGCACACCAGTGCCAATAGAAGTCATCAAATTTTGAAACTGAAAGGAAGTATAGAGACCATGTAGTTTAAGGATATCTCTCCTCATTATACAAATGAAGCCAGGTAGTCAACCAGATTTTGCTTGAGGACTTTCAGTGCAGGGATCTCTCTTCTTTACAAGGCAGCTTACTGTTGGACAGCTCTACATAGAAAATGCTTCCTTCTGGGTCCTTTTTTCCCTAAAGTTTAAGAAAAAAGATGAGTGAATGGCAGATGGTAGATAGATAGTTATACAGACAGATGGTTTTGCTGTGTCCTAGTTAGACTCTGGGTCACCAAGGGAAGTTAATCAAGGCATTAGTGCTTGTCCTTGGAATGCAGAAGTTCAATAATCTCAGTCTTGAAGGACTCAAACACATATGCAAATCCACATCACTTTTTTAATTGATATTTTATTTTTCCAATTATATGCTATGATAGTTTTTCAATATTCATCCATTTGCAGTTTTATAAGTTACACCACCCTCCCTTTCCTCCTCTCCTTGGTGGCAAACAGTCTGATAAAAGTTGTATATGTATAATTGTGTAAAACATATTCACATATTAGTCTTTAAAGAAGCTCACATCACTTTAAGTGCTGACTTTTAAGGATTTGTTTTTTTATTGTTGGATAAAAGAAATCAGCTTAGTGTCCACATCTCAACAATAGCATCCTTCCCCAAGCATTACTAAAACAAGTGTATTGTAATACAATATAATGAACATTTATTAAGTGTCTACTATGTGCCAGGCACCATTCTAAGAGCCATCCCTGACCTCAAGAAGCTTACAATCTAATGGTGGGTGGGGAGAGACAACATACAAAAGGACCTTGAATTGGGGGGGAGGGGGAGTGACATATGATTGAGTTGAAGCCAAGCAGAGAAGCCTGTGTAAAAGGTAGAACTGGCTGGAATTGAAACTTCTGTAAAGATAGGCTTTGGCAGGCATTTTTTGCTCTACTTTCCAGTCCTCCAGTCAGAAAGGCAGGGATAATTAAGGCTATTGATGAGGTTTTAGTACCCAAGCTGAAGTAATTTCCACAATGATGAGTTTCCTGGGCAACTTCCTAGGCACAACAAGATGGTGATCACAAACTAGGAAACTCCCGGAGCTTTTCCCAAGACAACTTAAAATGAAACTTCTAAACTGACACAGAATCCATAAAAAAAAACAGTGTGAAATAACTTTTAAGTTCAACATATCTTGGAAGAATTTTAGGAAAAGGTCTATCTTACATGGTTAAAAGGGGAGCATAGCTCAGCATAGGCAGAAGAGCTGGGAAGTCAGGGAAAGACTCTGAGTCACAGTGAAGCTCGGTGGTACAGCAGGCCAGCAATGAAGGTCCCAACCCCAGCTCTGAAGGCAAAATTCAAACCTGGGAATGCTGGTGCACCAGGTGTGACTGGGTCAGGTCACCCTAATGCAGGGAGCAAACTGAAAGCATTGAGGCACCAGAGTGGAAATTTGGGGGACCAGACCCCCAATCCCAGCACAAAAAGCTTGCAACTCCTGTATCCCAGGAGCAAATCTCAACCTTCAAAATGAGCAAATAAATATCAAGAATGTTGACCATAGAAAGTAACTATGCTGATAAGGAAGATAAAACATCTCAGAAGAAGAAAGCAGTGACAAGATGCATACATGTGAAGCCTCAAAGGGGATTATGAATTGATCTCAAATCCAAAAATACATCTTGGAAGAACTCAAAAAGAATTTTAAAATTGAAAGAAGAGAGGAAGAAGAAAATTGAGAAAAGAAATGAAAGTCATGCAGGAGAATTATTAAAAATTGACCAAGGATGATGAATTTCCTGGTGATAAATTGGGGACTTGGGGTAGAGGGAGGTAAGGGGGAGGAGAGGTGATGCTGATAATGCTGCTGATGATATATAATTGAAACAAAAAGAAACAGAGGTTGAAAGAAACAAAAGGTTGAAAGTTAGGTTTCTGGGTTAGATGACAAGAATTTATGAAGGGTTTACTTTATAAGTTTCCTACACACTGCCAACTCTCTTTACTTTCCTCAAAAGAGAGTATGCTTAGCCCTAGGATTACAAAGAAGGGTGAAAGCAGTCCCTGCCATCAAGGAGTTTACACTCTAGCAGAGGAGACAACATATAAACAATAGCTATATACAATATAGGTACAGATACATTGAAACCTTAGAAGATTATAATTATTGGGAGGAACAGGATACAACTCTTATAAAAAGTAACTTTTGAACCAGTGTTGAAGAATGACAAGGAAAAGAGTCAAAGGTAAAAATTGGAAAGCATTCTTGAGTTAACCAGTGCAAAGGTACAGAGATAGGAGGTTGAGTGCTGTGACAGAGGAAAAATAAGGCCAGTGAAAATGAATCATAATGTGTATGGAGGGGAACCAATATAAAAAGACTGGAAGGGTAAGGAGAGGCCAGATTGCGAAGAGCTTAAAATATCAAAGGACAAAAATAACAAATATAAAGGATTTTATATTTGATCCTTGAGATAATAAGAGCCACTGGAGTTTATTTAGTAAGATGAGGGGAAAACATGGTAAGACCACATTTTAGAAAAATTATTTAGACTAAGGAAAGATGTGCGGCAATTAATCAAAGGATAATTTCTGCCAAAGCCATCACATAATGCTCTGAGTTGCTCCAAGTCAACAAGTTTTATTAAACACTTCCATATACCAAACTCCACGATAAATGGTCCACATACTTTATAAAAGTAAAAAGAAAATTCCTGCCCTAAAGGAGCTTGCATTCTAATAGGGAGACAACATATAAAAGGAAGCTGAAAAGATGGAGAGCTAGGTCATTAAGGGAGTAGACACCAAAGTCAGGGATAGTGGAGGAAAAAAGGTTAGAGATTCAGGAACAGAGCTCTTTGAAGAACAAAGAGAACATTGCCACTCTATTTACTTGCCTCAAAAGAGAGGTTTTGGGAGAAACAAACCAGAAGGGGCCACAGAGTAGAGTGAACTTCTAGGGTGAGAAGGATGATGAAGAAAGAAGTCTAATGAATCAGGAGTACAGTTTGGAAAAGAATGTTCTAATTACCTTCTTCCCTCCCTCTGGCATGAAAGAAAACAGCAAACTCTTATTTGATATAAGAGGACCATCCAACTGATCTTCCTCTCACCTCACTGCACTCCACACCCTCTAAAGCTCTGCAGCCCACAGTCAAAGTAAATTCAGAGGCTGGAGCACCCCCCCCCCCCACTGGAGTTACAGAAAATAAGAACTATCTACAAATTGGTCTGGTTTCCCAGGATTCTCAGTATACTGACTCCTTGACCCAATTTATAGTTTACCTTGCTTAGGATTTAAAATATACAAATTATCTACAATATAACTAGCAAAATAGATCTCTCTCCATCTCATTACAATCCTAGTCCTTTCCATCTTCTTTTTCACAAGGAGAGGACCATATACTCAAATTATAAATGTATTGAAGTATGTTTTCTATAATAAGTGATACAATATTAAAACACAGCCTGAAATATCCACTTTCCCATTCCCATTCTTTAACTGGATATTCCCAAAACAGGCACCCAGAAATTATCTTTTGAAGAAGTACACTATAGCTTTCCTTTTGAAGCCTCTTGGAGAAATAGGAGGAATCATGTCACTTATCTCTCAAACTATAGTAAGCAAGTCACCAGAGGTTCCAAGATCAAGAGCCATCTTGGTCTTCTCATATTTGATAATGAAAATAGACTTAATAACTTTAAGATTTGCCAAGTATTATACAAATGTTATCTCATTTGATTCTCACTGTCACCCTGTGAGGTAGATGCTATTATCATCCCCATTTTATAGATGAGGAAATCAAGGCTGAGAGAGGTTCAAATCAGTTATCAACATTTTATTAATAAACTTCAATGATTCCCTATTACTTCTTTGATCAAATATGAAGTCCATAGTTTGCATTTAAAGTATTTCATAATCTGAAATTTCTCTTTCATTAAATCCATGATCAATCAATTCAATTAATATCCTTTTCCATTGCCCCTCCTTTCCTCTTCAATGTTTGTCATATTTTTTACTCAGGATGAGATATTAACATTTTTATACAGTACCCAATTCTCAGATCCCTTGAATTTTACACATTTTGAGTGTTTTGCCATCAGTCTCTATGAGTGTGGACCTAACCCTCAAGAATAATTTGCAAAACAGGATATCTCAAAGTTTAATGTCACTTACTAAATTTCAGGCTTTCCTTCCTGGTTCCAAAATGTTTGGGGGTTGAGAAATCCAACTGAAGCTAGAAATCACTGTATGACCCCAGAGACCACTAATTAGGTCAGAAAAAATGTCTAGAGATCTTGTTAGATTAATAAGAAAGTATATCTGTAACTGATAATTGCAAGGTGTAAGGGCATGGGCATTACTTTTGAAAAAATATAATTGCCTTTATCAGAGATGATTTGATTTTTAAGAATCCAGGGTACCCAGAGACCAAAATCCAAGAGAATCCCATTAGTTTTACTCATCTCAAAATGGCAAAGGAATTTTTTTGAGCTGTTGTAGTATGTATCAATTAATATAAAATCATCTGCAGATTTTTAAGGGCATTAAGGAATCTTCATTGACATTCCCCACCCCCTTAGTTCTAAGTGTGCAGGCTGACAGTTTCCAGGCCACACAGAGTGGGTGAGATGTATGTAAATTAACTGCAAATCAATGGTTCTTGGTTTTGAATAGGGAAACTGGCAAAGAATTGACTCTAAAGGCTAAAGTAGACTGTGAGAATCTTAGACCTGAAAAGAGGTGAGGGAATACATCTCTCCTTCTTTCAATGAAGGAGTGTAAGGGATAATAGAAATAGAAATGTTGTCTATTTGGTCAGATACAAACCATGTGCAAATTTACTTAACCTTTATTTTGGTAAGTCTCACAGGAGATTGGGAAAGAGGGCAATAATATCCAGGAATGCCTGTGATAGAAGAGAAAAGATTTAAATAAACAATGTTAGACCTGTAGCCTGGGGCAGAGGAAATAGTACTGGACAAGGAGACCTGTCACTTGAACTTGAATTTGACTTTGAGTAAATTACTTAATCTCTAGGAAGCTTGATTTCCTCAGCAGTAAAATGAGAGAAATAGACTGAATGATCTGCCAGGTCCCTTCCAAACCCTATCATTCTATTCAAATTGGAAGGGACTGTTCTAGTTTGACCCCCACATTGGTCAGAAGTCCAAAGTCATATAGAATAGTCAGTCAGTCAAAAACATTTTAAGCATCAACTGTGTGTTATTCACTATACCAAAGGTAGAGTGTAGCAGGAAGACATGGAGTAAGTAGAGTTATTAATCTGATAATGAATTATCTTTGAGACCATAAACAAGTCATATCCTTATGTCTAAGTTTCTTTACCTGCTAATGGAAAAATTGTACCTGTATAACTTAGTTCACAAGGCTGTTATGAGAATTAAATGAAATGAATATAAAGCATCACAGTCAATTAATGCTACTAATGAACTTATTCTCTATTGACTGAGTGATTTTTTTGGAGACTGAGTATTTCAGTCTTGGAAGCTGAAAGTATACTTGTCATCATCATCATCACCATCAGAACTAATATTTATTGTGCCTACTAAATAAATCTTAGGCATTTTATATCCATCTCATTTAATCCTTGCAACAACCCTAGGAGATAAATGCTATTCTCCACATTTTATAGATGAGGAAACTGAGGAAAACAAAGAGATTAAGTGACTTGCCCAGGGTCATGTGTCTAGTGTCTGAGATCAGACTTGAATCTAGGTCTTCTGAACTCCAAAACTCCTCCACCTGGCAGCCTTGGCCAGACATGGTCTGATTCTACTGTTGATTGACAATATTAATTTTGACCTGCTCCATTTCTGAGCTATAATGGTTCATTATATTTTTGTAGGCATCCCATTGGCTTAGTCAACTAAAATTCAGAACTTCAGAAGTTCAAGAGATTCTCTAATCCCAGTATTTGGGGTTAGACCACCCAAAACATTGATTTTGATTATTAGCAAATTCATGGGTGATTGACTGGCATAGTGGATAGAATGCCAAGCCTAGAGGAAGACTCATCTTTAGTTTAAATCTGGTCTCAGATACTTACTAACTCTGTGATCCTGGACAAGTTACTTAACCCTGTTTACCTCAGTTTCCTCATCTGTAAAATGATCTGGAGAAGGAAATGGCAAGTTATTCCAATATCTTTGCCAAGAAAAAATTTTTAAAGTCAGACATAAATGAAAAGCAACTGAATTCTGAGAATTCAGAACTTCAAATTCCTATTCAAGCATGCTTTCAATGATACCGTTCTTGTCTAGCTCTTGGACTTAAAATTTCAAGTCTACACCAGTTTTATACTTGTTCTCTCTTTCACACGTACTTCCTTTTAAGTTTCAATCCTGCTTATAAATGGGAGCTTTACTCGAAAGGGAAAATGGCTAAAGCAGAATGAGACCTGAAGCAAAGAAGCGTCTACATTTAGATAGGACTTTACAATACATAAAGAAGTCAGTGAATGAGCCTGGTGTTGTACAGTCCTCAGGTGCTGAGGAGGAGAAGGACAGATTATGCTTCTGCCTTCAATTCTCTGCCTTTGTACCATAAACAATGAAGGGATTCAGAGAGTCAGAGTATGACAAAGGTCCTGAAAAGATTGATTTACACAGCCAGATGAAAAGAGAAATCCTTGGCAATATTTCAACTGAGATGGTATCTAAAATGAAAGCTGACTGTGGAATTTCCCAGCCTCACCCCCAATTTTGAAAAACCTCATTCAGGGTTGATGGCAAAGTCTCTTCCCCATAGGACAGAGATGACAGCCACCCACCAGTCTCCTCACAATAGCCTGGTGTGAGGTGAGAAATACATCCCACCAAAAGCCCTCTGCCCCAAAATATCTTGTAGTGAATTGTCATAATACCTCAAACTCCCACATTACTTGAATGAATGCTTACAGTTGCAAAAAGGCAATATGTAAAGGTGTGA
This sequence comes from Macrotis lagotis, assembly GCF_037893015.1. Taxonomy (NCBI): domain Eukaryota; kingdom Metazoa; phylum Chordata; class Mammalia; order Peramelemorphia; family Peramelidae; genus Macrotis; species Macrotis lagotis. The sequence goes on along the minus strand of NC_133665.1, from coordinate 1,527,323 downwards.
AATCGTAGGTAATCTGTTTTCTCATCAACAAAATAGAGCTAATGATATGTGGCCTGTCTCTATCAAGGATTCCTGAAAGACTCAAATCTAGTGAGTGAAATATATAGAATAAACAAACCTTATAATTATTATCAGTATAAGTTCAATATATATAATTATATATATATATATATATATACATGCTACATATATAATTATAACAAACTTTATAACTCTAAGAATACATTGCAGAGGGATAAGGGGCTAAAGCTATCTTGGAGTTACCTAGGACACTGAGAAGTTAAGTGACTTCAATCTAGATCACACGATCAGTATTTGTCAGATGTTAGACTTGAACCCAGGTCTTCCTGGCTCTGAGATCAGTTCTATCCACTATCCCATACCAGCTCTCATGTAGTACACATGCAATCCACAATATCATTATATCATTTCAAATGTGATGCAATACACACACACACACACACACACACACACAAGCACACACACACACACACACAAATATACCTGTGACTAGGAGGTGTAGTAGGTCAACATTGGATCTAGAGTCAGGAAGACTCATATTCCTGAGTTCAAATCTGGCCTCAGATACATAAACTTTATGACCCTAGACAAGTCATTTAACTTTTTTCTTCAGTTTTCTTATCTGTTAAATGAGTTGGAAAAAATGGTAACTCACTCCAAGAAAATCCCAAATGGGGTCACAAAGAATCAGATACAACAGAAAATGAATGAATTTATATGTAAGAAGAATAACAAGAGGGCAGCTAGGTGGCGCAGTGGACAGAGCACCAGCCCTGGAGTCAGGAGTACCTGGGTTCAAATCTGGCCTCACACACTTAATAATTACCTAGCTGCGTGGTCTTGGGCAAGCCACTTAACCCCATTTGCCTTACAAAAATATAATAAAAAGAATAACAATAACTAACATTCACATAATGCTTTAAGATTTGCAAAGTGCATGTTATCTCATTTGATCCTCATAACAACTCTAGGAGATAAATTCTAAAATTATATAATGTTATTAACATTATTTGGGAGAAATATCTTAAAATCAACATGATCAAATTGAAAATAGGCCCTGTTCTCTTTAAAATAAGTTCCCATCTTCCCCATTTTTCAGAGCAGCAAAGTCTTACAAGTTACAAGCATAAAGTGGCGTAAAAGCCTTTATCAAAGAAACATATGACCTGAAAAGAAGGTGAGCAATAGAGACGAACAGACAGACATCACAAATGGCACAAGGGCACTCTCAACCTCTGCACCCCAAGATAGTGTGAAGAAGTCTGAAGACCCCAAGACATTGGTTAAGTCTTCCATGGTGGATTGATGGGAAAACATACAAAAGAATAGCACAGGCTGAGATCATGTGGAGGGAGTTGCCATCAATGTGTCAATGAAAGAAATACTCATTTCAATAAAATGATAAATCTCTCAAAGTAAGAAAATCAAATTTCATGAATACCTGTACTTGCAAAACTGAAGTAGGAATTAAAACATCTAAATTAGGAAAATGTGTAAACCCTTTGTAAAACTAAACTAGAGAGCTGAGATTTTTTGTCTGTTTTGTTTTTGTTCATTTTTTAAAATAAAAAACACAACAAGATTATAAACTCATTCCTTTTCAGATATTTACCAAATACCAAGAGTTCTCTATTGCAAATAACTATATTATAAACAGGATGTGTTTTCCTAAACTAAAAGCTGAATCTAGTTATTATAGATGCGTATGGTAATGTGGACAATGATGGGGTACATCCCATCAAAATGGTATTTCCATGACCCAACTTTAATATCCCCATTGTCACTTTGTTCTTGACATTAGTCAACTGTAGAAGTAGGCACAAGGACAGATCCCTGACTCGAGTCTCTCTCCTATCCAATGTATCCTCTACATGGCTATCAAAGTAATATTCCCAAGTATAGGTCTAACTATGGCAATTCCCTGCTAAGTAAACTCCAGTAACTCTCACTTATTTCCAGTATTAAATACAAACTTCTCCTTGGCATTTAAAGACTTTCATAATCTACTTCCAATGCAACTTTTCAATCTTGTTATATTTTATTCTCATTCAAGAATTCTATGGCTAATCCAAATTGGACTTTTTGTGGTTCCTCGCATTATAACTCATCTTCCATTTCTGCTTTCTATTTCCTATTTTTATGCCTTTGCAAAGCTATCTACATACACACACAAACACAAATACACACACACACACACACACACACACACACACACACTACTATGTCCCATGTCAAAAAAATACTCTCCTCACCTCCATCTCTTAAAATTCCTAGTTTCCTTGCTACCTCTTACATGAAGCCTTTCCTGATTTCCCTTAGACATTAGGACATTGGCATCATAAATGATCTTGAATTTATTCTGTACTTATTTTTTTAATGTATTTACATGAGTATATGTTGTCTTCCTGGCAGAATGTGAGATCCTTGAGGACAAGAACTAATTTTTTCTCCCTGTTTGTTCCCTAGAAAAAGTCATTCTCTTCTCTATATGGCTGATGAATTGGAAATAATTACAAAAGGTTTATGCATAATCTAAATAAAATCCATAAAGGAGATTGCATCAGACAGAACCTGCTGCACATGTTCATAAGGACTAGGATCTCATTGTCTAACCCCCACTCTCCCACCCCATCTCTACTCCACCCCATTACAACAGTTTCATGTACAATTTTTTTACAATCTTTTCATTCCATATTGCATATGGAAATGCCAGTTTTATTTGAATTTTCAATTTCAAATAAAAAAAGAAAATAGAAAAATAATAGTTGGACCATATGTGTAAAGATTGGTGCATCTGGGATTAGATGGAAGAGGGATGCTATTATAGCATCCCCATCAAGACTGCAAACAGGACTGCCATGGAAAATTCTCTGAATGAGCAAAATTCAGCACCTTGTAGTGAGGGTAAAATGGTTTCAGTACCTACCAAGCTACATAAACCACCCACCATTATGCAACAAGTTTCAAGAAGACATCCCAGGGGAAAACTTGAGAATTTGATTCAATTTTCTCTGAAACTGAAGGAAGGACTCAATACAAAAACTGTCAGATGAGTGTGGACAAGTTAATAGCTACATCCATGTGGACTACTTCATTATTGATAGACCCAGTCAAATTCTCCAAAAATTAATCCACTGGGGAAGGGTATTTTTTGCTAAGGCTGACACAAACATATCTTGTCCCTGCTAGAGCCAACAAATTCATTGGCTAAAAAAATCTTGAAATTGAGCTTGAATTTCAAGCTACTGTACCATCCAATAGGAAGCTGCTATCAGGTAGCACAGTGGAGGATGAAAGGATTCCCTTGGGTGGAAATGTATGGAATATGAACAACTTACGTTGGGTCAGTAATTTAATTTGATTCACTTAGGAAGTGCCTATTATGCTCCCAGTGATTGTCAGAGCTGAGAAGATGAAGAGGTTGGCTTTGTTTCCACAAAGCAAGGATTCCTTGGACTACAGCCTGCCTACTCCTCTGAGGTAGCCCCCTCAACTATTGCTGTACTTCCAAGGTCTATGGAGCCCTGAGTTGGGAAACCTACAGCCTTTGTAGATCACAGCTATCTTGATTAGAAAACATTAGATAGTGGGCGGCTAGGTGGCGCAGTGGATAAAGCACCAGCCCTGCAGTCAGGAGTACCTGGGTTCAAATCTGGTCTCAGACACTTAATAATTACCTAGCCATAATTAATTACCTAGCTGTGTGGCCTTGGGCAAGCCACTTAACCCCATTTGCCTTGCAAAAAAATAAACTTAAAAAAATTAGATAATACTGTCAGTTTTCTCCTCTAGTAAGAGCAAAAGGGGTCAAAATGTGTGTGTAAATAAGAATATGAGTTAAATAGAATTCAGACCTTTGGGGAGAAACCAAACCCAGGGATTGGGACTGCAGCAACAGACCAGAAACTGAGTTGAAGTTTCAATCAAAGGAGTCTATAAGGAGATCAAAAGGCACACTAATAAAAGTGTTCATAAAATGACCACAGAAAAGGCAACATGTTTCTAGAAAATAAATTGTTAGACTTTTGAGTACTGTGATTTCCTTAGGTCTCAGACAAATAAATGCCCTTGGTTTCTCATTCTCCAAGTACATCTGGGTTTGGTTGTGCAGGAATATTGGGTACCCTCTGCAGTGAGGCCAATTACTGTGTCAGAGAAAAGACATTCTTTGTGGCTACGTATGTTGTATAAACATTAGGTTAAAATGTAGATGTATCAAGAGACTGAATATGTTCTTTGATTGTCTTGAGTCTTTTAGTCGTGTCCATTATGATATACAAATAAACCTCCATTCCCTAAAGCTGACAGCTGAGTTTAAAATAGAAAGCTTTCCAATATGGAAGCCAGTCATGTTACTGTTAGACAAGAACCAATCTTGATTACTTCAACAAGATTAATTACCAAATTGTTGGGTCCCAGGGAGGCAAATTTTCTCTTGCAACATGGTTAATATGGAAATGTTTTGAATGACTGCACATATATAATCTATGTAAAATTGTTTGTCTTCTCAAAGAACGGTTAGAGAAGAGAGGGAAAGAGGATTTGAAACTTCAAAACTTAAAAAAATGTTAAAAATTTTTGTTTATATGTAATTGAGAAAAAGCAAAAATAAAAAATTTAAATGTTAAAAAAAGGATTTAAATAACACTGTGAGACAGGAGTGATATCACAAGATGACTAAGTGTCAAACAGACAGTAATTGCTCGAGGAGCTCACAGGAGGAAAAAATGACTGCCTGTGGGTTGTCATCATTTCATTTTTCAAATCTGCACCCCCAGCCCCAGCACTGTCTGGCAAAGAGCAGGTGCTTAATAAGTGCTGGCTGATTGATTGATTGACTGATTGATTGATTGATTGATTGATAGTCTTCAAGATAGAAAGGAGGGCTGAATTGAGCCTGGAAGTTAAATAAATAAAGGTGGGGGTAGGGTGAATGGAATCACATTCCAGACTCAAAAGGTCTTCATACTCTCCTACAGTGAGCTAGTTTGCTTAAGCTCCTACACCAGATTCCCAATCTTTAAAACTCTGTTATCCTATTTAAAGGAACAGCATCATGATTTTCAAGAAATATAACTGTCTTTATTGGAACCACACGGTTAATGTGTATTTTGTTCACAAATTTGTCTAGTATGTCTATATTTACATGGGAAGTTTATTATGTCTATTATTATGAAAATCATTAAAACTGAACTACTAGATAGAACCAATGCTAGGCAGGTTCTAAAACAGAATTGTAACAAGAATAGAGCAATAACCAACAAAATTTTGAAGGCCCTGATATTATGTATTCTCTTTGGGGCAGGGAAAAAACATTTGATTTTGGTGCCAACAAGACTAGTTAGTTAAAACAAGAATCTAGCTACCAAACAGTAAGCTTTCTCCCATGTGAGAGATCCTTCTTGGTCCAGCCCCACCCTGCTTCTTCCCATGGAGTGACTAGTCAATCTACCAGCAACCTCCTTGGGAGTTGACTGCATCTGCTTATTCAATATGATTGATATTCTGGCATCTCTCCCCAATAGCTCTTTGTATTCCAGGATCCAAGGTTTCTACCTAAGATTCCTCTTTACCTACTCAGTGAATTTGTCTTTATTAGTTGATTTGAGGACATATTTCATGCTGCTTACCTGCCACCCACTCAAATATTATTTTGTGGAATTGGTTCAGGCACTAGAATAGTTCCTTATAGCTAGCTCTTTCTCTGACAATCCAAGGCAAGCAATAGAGTGTCTTTAAGTCAGTCATTCAACCCATTTTCTGAACCCACTCCCATGCCCCTGATTTGTCACTTCATTTGTTCTGAACAGCTATGTACATAACTGGATTTAATGCTGGGTTTAACAGAGCTGAATGACCTTCTAAGGTTAGAAAGAAGGTGATCTAGCTTTGGATAAAGGCTCCCAAGATCAGGGGAATTCTGAAGATAAGTGCCAGTGGAACAATAACAAAGAGAGCCTCACTTGGTGTTCTAAGATGCAAGGTAATACATAAATTGGGGAGGAGTGAATACATTCTAGCAAAATACACAGTGCTGACACTTTTTTACACTAGTATATTTATACCTTTACCCAGTTTAATAACTGATATGATTTTTAAAAAAAGGGCATGGCCATTTCTGATACTGTTTTTCAAAAGGATTGTTACCCTGCAAAGAGTGAGTTTTAGGCATGGTTAAGAAAATGTCCTAGACAGTCACTTAACCTTTGTGAGCCTCAGTTTTATAATCTGTAAAATGAGAAGGTGAAATGGTGAATGATCCCCTATGGTTCTAACATTCTGATCCTATGATGCAGAAACAGAGTCCTATAAAAACTCCTATGAACTGATACAAAGTAAAAGTGGAACCAGGAAAGCAACATACATAATAACAACAGTGTGGATAGAACAACAACAGAACTGCCTGTCACAGAATTCTAATTATCAAGTTTAGCCCCAAAGAGAAGAGTGGGGAAATATACTTTCTTCCCTTCTTCCTGAGAGAGGATGCTGAGGACCCCTGGGTATAGAATATTACACCTTCTGTCAGACCCAGATGATGTGTTGGTTAGTTTTGCTGAACTGCTCTTTTCCCCCTCTTTTAATTCTTTATTACAAGAGATAGTTCTCTGGGGAAGGGAGAAGGCAGAGATATATTTGGAAATGAAGGTGACATGCTTACTTTTGGCAGTGCATATCCTAAAAGTGGAAATGAAGGTGATGTGAAAACAATAGATACCAATTTTGAAAAAAAAAATTTAAAGAGAAACGAAATAACTTCTTGCTAGAGCCTAAGGCAAAACTCCTATTCTGGCTTCCCAGATCATCTCCTTATGAACAAATGAGACTCAAAATTCTCCATTTCTCTTACTTCAGGGGATGGATGACTAGCTACTGTTGACCAGATTCCAAGACTGGGTTTAAGGACTGCAGGTCATAATGCTCTCTATATAAGGTGAGAATGTGATTGGGCAGGCCCAGTCAGTCACCATGAAACCAGAGAATAGCATAGCATTGGAGGAGGTACAATCCTCCATCAAAGGGTCTGGAGAACTATCTGGTGAGTCTACAGGGCAGTGTGAAAGGACCAGAGCTAAAAGTTTCATTTAACAGTTGAAGCCAAACCAGTGTATGATGAGAGGTTAGAAAATAAAAGAAGGTGAGGGGCAACTAGGTGGCACAATGGATAGATCACCAGAGTCAGAAGGTCCTGAGTTCAAATCCAGCCTCAATCACTCAATACGTATCTAGCTGTGTGATCTTGGGCAAGTCACTTAACTCCATTGCCTTGCAAAAAGAAAAGAAAAGGTGAGAGAAAAAGAAAAGAGAATGTCTTTACTATAGAAGCAATATAGCAGACAAAATGTTCTTCCTAAAGAGGATGAATTCCAACTTCAAAAAAATTTTGTCACCTCTTCCATTTCACTTTATTCCATATTTTTTTTCAAGTAACAGAAAACATAAACAACAAAAAGTCATCCATTCCCCACTGAAACCATTCCTAATTCAGGGAATTACTTTATACTTGTCAGTTCTGAGAGGGTTTTAGTGCTCCAGAGTTGGAAGGGATCTTGGATCAGTCCACAGTTACTACTTTCTCCAAAACCTCTCCAAGAAACCCAATTTCAGCTTATAGACCTCTTGGAAGGGGGAGCCTACAGTTTTCCCAGACAACCCATCCTACTTGGAGGAAGCACTAATGGTTAGAGAACTTTTTCTGGCATCTAAATTATCCCCTTCTCAACCTCTGAATCTTCCCTCTGGTACCAAACAGAAAAGTTTTAGGCCTCCCTCAGATAATTAAAGAACCTGTACAGGGTAACTAGATGGTGCCATGGATAGAGCACTGGTCCTAGAGTCAGGTGGACTTGAATTCAAATCTGACTTCAGACACTTAATATTTGCTTAGCTAGATGACCTTGGGCAAGTCATTTAACCCCCAATGCCTTGCAAAAACTAAAAACCAAAAAAAAAAAGAACCAGTGCAACCTCCTTTCCATGTGATAACCCTTCATACACTTGAAGATAGCTATACCATTCATCCCCCTTCCTAAACCCAGGTCTTCTCTAGGCTAGGGACAGTTAAGTGGTGCAATGGATAAAGTATCAGCCCTGGAGTCAGGAAGACCTAAGTTCAAATCTGAACTCATACACTTGACCTTTACCAGCTACGTGACCTTGGGAAAGTCACTTAACTGATTGTCCCTCATCCAGAGACATCTCCAGTCATCCTAATTCAAATCTGGACCCTGGTCCCAGATGACTCTGGAAGAGAAAGCGAAGTTGATGACTTAACACAACACTTCCCAGGCGGCTGAAAGGATCAAGTGAGGGTTATTCTAGTTGAAATTGATTATAGTACATAAAAAAATAATAATGTGCTAATAATATGTATCACATATGTATTATGTGTGATAATAATGTGTAAAGTATTTAAGAACTCTAAAATTCCATTATTGTTATTATCAAGAATTTTGTGTCTAACTATAGGAGTCATTGTCCTGGGTGGTTATTGGTTCTTGGTTCAGACAATAACTCAAAAGCTTTCTGTTCATCTACCATTGGGGTCCACTTGGTACTCAACTCTCACCTGTCTCCTAGAAACTGTCGCATGTGTAAATGTAAAATTATCTTGGCAGATGGGCTAAACTAGAATGAGGGTAACCAATAAGCCTCAAACCTGTGAGTGAGTTAGGGGAAGCTTATGAAGACTTCCCTGATGAAAAGGGAGCATGAGAAAGTCCATGAAGGCAGCTAAAGCAGGACCTGTGGTGCATTTAGAGCTTGGTCAGATAGCAAAGATATCAGAATCATCCCAAACCAATGTGCCTTTGTATTGCCATTGGATTTCAATGATTTTGGAAGAGAAAGTGAAGCTGATAACTTTGTGTAACTGTGCCTCACTTAAATCCAATTCCTATGTCAAGACATTATGTCATTGGACCTCTTCAAAAATGAAGCATGAGCAGCAACAATTCAACTGAAGCCAGTTGGTTATTGACTCCCTACAGAAGAAAGTCATAACTGTCACAAAATGGTTCAATGGGAGGCACACTGTCTTCCAGAAAAAGATTTCTGAAGTGTTACTCAAAGTCTAATTGAAAACTTATTAAATCAAATAATAAAAAAACTAAATGCTTTTCAAATAAAATGATCAAGCATGGCCCTGGAAAAGGAGTGAGGAAATATATTTTCTTCCATTCACTGAAGAAGTGTGGGACCACAGATACAGAATGTTGTGCATATTATCAGACACTGTCAACCTGTCAATTAGTTTGGCTGAATTTTTCCCCTTTTTTGTCTTAATTTTTATTGCAAGAAAATGTTTATTAGGATGAGTAGGGATACAGAGTTTATTCAGAAATGAATCAGACATTAAAAACAAAACTCATCAACTTAAGAAAAAACATTAAAAATTTATTAAGACTTCTAAATGCTACTGGGTCTATACCCTGAAGAGATGAGGAAAAGGGTAAAAACATTACTTGTACAAAAATATTTATAGCAGCCCTGTTTGTGGTGTCAAAGAATTGGAAATCCAGTAAATGTCCTTCAATTGGGGAAATGGCTTAGCAAACTGTGGCATATGTATGTCATGGAACACTACTGTTCTATTAGAAACCAGAAGGGACAGGATTTCAGGGAAACGTGGAGGGATTTGCATGAACTGATGCTGAGTGAGATGAGCAGAACCAGAAAAACACTGTACACCCTAACAGCAACATGGGAGTGATGTTCAACCTTGAAGGACTTGCTCATTCCATCAGTGCAACAATTGGGAACAATTTTGGGCTGTCTGCAAAGGAGAGTACCATCTGTATCCAGATAAGGAGCTGTGGAGTTTGAACAAAGTACAAGGACTATTCCCTTTAATTTGGAAAAAAAACAGATATCTTATTGTCTGATCTTGTTACCTCTGAGAATTCTGTTCTCTTTAAGGATATGATTTCTATCTCATCACACCCAAATTGGATCAAGGTAAAACATGGAAACAAAGTAAAGATTGAGACGGAGTGCTATCTGTGGGGTGGGGGTGGGGGAGGGAAGCAAAATTGGGGGAAAATTGTAAAACTCAAATAATATCTTTAATAAAAAAAAAGACTTCTAAATGTTACCTATTTCTGCTCATTTCTGTGAGACCTGAATAATAGGACCCAAAGAAACTTAGAATGGATCAGCATGAAATCTTGGATAGAAAAACAATATGAGGGTTCAGTACAGGTGAAATTTCTGACTATGGAAGAGAAGAGAATTCCTGAATATTAGAGTGGGAAGATACTTTAGAGTTTATCTAGTCTAATCCTTTTTTTTTTTTTACAAATAAGGGTATTGAGGCTTAGAAAAACAATGTTAGTTGTCCAAGGTCACACAGATAATAAGAGGCGAAGTTTAGTCCTTTGATTTTAAATCTAGTAGGATTCTTTCCACCATATGGAGCTAGTAGATGCAGCTGGTAAATAGTTGGATATGTGGATTGGGGCAGGATTTTATTTTCTGAACCCCAGTTAGTCAACGGTTCTAGAATTATGGGGTTTTAAGGAGGAAACTCAACTTCTGAAGATCAAGAAACATGTTTAGCATTAGACTCATCAAAAGTTACAGGGCCCTACAGAAGATACAATGTATCTTCTGTGATAACATTGTCCAGTAAAAATCTTAAAGGGTTACAGCCCAGAAAAGCTAAAAGTTGGACAGCCATTCCCTAGAGAAAACAGCTACTTTTTATCCTTTTTTAAATGGTATTATTAAATACTATTTAAATAGTATTTTTGACCATTACTTATAAAGATAATTTTAACAGTAATTTATTTATAATTTTGAGTTCCAAATTTTCTCCCGTCTTCTTTTCCCCTCCCCCTTCTAAGAAGGTTAGCGATTTGATAGAGGTTATATATGTGCAATCATGTAAAGAATACTTCCATATTAGTCATATTATGAGAGAAGAAACATACCAAAAGTAAAAATAATAAAAAAGAAAGAAAGTGAAAATTGTATGTTTCAATATGCATTCAAAGTCCATCAGTTCTTTCTCTGGAGGTCAATAACATTTTCCATCATGAGTCTCTTGGAGTCTTGGATCCTTTTATTGTTGAGAAGAGCTAAGTTATTCATAGTTGATCATAACAGAATGTTGATGATACTGTGTACAATTTTCTTCTGGTTCTGCTCACTTCATTTTGCATCAATTCAGGTAAGCCCAGGATTTTTCTGAAATCTGTCTGGTCATCATTTCTTATAGAATAATTGCATTCCATTCCACACACAAATTGTTCAGTCATTCCTCAATTGATGGACATTTGCTCAATTTCTAATTCTTCACCACCACATAAAGAGTTGCTATGAATATTTTTATTCATGTGGGTCCTTTCCCCTTTTTTATGATCTTTTTGGGATCCAAGAATAAGCAAGTTTGATTGCCCTACAAAGATGCTCTTAAGACTGAAGCTGCTGGGGCAGCTAGGTGGCGTAGTTGATAAAGCAGCCGCCCTGGAGTCAGGAGTACCTGGGTTCAAATCCGGTCTCAGACATTTAATAATTACCTAGCTGTGTGGCCTTGGGCAAGCCACTTAACCCCGTTTGCCTTGCAAAAAACAAAAACAAAACAAAAAAACAAGACTGAAGCTGCTGATGACCTTGTTAAAGACAGCTAGTCTTGATGGCAAGAATCTTGCCAACAGAGACTGGAAATCTGAGTTCTAGTTCAAGCACTAACTAACTACATATACTCAAGCAAATTACTTGCCTTCTCCTGACCATCTATAAAATCATAATAATATCTTCCCTACCAATCCCATAGGGTTATTTAGTCCTAACTACAAGATGTATGGTGTATATAAAACTATTTGTGAAGTACACTTTACACTGTTCACAAAGTATAGGAGTCAGAAGACCTGAGTTCAAATCTTGCTATTTATTACATGTATATACTTGGACAAGTCAGTCAACATGCTTGATCCTCAATTTTCTCATCTGTTAAATAAGACAATTACACTAGAGACCCTCTAACTTTCCCTTTAACTCTGGATTGGTGATCCTATAAATCTATGATCTATTAAGGTAAAAATTCTCAATGACCTTTTGAGGTCCTTTTCAATCCCAAGAGTTCTATTTTTTAATGCCCAGATACTGCCATCTGTCTAGTCATTTCAGAAGAGGGTCAGCAAGAGTGCCTCGGTTCTAAACAAAAATTTACCAAGGTTGAAAACTCTGAACTTGCAACCCTGATAAGTGAAAAGCCTGAATGCTGTCCCTCCAAATCCTGCCAGATTGACAATATTCCCCATGGGTCAGAGAGTGCCATGGAATTTGTTGTTGCTGGTCAATCAGTTCAGTCATATCTTATTCTTCGTGATTCCATTGGGGTTTTCTTGGCACAAAGACTGGAGTGGTTTATCATTTCCTTCTCTAGCTCATTTTATAGATGAAGAAACTGAGGCAAACAAGGCAAAGTGACTTGCTAATAATTGCCCTTAGACCAGCCTTGAACTCAGGAAGATGAATCTAGTGCTCCACCTACTTGTCTAAAGCATAAAATGGCCAGAACTAAACTGGGACATTTGAAGCCAAGAAAAAGCATTTGTGTACCTAAGCAAAGTATAAATAGACTCATAAGGGACTTTAACATCTCTAATTTAAATGATCACAAAATAAGTATCTCTTGGCCATGAGAACTAAATATTCTGGCATTAAAAGTGTGCTTTTATGGCAACATTTAAATTTAATAATCATTCATTAAATGCTTGCTATATGCAGAGCAAGATAAAGACCCCTGTCTTCCTTTAGTTTATAATCTAGTTCATGAGGAATAGAGAGGTGACCTGCCCTCATCAGACCTCAATTAGCATATGTATTCAGTTTTATGGTACCATGGGCCTCTTCCTGAACTCTTCATTACATCTCCTGGTTTTTTCCCAAATTTGGGGTTATATCTCCCACCTCTGTACCTTTGCAAAGGCTTCTTTCACACTTCAAATATACTCCCTTCTCATCTCTAAGAATTTCTCATTTCTTTCCATATTCTATATTCCAATTTCATATTCCAATTCTATATTCTAATCTATATATATTCCATATTCCAATAATATCCTATTTCCTTAATGTCCTTTCTCAAATTATCATATTTACTGTCTGTTTATGTGTTCTATCAGTTATTTAGTAATTTTTTTCAGTCATGTTTGACTCTTGGTGATCCCATCTGGGGTTTTCTTGGCAAAGATATGAAAATGGTTTGTCATTACCTTCTCCAGATCATTTTATAGATGAAAATACTAAAGCAAATATGCACTAGGGTTCCACTAAGTTGCTATCTTATGTGTTATATATCCCCAGCAGAATGAAGAAAGAGACAGTTAAAGACACAGAGATGGTAGATGTGATGCTAAATTTAGAGAAACAAAAAGATGATCAGTTTAACTGAACTATAGAAGGTATAAAAGAGAATAATGTGCAAGAAATCTAGAAAGGTGAACCAGAGTCAAGTTGTGAAAACCTCTGAATTCCAGGTAGAGGCATTTGCATTTGATCTTAGATAAAAGGAAGCAAATAAAGTCTTTTGATTAAATTAGTGATGTGGTCAGACTTGGGCTTTAGGAATATCAATTTGACCTTGTGGATGATAAATTAGAAAGGGCTGAAACTAGATGCAAGATGGATAATTAGAGAACTATTTCAATAACACGAATAAGAGGTGATGAGGATCTAAGCTACAGTTGTGGTTCCCTAAGAGAAGGGAATGAAGGTGAAATATAGTATGAAGATGGAATCAGAAAAACAGAGCAACTAATTTGATGTGAGGGGTGAGATAGAAGGAAGAATCAAGAATTAACTTTGCATTTTCACATTTGGGTGACTGGAAAGATGGCAGTAACACCAACAAAAAAAATGTGTTTGAAATGCCTATAAGATAGTCAGTTGGTGATGCTCAATAAGCAATTGGTGACATGAGACTGGATTGAGGAGAGAACCTAGGGTTGGCTGTATAGATCTAGAAGTCATTTGCATAAAGGTGATAGGATTTTCCATCATTTTTTCCTTCAGCTATTGATCCTCATGCTCTCTTGTATTCTTTAAATCTGCTTTGAAGCTAATAAGATAACCAAAAAAGAGATAATGAAGAGAGAAGATTCAAGCCAAAGCCCTGTGATAGACTCACAAATGAAAGAGAGACAAGAAGGGTAAACATGAAAAGGTGATATAAGAATAGATTGACAAGTAGGTAAAGAAGTAAAAGAGATCAGTGTCATAAAAACCCCATGGAGAAGTAGGAATCTAAGATTTCAGGGTGACCAACAAGAAAGGTCCTTTTAAAATATCCTTGTAAAAAAGGATACTTGATATAGCAGTGAAGAAAATCCTACTAATGTTGGTGAGAGGAGTTTGAGTTATTGCAAAGGGTTGAGAACTGATGGCAAGGTGAGAAAATGGAGATAAGTAGTATTAGTAGCTCTTCCTATGAGTGGTTATAAAAGGGAGTGAAAACATAGGATAGTAGTTTAAGGAGACAGTTGGATCAAGTGAAGGATTTTTTTTTGAGGATAGGAGAAAAGTGAACATATCTGTTAGCAATAAGAAAGGGGCCAACATATAACAAGAGACTGGAAATTAAGGAGAGGGAGAACATTATCAAAGAGATAAGTTCCTGGAAAAGAGACAAGAGAGAATGAGATTAAGGACATAAGTAGATGGGTTATTTTCTATGAGAAGCACTTCTTCTGAGGCTAATGAAGAAGAGTGGGGAATAAGGGGAAATTATCAAGACAATGTGGAGTATGGAATTGTGGAGAAGAAACAGAAGCACTCAATATTTTCAGAGAAATATTTAGTAAGATGCTCTGATGAGAGAGAAGTGACTTGACCAGAAAAGGAAATGAATATTTATGAAGAGCCAGGCACTGCTCAAACCTTTACTGATATCTCACTTAATTCTCATAGTAGCTAGATACTATTAGTAATTAGTCCCATTATTAGCTAGACACTCCTATTTTACAATAGAAGTAACTGAGATAGAGGTTAAAAGTGACTTGCCCATGTCACATAGCTTGTAAAGGTCTAAGGAAGAATATGAACTCAGGTCCTCATGAACCCAGGTCCAGTGCTCTCTCCATTATGCTATTTATCTGCCTTTAGTGAAGGTTTAAAATAGGTTGAAGGAAGTATAAGGTCAAAAATTGTCCAGTAAGCAAGAAAAAGCAGAGGCAGAGATCTAAGCCAGGAGCTCTTGATTAAATGTCCATGGCTCCCTCTAATGAAGTGGACCTTAGACTTTCCTCACAATCTTGCCCCCTGATTCCATATCTTGCTTTTTATACGGTTTGATAGCCAAATATGCAAAGGAGCCATGGGAAAATACAGAATCTCATTGGTTGATAGACTTTGCTCTTGAGGGCCAAAAATTACATATCAGCAGGGGAGTCACAGGTTAGGAAATGTATAGGACTGACTGCCAATTAAGTGGTCATAAGATGGACAAGATAAGACTTGTGGTCATAAGATGATTTATTAAGACTGTCTCCTCCTCTTGTTGGACAGGAGAGGGTGGTCCAGAAATAAAAAATACATTGGGGGACTTTCTAAAGAACCAAAGCATCTCCCGTGCTGAGTTTGGAGATGGAATTTGAACAAAACAATATAGAAATATCTTTTTCAGCATTTTTATGGTTGCACAAATGAGTTTTACAACTAGTAAACAAGTGTGAACATGGGATTAAAGTTTGAGGCTTCCTGTAAGAACTAATTATCCATATATGATTTATGCAAACTAGCAAACTGATTGGAATAGTGTAGGGGTTCAAATGAAAATTTTCTGAGAAGTATTATAGTATCAATTTGGAAATGTAAAATAATTGCTTTCAGTAATGAGGATTCAAGTTAAAATTTTACCACCTAAATTAACATCACAGTTTTGTGATTTGTACCATCTAGATTCAATAGCTGGAATGGAATAAGCAGATCATGTCTATGACTTAGGGTTGGTGTTTGGAAAGAGATATTTGGTGATGGGAATGGGGTTATGGACTCAAAGATGGGAACAATATGAAGGTGAACTTGTTTACTATTTTCACAAAGTTTAGAAGGAAGAAAAGGCCAGAGAAGGGAAGGATGACTCCATCAATGGTTAGTGAAATAGAGGCAAGCATAAAAAGCTGTGAATGTTACAAGGTTGTGTTTCACCTCCAGGTGAAGTTGCTCTCAGTTTTGGCAGCAGTCAAAGCAAGAAGGGGCACTTTCTTATGTATCTAGAAATAGAAGGTAACATTGTTTTCCTAAAGAAAAAAAGGCATACAAACATAGATTTAGAGCTATCAAGTGGTCATGTAGGCCAACCCTCTCATTTTACAAATGAGGAAACCAAGGTCCATTCTATTTCACTCTCTGTACCCAATCATTACCTACAAGACCCTCTAGATTGAGTTCTCCCTACAACAAAACTTGTCTTTCAACTACTGTTCAGTTTTCTGTCCATGCAAGTCCTGGCTGGAGGTCCTCCCATTACAGACTGACATTTATGGATACACACATTTATACTGAACACACCAGGGGAGTAAACAAATGTAACCCCATTGAGGAGGGAAGGAGCTGTTTGCCAAAGCTCATACTCAGGTTTGATTTAAAAACAAAATACACAGATTCCAGTCAGCCACTGTCTCTCCCTGGGAAAAGTCAGTTGTTAAGGCCAACTTGTCAGGTGGTCCTCTAAATTTTATTTTAGATTTACAGCTATTTATCAGGCAGGGGCCCTCCGGCTTCCATGACCTTTTCCAAAGGTCTGTAATCTTCTTGCTGCTGGCAAGGGACAAGGCAGGGGTATAGGGGGGAAGAGAGGTGTTGATGGGAGAGGGTTATTGAAAGGAATTATAGGATTCCTGGACCATAGATTTAGATGAACTAGAAAGGACCTTGGAGACTACTGAATTCAACCCTCTCACTTTAAAAATCACTGAAGCTTTGTTAATTGCTCAGGGCCACATACACAGAGAAAGAGAGAGAGAGAGAGAGAGAGAGAGAGAGAGAGAGAGTTAGTAAGTATCTGAAGTGAGATTTGAACTCAGGTCTTCCAGACTTAAGTTTAGCACTTTAAGAACAGTGAGAAATCTATCAAAGCTTATTGTTTAGTTAGGTCTGATTCTTCATGACTCCAATTGGGGTTTTCTTGACAAAGATACTGCAGTAGTTTGCCATTTCCTTCTCCAGTCCATTTTTTTAGGGATAAAGGAGACCATTTACATATTGTTGTGGTTAGCAGACCTGAGAGAGAGAATAAGGAATTAGCAGCAGCAGCAGCTAGATTAGGAGCCACCATCAGGGTATAGGCAGTCCTGCCCATTTTACAGATGAGGAAACTGAGGTAAACAAGGTTAAGTGACTTGCCCAAGGTCACTAGTTGATAAGTGCCTGAGTTAAAATTTGAACTCAGGAAGCTGAGTCTTCTTGACTCCAGGCCCAGGACTTTGTCCTCTGTACCACAGTATTGAAGCTGCTCTTCAGTTACAAGCAAAAACAAAACAAGATAAAAAGACAAGAATTGACCTGTCTTGACTGGCTGTTATTTAGCTGCTAGTTTCATTTATTGTGGAGCACATGGTCCCTATCCTGTCACTTCAGTAAAATATTGAGTCTGACAATTGTGAGACGATACTTCTGATTTCTAAGGAATGTCATGCTCACTAACAGAAAAGACACAGCAGGAACTGAGGAAATGGTCCTGTCTTTCATGGCAGAAAAGTTATGTTTTTACACATTCCTCATAGAAAAGGTTCTTTTTAAATCCTTGCGTTAGCCTTAGGAAGGTGTCTCTCCTTGCCATCTTCTTAGCAATTTCCTATTGCTGGATCTTAGATCAGCGATCTTGTCTTAGTGGCCCAAAGCCTTTCAGATCCAGAAATCTAGCCCTGGCCCTCTTCCACCTCCATCCAATTAGTAAATGTTTTACACTGGTCCTAAAACTGGACGGCCTCCCTTGACTCCCTGCAGTATTCTCCCCAGCTGCCTTCCTGATGTTCCCTTGGCTTCCCCTACCTGCCCCAAAGTCACTTTCCAGTTGTGGATGAACCAATATTGCCAAGCTTCTGGAATAGGATTGCCAACCTACTTCAGCTTTCCAAATTCAAAAAATCCTCCCTGGACACCATTCCCCAATTTTTGATATCTCTTCCTGTTAGTTTCCTAAAAACTACTTCTGATTTTGTATTTCTATTCCCAGCCTATAGCACAATTCTTGGTCCATAGAAATCAATTAATAAACTATTTTTCATTCATTCACTCATGTCTCATCTATGGAAAATGAAGACCTTTTTAACTAGGAAAAAATGAGTCAAGAGTCAAAAAAACATGTAATTTTAACTGACTTTTTTCATTGAAGTGAAAGAGTTAAAATATAAATTATTTTACTTAACTATTTAGAAAATTAAAGAAAAGTAACTAATCTCAGTGGTGGAGCAGACTGGCTAGATAATTAAAGATTACCACATGAAACAGGTCCAGGCTGAAGAGGCATCGAAAAGCACCAAGTCTTCATGACTTCAGGCATCAACCTGTGTGTTGGGAATCTTCCCAGGCAATATTACTATTGTATATTTGTTGTTCCACGTCTTTCTGACTCCCCACCCCTCACCCTCACTGCTCTACCATCTTAAAGAAAGATATAGGAAAGCATCAGTCACACACACACACACACACACACACACACACACTCACACTCACACTCACACTCACACTCACACTCACACTCATGTATAATGGAGAGAGATAGAGGAAGAAGAAAAACTAAGATCCAACCAACAGAAGAGCAAAGTACCTTCAGAAATTGAAGATTCTGATAAAGGAGTTAGAGTTAGGTGTATGGAGTCGGAAAGACTTAGTTCAAATCCAGCCTCAGACACTGGATAAATCACTTAACCACTGTCTGCCTCGTCTGTAATATGGGTTGATAACAGTACTTACTATTAGTTGCTGTGAAGATTGAAGGAGATGTTTATAAAGTGTTTTACAAAACTAAAAGTATTAACATTATTATTATTATTATCATTATTATTATCATTATCATCATCATCATTACAGTTACAATGAGATTGTAAGGGCGTGCAGTCGTTGGCCCTTATTTTGAAAGCACCAAGATATTCCCACATCAATAATGCTGGGTATATTGGGAGAAATGAGTCAGAATGAGGAGTAGATGGCCTAAGTCTGTGGGGTGGGGGGAGAAAGAGAAAGAAGTAGTAAATGGAGATAATAGGAGCAAATGAGAGAGAGTATGAGGAGCGTAGGGAGAACAGTATTCAAAAATATCAGTGATGATTAAGGCTAGATCTTCAGACCCAGGAGTCTGAAGTGAGTGAGTGAAGCTATGTTCCATGGCTCAGTGTTCCTTAACTACGTGCTACTGATGCTATAAAGGTCATGATTAAAAACCTGATCAGATTCTATGCTATATCAAATATCTATTTGTATTTGGAAAATTTCTGCATTCTCTCTGGTCTGTCTAGGGAAAGAGTGTGTCTAGAGTAGGGGAAAAAGGGCAAAGAAAAGCAAGAAACTTAAATGATGGGGACTGGGCAAGATCAGCATGACTACAAGTAAGAGTTTTGTACCAACTAGAAGATAGATGCGGAGCAGAAGAGCAGGAAAAATCTGGAAGTCGAATGACACTTAACCTTAAGGTAGAAATTCTTTCCAAACTGTTTCCTAGACTATCCCAGCTTCCATTCTACTAGATTCACAAGACACAATACTTGGAAGTAGAATCTGGCACAAAGAATGAAAATGTTATAATTAATACTATTTGCTGAGCACCTGCTATAGATGATACAGAGATGCATAAGATATAGCTCCTATTCTGAAAGAACCTACAGTCTAGCAAGGGAAGCAAGATCTAAACATCTAAATAATGGTATGTTCTGCTTCACATTATTGATTGTATCCAACTTAACCAGTGACTCAAACTAAAAGAGCTCCAGGAAGCTAGAGGAAAGAGAGATTGTTGTGAGCTAAGACAGGGAAGGCTTCTTGAAAAAAAATAGGATTTATTTAAAATAAGAAATCAGTGGCAGAATGAGAGTAGAGTGGAACCATCAGTTCGTCAACAATAGTAACTTGTCAGTCATGGTGTTTAGTGCTGGGGATACAAAGAGAGACAAAAATAGTCCCTGCCTTCAGTGAGCTCACAGTCTGGTAGGGGAGACATGCAAATAATTAAGTACATATATGTGATTATTTGTATATTGAAACAGAAACTGAGACAGAGAGAGAGAAAGAGAAACAAAGACAGAAATGGGGAGGGAGAGACAGAGAAAGAGGAGACAGAGACAGAGAGAGACAAAGACAGAGACAGAGAGAGAGATACAGAACAAGAAAAATTCTGTCAGAGAAATGGTAAATAAGAGTTTTGGAGGTATTCTTGGAGAATCAAGCAGTAGAGGCAACTGGGAAATTGTGAAAGGTGAAATTTGAGTTGAGTCCTGAGGAAAACTAAGAGGCAGAGCTAAATGGAAGGAGAGCATTTCAGACATTAAGGAAAAGGATAATGAGTTCTATTTTGGATATGTTGAACTTGAGGTGCTTACAATATATTCTTTTCGAGATGTCTAAATAGCTCAGGTGAGAAAATTAGATCTGGATATGTAGTTCTGGGGGCCATCTACAAAGAGGTGATCATTGAACCTGTGAGAGCTGAGATCGCCAAGTGAAAGAACAGAAGGAAAGAGAAAAGAGCCTGGGTTTTGGTCCTAGGTCTACTATCTCTCTGGTCCTTAGTTTCCTCAGCTTTAGAATGAAACTTTCTTCTGCTCTAAATTATATTCTCCTACCATCCATTCCCCTATATCTCCTATACCACATCTCTTTGGAACCTGGATGTACAGGAAATTATACAAGAGAGCGAACAACCCAATTACTTTGATACACAGACTCCTTAACACCTCAACCCAATTTTCTGACTACTGGAAATGAGAATTGGAGATAGGGCCAGGACAGGCTCAGGTCACGGTTTAGTCAAAGTCAGACTGATTGTGGGTTATGTGGGTGGCTGACATCAGAAGTAACCAGCATCAGATAGGGCAAGGCTTAAGGCAGAAGTAAGCCACATAGATAAAATATAAATAAACCACACATAGAGTCAAAATGCTTATTAAGCACCTAAGGTGTGCAGGCATTATAGAAGAAAAATCCTTTATTGAGGAACTATGATGTGCCAAACATTGTGATAAACATGGATCAGGTAGAAACAAAGGTTTCTGGGTCACCAGATCAGAGGAGTGGGCTCCTATTGAAGTAGTCTAGTACCTAGAGTAGTCAAGTATACAAAGTATAAATGCTGCTCTAAAAGAAGCAGAAATGATTGACTTCTTTTTCTCCCTCAAGACTAGGGCTATTTATCAAGCCCCACTCTGCAAATTCAGCTAACAATTATCCTTCCACATTGTTGGAGTTAGGAGTGTTCCTCCACCTCTCAGGAGGTCTAAAAAATTCACATAAATTTTTGACCCTCCTTTCCTACAAGAGAAGTCTGTTTTTTTTTCCTTTTTCTTCTCTGGTATGTTTGCAATATATTATTATAAAATCTGAACTAAGTACTTGATCTGTGTCATTCACTGGTCTTTGAGTGTTGTCTGCAACTTCTGCAAAACTCTCCAAAAATTCTTACTTAATTTCTTATGCCAACCAGTGATATAACAAAGCCATGATGGAAAAAGTCACACTGTGGAAGAGATAACCATAAAAGGGGGCATTCCCAAGTTCTGTCAGTTCCTCTGGAGCCAGGTGATCATCTTCATCCTCCTAAATCCTTTCAGGATCCATGTCCAAAGGGAAAGATCACATCTTTTAACATGGGGTTCTGTAAATTGGGGTCCATGACCACTTGGGAGAGGAAGTAGCTCATCCACTAATCCATTCTTGATGATCCCTATCTCTCCCACTCCTTCCCCCTTCAAGTATTCTGGGTCCCTGGCACACCTACTTAGTAGCCTTACCTGAGTACTAATTGTTGTCTTTGCAAAGAAGTTTGTCTTCTGTGTTCTTGATGCTATCTTATTCACTGAGCCATCCCTACACATAAGAAGGAGCAATTTCTCAGGTTATCTGCTAATGAACTCAGCCACCCCCAATCCTCCTCCTAGCACTAGAAGGGAACTCAGAAGCTGGTTAGAATAACTCCCTCGTTTTACACAGGAGAAACCTGGGTCTCAAGAAAATTAAATGACTTGACACAGGCAGAGTCAAATTTGTTTTTTTTTTCTTTTGGCAATGGAGTTTAGTGACTTGCCAAAGGTCACATGGCTAGGCAATTATTAAGTGTCTGAGACTGGATTTGAAGTCAGGTCCATCTGACTCCGGGGCCAGAGCTCTATCCACTGGGCCATCTTGCTGCCCCGGCGAAATCAAATCTGAACCCAAGTCCTCAGACTCCAAATACATTGCTTCTTTTATAGAGAGAAATAAGATAATCAACTAATACAATAAGTAACAAATTATATAGTATATATGCATATAAACAAATGGATTTCATATACATGTGATATGCATAATTTGCTACTATGTTATGGATAATTAAGGGAGAGAAAAGAAGCAGAGAGAAAAAAGGGAAGAGAAGGAGGAAGAGAAATGGAGTGAGAAAGAAGTGGGAAAAGATAATTTGGAAGGAACTCCCAGGATGAGAGTAAGGAAAGACAGACAGAGGGGTCAATGATTCCTGCCACAGCTCTGTCAAAAATAACCCCTACTTGCATACTCTACTCTGTCACAGCAACCCTAATTCTCCCTCCTCTTTTAATTACAACTCCTACCTGCTATGCCCCCTTTCAGACTTAACCTACCAAGGCATGGTTCCATCCCCCTTCCAAATTCCCAAACACAAAAATCTGTCTTTACACATTTGTGCCTGTGGATTTCAGAATCACTGTGCATTTTATTGGCTGACAGCATTCACTGTTGGTTGTTTATCCACCTGTCATATATACCAGATATAAACAATAATTTCTCAGGTTATCTGCTAATGAACTCAGCCACCCCCTAACCCTCCTCTTCTCTGGATTTGACAAACAAATTGATTGCTAGAACAGCAGCCAAAAGCTGTAGACTTTTTTCTGCATTAGAGTTTTCCAGGATATTAACCCCTTGTCTTTTTCATCCTCTTTTGATGACAAAACTCCATTATCCTTTCCACTTTGGAGAAAAGTCAGTGGGATTCCAAGCAGTTTGAGAGGACCAGGTTAAACATTCAAATCAAATTTCATATGATGTGAACTGAAGGCCCTTCATAGCTCTCCAAATTCAAAGAATCTCAGTTCCCCTTGTCTCACTTAAAATTTCCAACCAGTTATGAAATCTGGCCTTTTCCACTTCCCCAATATCTCTGAATCTGACCCCCCATATTCCTACTCAAACCATTTAGTCCATGCCTTCCTTGTTTCTCATCCACATTATAGTAATGGCCTCCTATCTGGATTCCCTTCCTCATCCCTCTCCATTCCAATTATTTCTCCACTTTGCTGCAAAAATGATTTTCCTTAAACTACCAGGTAGGGAGGAAGAGAGGAAGAGAATGGACAGATTTTGTCAATAAGGGAAAAGTACTTTTGTTAAGCAAAGGATTTAGAACCAGAGAGTCAGGATATATTTCTTGATCACTGAAAACTGGAACTAACAATTCCAAGATCAGAGGCAGAAGAGAGTGCAGAGAAGGAAGTAAGATAGCAGGGAGGGAGTTTCCCTTTTCATCTAGGCTCCTTTCTACCTCCTTTCTTGTGTAATGAGCAATGAGCTAGGCTCTAGGAAAAGCTTTCAAAAGTCCCTACTAGTGATAAGACACTGTGTGGGAAAATATTAGGAGACTACTTTACTCTAGGAGTAAGACAGATCAGGTAAAGATTTCATACAGGTGACTAGAGATATTTTCTTAGAATCTGGTGGTGGTGGTGGTGGTGGTGGTGGTGGTGGTGGTAGGAAAGGTGGTGGTGATGGTGGCAGTGGTGGTAGAATTGGTGGTGCTGGTGGTGCTGGAGGTAGAGGTGGTGATGGTGGCGGTGGTGGTAGAGGAGGTGAGGTGGTGAGGGGAGGTGGTGGTGGTGACAGGGGAAGTGTTGGTGGTAGTGGTGGTGGTAATGGCAGTGGTGGTGGGAGAGGTGGTGGTAATGGTGACAGTGGTGGTGATGGTGGTGATGGTGGTGAGGTAGTGGTAGGGAGGTGGTGGTGGTGGTAGAGGAGGTGGTGGTGGTGGTAGGGGAAGTGTTGGTAGAAGTAGTGGTGGTGGTGATGGTAGTGGTGGTGGGAGAGGTGGTGGTGATAGTGACAGTGGTGGTGGTGGCGGCAATGGTGGTGGTGGTGGTAGTGGTGGTGGTGGTAGAGGTGGTGGTGGTGGTGCTAGTGGTGGTGGTGGTGGTGGTGGTGGTGGTGGTGGTGGTGATAGAGGTGGTGGTGGTAGAGGTGGTGGTGGTGGTGGTGATGGTGGTGGCAGTGGTGGTGGTGGTAGTGGTGGTGGTAGTTTCCAACTTGCTAGAGATCACTTAGCTCTGAAAGCCTCTGTCCAGACGTCAAAGACCAGTATGTTCTTAGAATGAATTCCCTTCTCCCTGATGAAGAGTCAGGATAATGCAGGCTCTGGAGTCAAATGCCTGGATTTAAATTCTACCTCTAATACTATCTGAATAGTTTCCATGGGTCTCAGTTTCTTCATCTTTAAAAAGAGGGAGAGGGATTAGAAATCCTCTGAGGTTCTTGGTAATTTCTAGAGCTATGATCCTCTGACTCTGAGACATCTGTTTTCTCATTGTGATTCTAATGAATACAAGATAATAGCTCCCCCAGGATTGAATGAGAAAGCATTGATTGATCTGGTCATGGCCCCTCCCCATTTCTCACCCTTCCAACCTCCCAGATCTAACTTCTTCCTTAGCCCCATAAATTCTCTCTTCATTAACTTGTCCACTGTCCTCTGACTCCTGAAGTCTTTGTTGTAACCTACTAATGAACTGTCAGAGCCCCCTCAGAGACCCTTATGAGGGCTGAAAACTGAATATACATTCCTTTATTTTGGAACCCATCTTGAACTCCAGTCACCAGTCACAGATCATCACTTAAGAATCTCTGCACTATGTATTCATTGACTTGGATAAACACCCATAATTTGATGAATATGATTGATGGATATAATTGGTTTAATTGCTTTCTTTTCTATGCATTCCAGAATTCCCAAGAATACCAGGAAACAGTGTGTCCTGGGTAAATTGCAACAGAGAGCTTACTGTTAAATTGAAAAGAGTTCTGGAATTAGAGTCAGAGAAAATAGTTTTAAAATCCAGCTCTATCATGTTTTACCTGTATGGTCACTTCTGTCTAGGACACAGTTTCCTGAACTATAAAATGAGGAAATCAAACTAGTTGACCTCTAACATCCCTTCCAATGCAAACAACAATAGCAGTAATAATGACCAAATAAAAACACCAAAGCTATGATTCTGTGTGATCCTCTAAAATAAATTCCTATATCCTTCCTTCTCAGTGGGATACTTCAGTTGGACCTCAGGAGGATTATTTTTCTGACCTTGATCAACTGTTCTTAAAAAGGCAAAATTCCTGAAAGAGGTAATATTCCAAATTTCTTCCACCATTCCCTGGCTCCATCATTTCTCTCATAATGGATTGATATATCCCAGACCTGAAATGCTTTCTCCCCAAATGCATCAATGTGTCACATCCTCTTGGAGCATAGATGTAATCAGAAGGATTCCTGCAGGGGCTGAACCTGGCCCCCACCTCCTTGCAGAGATGATAAGTGGCTGTAACCTTCAGTTCTCTATAGCAGGTGCAAATCACAGCATCTTCACTTTACCTACAGATTCAGTTTAACAAGACAAGACACCTTGCAGTGCCCACAATGCCTTTACTGTCAACTTATCATGTAGCAGTAATTACATTGGTGGTAACTTCTTGGGCTTACAGGGATGAAGCTAAAAATATCCTTTTTGCATTTGAGAGAAGTTTCTGCCAAAAGAAAAAATGCTTAGAATTCTCAGGGTTCATTTCTTTTTTTCAATTCAACAAACTTTTATTAAGCCCTCCTATGTGCAAGGTGTTGTATACATAATGCAAGGAATCTAGAACTAGAAACAAGGGACCATTAGCATTTATTAAGTGTTCTCTATGTGCTAAACCCTTTACTAATCACTGGAAATACAAATAAAAAAGTGAAAAAGTGCTTACCTTCAAAGAGATTACATTCTATCATAAGGGAATTTAGAAATAATTTAGTTCAATGCTTCATTTTACAGATAAGGATTTAGAGTTTAATTGATTCACCCATGGTCACATTGCTATTTAGTATCAGAAACAGGATTTGAACCCAAATCTCTCTAGTATGTTTTTTCACTCTACTATAGCCATCTTTCCAACTCCATAATTATAATTTTCCTCTGTACAAGAATAAAGCAAGGTCAAAGAAGTATCAATTTCACAACTCTTCTTGAGCATAGTCTGATATCATTGCTCATAAGTGCCCCCATTCAGATGTACCTTGATGGGAAGATTTCAGGGAATTGAAATTAGATCCTATTTGGTTTATTTTGGTTTTACATCAAAGATCAACATGCTGCTAAAGGAACTTGGTTATAAAAGAAACTGACCCTCATAGTAACTGCATCTCTCTAGTGATGGTCACAAATCAAATATAAGAGTACCTAGTCTAGTGGAGAGAAGACTGGATTGGTAGTTATAGCACCCTAGATTTAACTTCATGAAACTTTAGAGGTCATCTGAGTCTATCTACTCTCATTTTTTTAGATGAAAAAATTGAAGCCCAGGGATATTAAGTGACTTCCCTATGATTCACAAACAGCTTTAAATTCCTGGAGAAAGATTAAAATTCAAGTGTTTCTGACTCCCAGGTCCAGTCTTCTAACCACTGGAGGCAGCAGAGGGCTGAGCTTAGACTCAAGAAGACCTGAGTTCAAATTCAGTCTCAGATATGTCACTAACTTTATGTCTCTGGACAAGTCACTTAACTAGAGCCCACCTCAATTTCTTCATCTGTAAAATGAGGATGATAATAGTCTTTACCACCCAGAGTTGTAAGGATAAAATAAGAGGTTTGTAAAATATTTAGCTAAGTTGTTCACAGTTGTTCATCATATAATAGTGCTGTTACTGTGTACAATGTTCTCTTGTTCTGTTTATTCTACACTCTGCATCCATTCATGTAAGTCTTTCCAGGTTTTTCTGATCAGCTTGCTCATCATTTCTTCTAGCACAATAATGGTCCATTACAATCATATATTATAAACATTCCCCAATTGATGGACATTTCCAATTCTTAGCCACCACAAAAAGAACTGCTATAAATATTTTTATACAAATAGTTCCATTTCTCCTTTTTATGATCTCTTTATAATACAAACCTAGTGGGGCTATTGCTGAATCCAAGAGTATGCTTAGATTAATTATCCTTCAGGTTTAATTCAAAATTGTTCTCTAGAATGGGTGGATCAGTTCACAACTGTACCAATATTACATTAATGTCCCAGCTTCCCTACTTTCCCTTCAACATTTATCAATTTCTTTTTTTGCCATATTAGCCAATCTGATAGATATGAGGTGGTACCTCAAAATTGTTTTAATTTGCATTTCTCTAATTATTAGTGAGTTAGAGCATTCTTTCATAAGACTATAGCTAGTTTTTATTTCTTCATTTTAAAACTTCCTGTTCCTATCCTTTGATCATTTATTAATTGGGGAATGGCTTGTATTCTTATAAATTTGACTCATTTCTTTATATGTTTGAGAAATGAGGCTTTTATAAGAGATATTTGTTATAAAAACAATTCCCTTTTTTTCTGCTTTTCTTCTAATTTTGGTTGCATTGGTTTTGTTTGTGCAAAAAACTTTAATTTCATACAATAAAAATTATTTATTTTTTATCTTTTAATGCTCTCTCTTGTTTGATCCCAAATTCTTCTTTTATTCATAGATCTGACAGGTAAACTATTCCTATCTCTTCATATTTAATTATGGCATCACCCTTTATATATAAATCCTTTATATATAAACCCATATTGATTTATCTTAGTATACATTGTGAAATGTTGTTCTATATCTAGTTTCTGCCATTCCGTTGTCCAGTTTTGCCAGAAGTTTTTGTGAGTTCTTATCCCAAAAGCTTGGATCTTTGGGATTATCACATCAAATCTATTACAATTATCTGCAACTCTATTTATTAGGAAGTACAAGATTGTTTTATAAAATAATTTGAAAGTCTGGTACAGTCAGGGTACCTTCCTTCACATTTTTATTGATTCTCTTGATATTTTTGACCTCTTGTTTCTTTAGATAAATTTTGCTATTTTTTTTCTAGTTCTATAGATATAAAGTGGAGTGGAAAAACAAGAATCTTTCTAAACCATCACTCAGATAGCCTCACCCCAAGGGACTTTGGGAAGAAGGTGAATGAGAAGGGGAGGATGTGTTTAAATTCCCAATGGATGGTATCACATTAGCATCAGGTCTTCACTACATGAAAGTCCCTGTGTCAGCACTTTATGTATGAGGATAGAGAAGGAATAAGAAGTGGAAGACAAGCTTCTATGCCACAGATTATTCATCACTAACAATAGAATTTGTTCTCAAGTCAACAAATATTTATTTTATCAAGAAGTACCATAATTGTCACTGAAGGTAAAGCAAGGAGTCTCTGCTTTCAATTAGTTTACCATCAATTAGTGGGATATAATCTAGAAAAATCGATCTGTAGTTTTCTTTCTCTGTTTTCACTCCTCCTTATTTAGGTATCAGCACCATATTTGTGTTATGAAAGGAATTTGGTAGGGCTTCTCCCATTTTTCCAAAGAATTTATATACGTTATTGAGATTAAGTGATCTTTAAATATTTGACAGAATTCACTTGTGAATTCAATCTGGTCCTGGGAATTTTTAGGTAAGAATGTTTTAAAACCCATTTCACAAATGACAAGTAGATTAAAGGCAGTGTCTGCATCCTACATTCTTTCTTTCAAGTGACCAAAAGTCAACTGGTATCTGAGTCTGTACTTTTATGGCATACACCCTCCTTCAAATCACTCTCCAGTTATCTTTTGTCTCACCATGATTCTACCCTGAGGGAGAGTAATGAAGTAGAGGTCTTAGGTAGCTGCATCATTATGTATGTATGGCAACCTCCATTAATGGTATAACATTATGTCTAAGGGCACATATGTAGTAAGACCCTGGCCTGTGTCAAAATGTTTTGGAAGGGGCAGCTAGGTAGTGCAGTGGATAGAGCACCAACTCTGGAGACAGGAGGACCTGAGTTCAAATTTGGCCTCAGACACTAATTACTTAGCTATATGACCTTGGGCAAGTCAATTAACCCCCTGAGTTTGGCATAACAATAGAACTTTTCAAGCTGGAATGATTTCACCCTCCAACAAAGTGTATTACTTGGACTAGCACCAGGGCTCACTAAGGACTTTAGCTCCCCTTATTTTCCAGGGTCACCCATCACAAGTTCACAGTTTATGTTCCTTGGCACTGATAGGTACTGCACTCCTATTTTTACCCTGTTCTGTTCCCCAAAGAGTGTCCATGATCCGCAAGGCTTGAGAAATGACTGTTCCCACAGGGCCATGAATTACTAATTGCCTGTATTGTTCCAAAATACAGGGGGCAGCTAGGTGGCACAGTGGATAGAGAACTGGCCCCAGAATCAGGAGGACCTGAGTTTAAATGCGGCCTCAGACATTTAATAATTGCCTAACTGTGTGATCCTGGGCAAGTCACTTAACCCCATTGCCCAAAATAAAAAAATTAAATTAAAAAATATATATATGGTAACCATGAGAACTATCTCAAAATCTAAGAATGATTGTTTTATGGGTCAAATTCATATATATATATATATATATATATATATATATAGTCATACAATATATATATGCATACATATATATGTATATATATACATTATACATATATATATATATATATGTTTATTGGCCCCAGCCTAAGCAGTGTTAAACTCTCCTTTTGGAGGGAGGGGGGTAGAAAGAGAGGGGTACACAACTCGACTTCCATCTGCAGGCATCATTTTCCTCACTTTGAAATCAAATAAAGTTCTATTTGTAACCTGACTCTCCTGTCTCTAGCCTGCTCTGCTTTGACTCTAGCCACCCCCAGGTTAGAGGCCAGTTCCAATCCAGATGACACCTGATACATCATTGTATATATGTAAGCCACTATATAGTATTATATGTAGCTTCAGCCCCCTTCAATGAAAGTAATACCTAGGTTACAGATCATCTTGAAGTCAAAATCATAGCTCACAAGCCCCCAGTGCATTGTGGCACAGTGCTACAGACATTTTATAATTGTATGACCTTGGACAAGTTACTTAACTTTGGTTTGCCTCAGTTTCCTCAACTGTAAAATGGTGATGCCTCCTATAAGGAAGAGCACCAAGGGGTAGGTAGGAAAGAGAATGGTCTGAAGTAGAGAACAAATTCTGACTTGGTCCCAAACAGAAAGAGAAAGATGAATATGAAATTTTTGCCCATGGAAAAAGCATTATAGTATTAATTCATTCTGAAAAAATTGGGGGCTGGTATTTTCTTGGACAGAAAATGCAAGAAGAGGAAGAGAAAGAACAGGGTCAGGGACCAGTGAATAGGGAATAAAGAGATATCATTCTTGTCTTCAAGAAACTAATATTTGAAACAACATCTTTCTATAATAAGGATGTTAACTAATGAGAGTCTTGTCCTTAAAATACTATATAGAGTATGCTTTTAATAATCCATCAAGAAGGGCAAATCTGAGAATGCTCCAAAGACCTCATTGGGACCCCCACTATATTTCTCATCATCCTTACAGATCATATTTATATGTATTTGATTTATAAAGTGCATTCTTTATACTAATCCACCAAAGAAGGCAGTGTAAGCTTAATCATCACTATTTTATAGTTGAGGAAACTAAGTTTCTGAAGTATTAAGTGACAGTCATAGAATAAAAAGCATCCTAGTAGGGTAGGGAACTGGACACAGTTCATCTAAGTACAATGTTTCTTCTATTCTACCACAATGACATAAACACATGAAAAGTCAAAAAACTGACCATTGGTGCCAGCTGCATGTGTATTTGGTGGGGGGTCTATGAAGGGATTTGGAGCTCTGCATGGGTGGGGTTCACATTGGCAAATTGATGTCAATATCTTGCCTTCCACTGGCTCACAATCAGTCAATAAGCATTGATTACCAGATAAACATACCATATACCAGACCCTGTGGTAAGCAATGAGAATACAAAGAAATATAAAAGACATTCACCACTCTCAAGAAGTTCACTGTCTTAACAGGGGGAAGACCACATGCAAACAAGTATGTACCAATGTTCTATATACAAGCTAAATTGGAAATAATCAACAAAGGAACAACACTAGAATTGAGAGGGATCCAGAAAGGCTTCCTGAAGAAGGTGGAATTTTAACTTTGACTTAAAGAAAATCAGAGATACCAGGAGACAAAGATGAAGAAGGAGAACATTCTACATATAGTGGGGATAGTCAGTTGAAATGACCAGAGTTGGTAGATGGAATGGCTTATCTAAGGAACAAAGAGGCCAGTGTCATCACTGGATGAAACAATGTGTGTCAGTGTGTGTGTGTGTGTGTGTGTGTGTGTGTGTGTGTGTGAGAGAGAGAGAGAGAGAGAGAGAGAGAGAGAGAGAGAGAGATTAAAATATAAGAAGGCTGGAAATGTGGGGTGGGATGACACTATAAATTAGCAAAGGAATGGAGTTTACCTTTCTGTCTGCAAGACTGCATACTATTCCAACCACCAGCCTGATGATCCAATCAGTTTCAATGTGTGGGTTCCCTGGCTTCCTGCAAGGATGTTGGAGAGAAGACAGGCACTTTACTAAGGTCTCCTGATCTTCCCTCATATATAATCTGAAACAAACCTCTTAACAAAAATTTGATCAACAAAACCCAGAAAAAGAAGCTAGAAGAAGATCCTACCATCAAGGTCTGTCTCCTGGGATCATGGGTGAGCCAGGAACAGAGAGTAGAGAGCCAGTGGGGGCAGAGTGAGACCTGGAATAACCTAAGATCAGCCATGGAGTCTTTGACTGTGAGAGCAATGATCCAAGGACCAACTAACCCAAGGAAGTTTTGTCTGTGGGAACAGCAGTCTGGGGTGCTCCAGCAGGGCTGGAGGATGGGTTCTGGCACAGAGAGTTGCAGAGTCTGGCTGGACATCAGTCCACTGTGTTCAGCTGGTCTGGAGGACCACAGGCTCCATACATTCATTTCAGTGGAGTCCTATTCCCATAACACAGTAATAGTCCCTCACAACACCCTGCCCCAGGCTCTGGCATGGGCAGCAGAGCTCCCTCAGCTGAATAGGGAGATTAACATTCTCACTCCAGGACCAGTCCACATTGTTCAAAGATAAAAGTATCCAGCAGCTTCACCCACCCCCTCCGGGCCTAGAGAGAGGGTTTCAAATCAAGGTCACAGACACTCCAGAGAAAACAACCAGCACCCGTTACTGGCCAGCCCACTTGGAGTTACTAAATCCAGTGAGCAAAGCCTCTAGGGATCTCAACACCAAACTTCTGTGAACCAGACCCTCTTCCAACACAAGATCTTAGGAAAATGAAGGAAGGTCAGCAGAAAGCAGGGTCCATAGAAAACTACCTAGAAGATAAAGACCTTAACTCAGAGAGATCTAGAACTTCTAAGGAGAATATGATTGGGTCTCCAGCAAATCATTGGAAAATACAATTGGACAAATGGAAAATTCCTCAAAAAAGGGATTGATCAAGTGAAAAAGGAGTTGCAAAAGGTAAATAAAGAAAATTCTTCTCTCAAAAAAAGAATGGAGTCTGGGGAAACTAAGGATTTCATGAGACAATAAGAATCTGTTAAGATAAAAAAAATCAAAAAATAGAAGAAAATGTAAAATACCTCATCAGCAAAACCACTCAATTTGAGAATAGATCTAGAAGAGACAACTTAAGAATGATTGGGCTCCCTGAAATATTGAAGAGAAAAAAAGCATGTACTTAATATTACAGAATTCAGTGATGGAAAATTGCCCTGACATCATGGAATCGGAGGGAAGAAATAGTTATTGAAAGAATACATCGATACCCTCTGGAAAAAGATCCCAAAATGAAAGCACCAAGGAATATTGTGGCCAAATTCCAGAATCATCAGATAAAAGAGAAAATCCTGCAAGCAGCCAGAAAGAAACAATTTGGATACCAAGGAACCACAGTAAGGATTACACAGGACCCGGCTGCATCAACATTAAGAGATCAAAGGGCCTGGAAAGCAATATTCCAAAGAGCAAGGGAGCCTAGAATGCAGTCAAGAATTCACTGTCTGGCAAAACTGAGCCTTCTCTTCCAGGGGAAAAGATGTACATTTAATGAAATAGGATACTTCCAACTTTTCCTGATGAAAAGACCAGAGGTAAATAGAAAATTTGGATTTCAAACAGGAGACTCAAGAAGCACATGAAAAGGTTAAAAAAAAATAAAAGCTTAAAGAGAAAAAACTGCTATCCAATAAGATGAAATTGGCTATATCCCTGGGGGGCTGCTAGGTGGTGCAGTGGATAAAGCACTGGCCCTGGAGTCAGGAATACCTGGGTTCAAATGCGGTCTCAGACACTTAATAATTACCTAGCTGTGTGGCCTTGGGCAAGCCACTTAACGCCATTTGCCTTGCAAAAAAATTTTAAAAAAAAGAAATTGGCTATATCCCCACCTGAAAGACTCTCATAAGTATCTAGAATTGTAACCCTATTACAGAGAATATTCTTATCCAGAAATAATGGACACTTTAGACTCTGATAGAATTATTCAAAAACAATATCTCCTTAAAAGGGGGAGACAGTAAAGAGATGGGAGGATGGAGGAGATTGAATGGGGTAAATCTCATTACATAAAGAGATACAAAGGGCCTAGTGCAATAGAGGGAAAGAAGGGAGGAGGTATGAACTGCCTGAATCTTACTCTCATCAGAGTTGGCTGAAAGTTAACATATACACACTCAGTTAAGTTAAGAAACTTATCTTACCATTCAAATATTAAAAGGGGAAAGGGGAAGGGAGAGGACAAGAGGGACTAACAGAGGGGAGGGAAGGAATAAGGGGCAAAGGGAAAGGGAAAAGGAAGGGGAGGGGAGGGGGTTGGATATAAGGGGGAAGCCACACTGAAGGTATTGATATTCAGAAACAAAATACTGGGTAATATAAAGAGGAAGAGGGGAGGAAAATACAAACAGAGGAAAGATAGCATGGAGGGCAATAAAGAATTGATAATTATAACTTTGAATGTGAATGGGATAGACTCTCCCATAAAACATACGCAAATAGCAGAGTGGATTAAAAATCAGAATCCTACAATATGCTGCTTACAAGAAACTCATTTGAAGCAGAGAGATACAGAGTAAAGGCAAAATGTTGGTGCAAAATATATTTTATTTCAGCTGAAGTGAAAAAAACAAGGGCAGCAATCCTTATCTCAGACAAAGCAACTCCAAAAATAGATCTCATTAAAGGAGATAAGGAAGGAAACTATATCCTAAGGAGGAGAGACACATAGACAAGGAAGCAATTTCAATACTAAATATGTATGTGCCAAGTGGTATAGAATCCAAATTCTTAGAGGAGAAGCTGAATGAGTTACAGGAAGACATAGACAGCAGAACTCTACTGGTGGGAGACCTGAACCTCATGCTCTCAGATTTAGATACATCTAACCATAAAATAAACAAGAAGGAAGTTAAGTAGGTAAATAGATTGTTAGAAAATCTAGGCATGATAGACCTTTGGAGAAAATTGAATGGGCATAGAAAAGAATATACTTTTTTTCTGCAGTACATGGTGCTTACACAAAAATTGACCATATACTAGGGCATAAAAACCTAATGATCAAATGCAGAAAGGCAGATCATAATACAATAAATGCAATAAAAATCACATGCATAATAGGCCAGGGAGCAATAGACCTAAAGCTAATTGCAAACCAAATAACCTCATTTTAAAGAATGAATGGATCAAACAACAAATTATAGAAATAATTAATGATTTTATCCTTAGATAATGACAATAACAAAACAATATACCAAAACTTATGGGATACAGCCAAGGAATTTATCAGGGGATATATTATATCTTCTAATTATTACATGAATAAATTAGAGAAAGAGGAAATCAACAAACTAAACATGCAACTAAAAAAATTAAAAAACAACTTTAAAACCTCCAATTAAATATCAATTAGAAACTCTAAAAATTAAAGGATAAATTAATAAAATTGAAAGCAAAAAAACTATTGAACTAATAAATAAAACAAATAGTTTTAGGAAAAAATAAAATTGATAAACCTCTGGTTAATTGATTTAAAAAAGAAAGAAGAAAACAAAATTGCTAATATCATAAATGAAAAAGGTAAATTCAGTACCAATGAGGAGGAAATTAGAGTAGTAATTCAGAATTATTTTGCCCAACTTTTTGCCAATAAATTTGATAATCTAAGTGAAATGGATGAATCTTTACAAAAATGTAAGTTGCACAGGTTAAACAAAGAGGAAATTAAATACCTAAATAACCCTATCTCAGAAAAAAAGAAATTCAACAAGCCATTACTGAACACCCTGTGAAAAAATCTCCAGGATCAGATGGGTTCAAAAGTGAATTCTATCAAACATTTAAGTAAATCTATATAAACTCTTTGGTAAAATAGGTAAAGGCAGGAGCAGCTAGGTGGTGTAGTGGATAAAGCACCAGCCTTGGAATGAGGAGTACCTGCGTTCAAATCCGATCTCAGACACTTAATAATTACCTAGCTGTGTGGCCTTGGGCAAGCTACTTAACCCTGTTTGCCTTGCAAAAACCTAAAAAAAATAGGTAAAGGCAGAATTCTACCTAGCTCTTTCTATGGCACCATGGTACTGATACCTAAACCAGGAAGAGTCAAAACAGAGAAAAAAAATTATAGACCTATCTCCCTGAAGAGTATAGATGCAAAAATCTTAAATAAAATCTTAGCAAAATAATTACAGCAAGATAAGATCAAAATAGATACAGGATTTAGACATAAAAGACAATATTATAAGCAAACTAGGAGATCAAGGAATAGTTACCTGTCAGATCTATGTAAAGGGAAGCAGTTTATGACCAAGGAATAGATGGAGAACATCATTAAAAACTAATTAGATAGTTTTGACTACATTAAATTAAAAAGCTTTTGCACAGACAAAACCACTGTAACCAAGATCAAAAGAAATGTAGTAAATTGGGAAACAATTTTTACAACTAGTCTTTCTGACTAAAGACTCATTTCTAAAATATATAGTGAACTGAGTCAAATTTATAAAAAAAAAACAACTTTTCCCCAATTGACATATGGTCAAAGGATATGCAGAGGCAATATATAGATGAGAAAATCAAATCAATCCATACTTGTATGAAATGTTGCTCTAAATCTTTACTGATCAGAGAAATGCAAATTAAAACATCTCTGAGGTACCTCTCAGACTGGCCAATATGACCAGAAAGGACAATGATCAATGTTGGATGGGGTGTGGGAAATCTGGGACACTATTACACTGTTGGTGGAGCTGTGAACTCATCCAGGCTTCTGGAGAGCAATTTGGAATTATGCCCAAAGGGCAAAAAAATGTACAGACCCTTTGATTCAGCAATACCACTACTGGGTCTATACCCTGAAGAAGTCATGGGAAAAGGGTAAATACAAAGATATTCATAGCAGCAGTTTATGATGGCAAAAAAATTGGAAATTGAGTGAATGTCCATCAGTTGGGGAATGGTTGAACAAATTGTGGTATATGTACATTATGGAGGGATGGGAGTTCAGAGAAGCCTGAAAGGATTTGCATGAACTGATGCTGAGCAAGATGAGCAGAACCAGAAGAACATTGTACACCATAACAGCAACATGGGGTTGATGATCTATCTTAATGGCCTTTCTCATTCCATCAGTGCAACAATCAGGGACAATCGTGGGGTATCTGTGATAGAAAATACCATCTGTATGCAGAGAAAGAATTGTGAAGTTTGAACAAAGACCAAAGACTATTATTTTTAATTTTTAAAAAAGCATCATTTTATTATATAATTTTTCTATCTCTTATATTTTTCTTCCTTAAGGATATGATTTGTCTCTCAACACATTCAACTTAGATCAATGTAGAGCATGGAAACAATGTAAAGACAAACAGACTGCTTTCTGTGGGGGTGGGGGGGAAGTGAGATTAAGGGAAAAATATAAAATTTTAAAAAATAAATAAATTTTAAAAAAAAAGATTTCCCCAACCCACCCATGAAAATGTACACTTGGTCCATTGTCCAACCCAGTCAAGCCACATAACCAGGCCCCACAATGGGCAAACAGAAATCCCCTGAGTGTGTTCTGAATGGATCAAAGATATGATATGAAATGTGACTAAGGGTTATAAAAACATGAAAATCTCTATGGCTCATTCCTACCCACTTTGTCTTCGGAAATTTCCTACTTTCTATCAAACATCTATGTTGATGAGTCATACACAATAGACTTATTTTCTGCCCACATGGTTTATTCATTTTTTTAGAGCAGATTTGTGATTTTATCTGTATAGGGATTCCTGGTGAGAATATCAAATGTCAAAAGCAAATGTCAATTGTTTACACTTTAACAGTTCCAGAGTCCTATCTCATACTACTCACTTAAAACTGCTTACTGATTGATTGATAGAGAATTGCCTGAGGCAGCACAAAGTTAAGTTGTCTGCCTAAGTAATATGATTCTAAGCAAGGACTTGCAACCATATCTTCCTACCTCTAAATAACCCAGTTCTCTATCTATTATTCCATTCTGTCCCTCATCAAACAGAGTAAGCAAAATTGCAAAGAAACTGTCAAGATTCCTACTATTGTAGAGATTATCCCCTCTGGTTTACTCTCATACTTTTCTGGAATACCTGGGAAACTCCCATATGACCTGCAAGTCATAGAAGGGCTTAAGAAAAAGATTATATGGCTGAGATTTATCTCAGGTTAGAACCTCTGAGCACTGGAAAGCATGAAAAAAGAAGAGAAGAATAACAGAAATTTCCAGTGGTCACTTTAATTGACTTTTCACTAGTTGCTGATGTTCCCAATTGACTCCTCTAGCTCCTAATTTGATCCAGATCTTCTGCCACAGCTCCCTGAACTAATCTTAGATCCTCTCATTCAGCCTCACTTTCTTCATTCACAAAATGAGCCAAGTTGGTTCTCTGATAAAAATGCAAGTCCCAGCAGTTGCTTAGGAAACCTTACTGTCAAGGCTTTTCCCATCTCTTTGCCCTAATGATATCTGAGAAGTAAGTATCTTGGCAATTCCACCATCCCAAGTCAGCTGCTTCTAGTCCACATAGTAGTCAGCAACTGGGCTTCACTCTCAAGGGGTCAAGCGTGACCCTCCAATTCATGTGTTGAGTAAGGATTGGATTATCTGGTACTACTACAAAGATAACCACTAATTCCCCTTACAAACATTCAGTTTCATAAGGTTGATCTTGAACAATCTATATCCTCCACCTGGGGCATCTGCAAAATGAACACATTGAGCTTATTATATAATATTTATCACAGCACTTATTAAACACCATACGCAAGGCAGTCTACTTGGGCTAGGGTTACAAAAACAAAATAAAAACAGTCCTTGACCTTAAGGAGTTTACATTCTGTCAGTGGGATACCATGACACATTTATATATATGATCATTGGAGGAAGAGAGAGCAAATATGGAGAACAGTAACTCCCCAGGCTGCAACTGCATACAAGCAATGATCCAGAGAAGTTGAAGGTCTCCAAAGTATATTAAAGTCTTCTATGTCAAGAAGGAGCTCATGATAGAAGGGTCCCATAACCCCTGGAGTTAGGATTTGAAGTCAGATCTGATTGTTTATGAGTCAGGACTCTTTCCACCACATCATAATGCTTCATGTGGAATATTTAAATTTTGCATTATATTGGGTGCCTCTGCAAGAGAGCCTATTTTCAACAAGAAAAGTACTTTACAAGTCTAAAATGCTGTATAAATGCATAACTATAATCATTATTATTAAATCTATATAAGACAATAACAGTAGGACTGTCACAACCTTGTACATGGTACAACCAGCAAGAATTCTAAGATTTATTAATCTAGTGGCAACAGATTCTGAAGATCAGGAACA
This sequence comes from Macrotis lagotis, assembly GCF_037893015.1. Lineage (NCBI taxonomy): Eukaryota > Metazoa > Chordata > Mammalia > Peramelemorphia > Peramelidae > Macrotis > Macrotis lagotis. The sequence goes on along the minus strand of NC_133665.1, from coordinate 1,488,108 downwards.
AAATTTGTTTGGGAAGACAGCAGTATACAGGGAGAACAGAGAGCTTCACAGGCCCACTCAGTTTGTTCTTTATTTGATCCATCCATCCCCCAGGTATTCTATATCTCTCCTCCCTTTTGTGGCTCAACTTCTTGAGAAGGCCTCCTATATTATGAGCCTTCCTTTCCCTTTTTTTTCCACTTTGTTCTTAACTCTATAGTATGACTTCTGATATCAACATTCAACTGAAACTTCTCACTCCAGAATTTCTAATGAGTTCTTAATTGTCAATTCTAATTGCTTTTTCTCAATTCTAACTTTTCTTGCACTCTCTGTAGCCTTACACACTATTGATCACCCTCCATCTCTTTAATATTCTCTTCTCTAGGTTTTCAGGACACTGCTCCTTTCTGGATTCTCCTCTAACCTATTTGCCTACTCCTTTTCTTTCTCCTTTGCTAGATCTTCATCCAGGTCATACCTGATAGTCATTAGGAATCACAGGTCTCTTCTGAGCCCTCTTCTCTTCTTCCTCTTTGCTGTTATATTTGGTGATCTCATCAACTCCCATGGATTCAATGGTTATTTCTATGCTAATAATTCTCAAACTACTTATTCAACTTTAACCTGCTGACCACCAATCTCACATTTCCAACTGCCGAATCAGATGTATGTCCTATAGATATCACAAATTCAACATGTCCAGAACTAAAATCACTATCTTTCCTCAAAAAATTCTTTCCCTTCCTTCCAATTTGCCTACTACTAAAGGGTACCACATCCTTCTAGTTGCCCAAATCCACCATCTAGGTGTCATCCTCAAGTTCTTACTCTTTCTATCATACCTCATACCATATTAATGGTCAAGCCTTATCATTTCCTCCTTTGTAGCATCTCTTGTATGCATCCCCTTCTCTGCTCTGATGCTATAACTACTCTAGTCCATCATCTCTCACTCGAACTATTACAAGAGCAAACTATGAGTTGATATCCTTGCCTCAGTCTCTCTCTACTCTGGTTCATCCTCCATTCAACTGTCAAAATGATCTTCCTATGACAAAGCTCTGACCATATCACCCATCTTATTCAATAAACTCCAGTAACTTCCATTACCTCTAGGACCAAATAACATTCTTTGTTTGACTTTTAATACCCTTTATATCGTGATTCTTTCTTATCTTGCCAATCTTCTTCCACCTTCCTCCTTTATATGTACTCTGTGATCTAGGGGCACTGATCTTCTTGCTGTTCCTCAAAGATGGCACTCCATCTCCCAACTCTGAGAATTTCTTCTGGCTGTCTCTAATCCCTGAAATGCTTTCCCTCCTCATTTCTGCCTCTTGGTTTCCCTGGTTGCCTTCAAGTTTCAGCTAAAGACCACAACATCAGAGGTGATGCCATGACAAGCACATGAATTGGATTTGAGTGAGGGGTTATTTTGTTAAGTCACTAGCTTCATTTTCTCCTCTAGAGCCATCCAGGTCCAGAGGCCAGATATGAATGAGGACAACTGGAGATAGCCCTGGATGTGAGGCATTCAGGGTTAAGCGATTTGCCCAAGGTCACACAGTTAGTAAGAGTCAAGTGTCTGAGGTGGAATTCAAACTCCTGTCCTCTGACTTCAAGGACAGAGCTCTATCCATTGTACCACCTAGCTGCCCTTATTTAATAAAGGCTTTCTGTCTTGGTCCTGGCATTCCTGACATTTCTTTAGCCCTTGGTTGATTTTTTTCTTCACCTTATGATTCCACTTACCTGGTATGCAGATATCTTTTGTCCCTGGCCTTCTTGTCCAGGTCTTTATTGGCACATCCCTAACCTCTTTGCTACAGATAAGTCTCAGATCTTGTTCTTCTCCTGTTCTGCCTAAATAAACTGACTCTGGATATCACAAAAGACCTGGGCCAGTGCTTTGGAAGATTTTTGGGAACATAGATGGAATCAGTACACAAATCTGGAAGAAGAACAAACACAAATCACAGAAATGGTCCTAGTTTGGTTAATTATTAGGTCAGTTAGTAAAAATGTATTGAGCACCTATTACTATAACAGACATTGTGTTAAACACTGGGGGGGGAGGTCTTAATAAAATTCAAAAAAGGAGAAAAAACTGAAGTTGGTCCCTCCTCAGGAGCATACAGTATGACTGAAAAGACACACACAAGAAAGGTAGAAGTGTGGTGTCAGAACAGTGGAAGATGGAATTTAGATTTAGAGTTGGAACAAATCTGAAAGTCCATCTGTTCTAACTCTCATTTTCATATAAGTAAATTGATGCTATTAAAGGATGACTTGCCAGAGTTACACACAGCTAATAAGTGTTTGAAATCAGATTTGAACTTGCAATAATGAGGTTTCCTGACTAAGCCCAGTATATTCATTAATACCATCCAGCTGCCTCTCTCTCTCTCTCTCTCTCTCTCCATAGATAGATAGATAGATAGATAGAGGGATATATTCATATATTTATGAATATATGCTAATGTACATTGCTCTGTGGATATAATTATACAGATATAAGGAAAATGAAGTCCAGAGAGATTATTTAAGATTATATGAAAAAAATGTGTCTGAGTCATGATTTAAACCCAGGTCTTCTAACTCCAGATTCATAGATTTTTCAATTGCCCCTCATACAGGATCAGACAATTTAGAGCTTAAAGGGGTCATACAGCTATCTAATCCAAGCTCATCATTTTTACAGATTTGTAAACTGAGGCTTGGAGAGCTAAAATAACTTGTCCAAGATACAACAGATAGTGGCAGAGCCAGAACTTAAAGCCAGGTCAACAGATTCCAAATCCATTACTTTCCCCACTGCCCTATGAGATGAAGACACTTTGGATTGTATTCAATATCATATCCAGCCAGAGGAACTGAAGTACCCTTTACAGGAGAAGTGTAGCCATTGTAGTTATTAGTGAGCATGAATGGGAAATGGCAGAAAAGGAATGGTTGTTATTCTATACAACAAAAGGCCTTGGTGTCTGTCTCTAAGGCAACTGCAGATATAAAGTACAGTGGAAGAACAAGAATCTTTCTAAACCATTGCTTAGCCCTCTCCCCAAGGGCTTTTGGGAAGTAGGTGAATGAGAAGGGGAGGATGTGTTTAGATTCTCAGTGGAAGGCATCACATTTACAAGTCCCAGGAGCAAACAAAAGCATCAGGTCTTCACTGAGCTCCCTCCACTGTCTGGAAGGCCATGTGTCAGCACTATATATGTGAAGATAGGAAAGGAGGAAGGAGTGGAAGACAAGGCTTTATGCCACAAATTGTTCTTCACTACCAGAAGAATTTCTGTTCAACAAATGTTTATTTTATCAAGAAGCCCTGTAAGATTGGCCTATATGACTAAAAAGTAAAAGGATCTATTTTGGAGGGGATGTGGGAAAACTGAGACACTAATGCATTGTTGGTGGAGTCGTGAACTGATCCAGCCTTTCTGGAGAGCAATTTGAAATTTTGCCCATCACCAGACTTCATCATTGAGGGGAGGGGATTAGAAATGAAGGGTGGAAGGAAATTATGTGCATTATAAATTATATGCATTATAAATATGCATAGGTATTATGGATGAATGTTGAAAACCTTTCATAATACGCAAATAGAAAAATAAAATAAAATATTTGTGAAAATAATGTGGAATTTAAAAGTTTATAAAAAGGGGCAGCTGGGTGGCGCAATGGATAAAGCACCGGCCCTGGAGTCAGGAGTGCCTGGGTTCAAATCCAGTCTCAGACACTTAATAATTACCTAGCTGTGTGGCCTTGGGTAAGCCACTTAACCCCATTTGCCTTGCAAAAACCTAAAAAAAGAATCAATGTTGAAAATTATCTTTGCATGTAATTAGCAAAAGAAAATTAGAAAAAAGAAGAAATTATGCCCAAAGGATAATAAAATTATGCATATTCTTTGACCCAGTATTACCATTACTAGATATATCCCAAAGAGATCACAAAAAAGGTTAAAAAAAACTCACACGTACAAAAACATTCCTAGCAATTCTTTTCATAATAGCAAAATATTGGAAACTGAAGGAATGTCCATCAATTGGAGAATGGCTGAACAAATTGTGGTATATGAATGTGACAGAATATTTTCCTCTTAAGAAAACATGAGGGTTATGACTTCAGAATAGCATGGAAAGATTTTCATGAATTGAAGCTGAATGAAGTGAGCAGAAACAGAAGAACATTATACATGCTAAGAGCAATATTGAATGATGATTAACTATGATGGACTTGATCATTTCTGCAGTACAATAAAGACAATATTAAAAGAGTTGAGATGTAGAATACCATTCATATCCAAAGAAGGAACTATGGAGTTTAAATGAAGACCAAAGTTTACTATCTTCAATTTAAAAAAAAAAAGTCTTCTAAGTTGTCATTTTTTTCTCTCTAATTTTTTATTTTGTTTGAATGTGATTCTTCTTTCACAACATGATTAATATGGATCTATGTTTAGCATGATTACAGATATAGAGCCTATAATTACATGGCTTTCTGTCAGGGAGATGGGAGGGAAGAGAGCAAGTAAGGAAAAACGTATAGAAAAATGATTGTCGAAAATTACCATTACATAAAGCTGGAAAAATAAATAAAGAAAAAGAGAACCATTTTTTAAAATAAAAAAAGAACAAAGGACAAACATAAAAATAACAAAGAAAAAACCAAAAAGAAGTACTTAGCACAAAATCAAAAGGGCACCTGCCTTCTAACAACTTACCCTCAACTTGTGGGATAAAACACATACAGAAATAAATACAATACAAAGAAAATTGACGAGACCACCAATAATTTGGAGGATCTAGGAAGGCTTCCTGTTGGAAGAGAGGGGTGGTATTTGAATTGAGCCTTGAAGGAAGCCAGAGAGTCTAAGAAACAGAGAAAAGAAGGTATATATTCCAGGGATGGGGAATAGTGTGTGCAAATGTGCAGAGATAGGAGATAAAGTATTTAGAGGAAGTACAAGTATTCAAGTTTGGCTAAAACAAGAAGAAGAATCCTATGAAAGAAGGATAACAGGGCAAGTAGGAGCCATATGGTATAGACCAAAATTAAAACATTTGCATTCCACCTTCAGGACAATAAGAAGTCAACCCCTGAAAATTTTTCAGTACAGGGAATAATATGGTCTGATTTGTACCTTAGAAAGTCATTCTAACAACCAGTGGTTTTGTGGTTTGTTTTTTAAAAATCAATTGTTAAATACTTACTATATGCCAAGCACTTTACAAATATTATCTCATTTGATCCTCATAACAACCCTTGGAGTTAGTGCTATTTATTATAGCCACTTTGCAAATGAGGAAACTGAGGCAAACAGAGGTTAAAGGATTTACCTGGATTCATACAGATAATAAGATTCTGAAGTTAGATTTGAACTCAGACCTTAAGAGGTCCAACTCTTAATCATCATGCTACCTGGCTGCATCTCTTTTCCTCTAGGAAAAAAATACTAGTGAGAGAAGAAATTGGTTTGGAGGAAATTAGAATAGTTAGCTAAAGAGAGATGATGAAGGCTTGACCTAGGATAGTGGCCCCATAAGAGGAACAGGAAACTGATGCTGAGATGTTTTAGAAATTGAAATGACAATATTGGTGACTGGGTCCAAATCTTCCACAATTTCCCAAGGTGAAGCTTGGCTGTGATAAACGTTCTGTATTGTTGATGTGCTATTATTCACCAAGAGGCAGCCCAAGTGTTATGGGATTCAAGTACAGTTTTATCCCTTTTTAATCCAGTTTCTGCTCTGATGACAGCAGATATCTCTGTTCATCAGGGCAGCTACATTGGGTTTCATCTGTCATCTGTTTCACCTAAGAAGTAATGGAAAATTGCAGGAGTGGAAATGACAAAATTAGTGTCCAATTATTATTAATTCCATCAGTGGCCATGGTGGTAATGTTTATATTAATGTATGCTAATTGGATGTAATTCTACTTCTGAAATCACATGGATTGTTGTAATGAAGTCACCCAGATTGAGTTCAGGTTATTTGAAGACTTCTCAACCTGTCTACTGAAGTTTTGGATTTTTTCCTTTTCCTGTCCCTTTTGAGGAAATGGGGAGAGGATGAGTTATTTCCAAAAGAGAAACCTGAGACCAAACTAGTAAATGTGTAGAGGGATGCATGCAGGGCTTGAGATGGGAGCATTTGAGAAGGAATCATTCTATGAAGTACATAGGACTGATCAGATATGGACTAAATGACCTCTGATCAGGATTGTGACAGCAGGCAGGGACTTGGACTTCATACTATCAATAGGACATTGCCTGTTATTATTATTGGTAGTAGAGTAGTACTTATTTTGGTTGTAATGCTGGCAAAAGAAATAAAACAATTAAGTACAAAGTGTCTCAAAGGACAAAGGGAAGAAGAGAAAAGTGAGAAAAGTAGGATGTGAAGGGAGAGAACCTCACCCAGAAAGGAAGGATTGTGAATAGTGCCAAACTGGAAAAAGTTGAGAGAATGGCACTGAGAAAAAAACCATTACATTTGGAACCTAAGGAGCTATTGTTAACATTCAATTATGAATAGAGCAAGGGAACTGGAAATCAGATTGCAGAAGTTAAGGAGGGAATAAATATTTCTTGAATGAATTGGAATATATGGTGAGGAAACTGGGATAGCAGGTTGTGAGGGAGTTTAGAATATTCCCATCAGATATCTGAAGGGTTTCTGATTGTAGCTGATGCTAGAATCTAGTATGTCTAGCATATTCATTCAAAAAGTTTGTCAGGGGAAGGAAATTGGTGGATTTATATCCAGGAAAAGGTGGCCGTTCCAATCAGTCAATAAGCATTTATTAAGTAAGTACTTATATATTAAGCATTGAGGATACAAAGAAAAATCCAAAACAGTTCCTGCCCTTCAAGGAGCTTACATTCTGTTGAGAGAAACAATGTGTATATGAATAGGAACATACAAGATATAGACAGAATAGATACAAGTTACACATAGCATCTCTATTCATACTTAAAGTCAAAGGAAGAGAGAGAGAGAGAGAGAGAGATTGAAAATGCATGGGAAAAGGAGGGATAACTATGGAATAAAATACACCAAGAGTTTTGCAAGGATGGATCTAAGATACAGATGAAGAGGTATATCTTAGTGAAGAGAAGAGGAAAAGGTTATTGAAAAGAAAGGTTAGCATTCGGGAGCCTCTATAATGATGTGTTGTTGTTGCTTATCCTCCATTTTTGAAGAAGACCACTGACATTACAGTATGATATTTTGACTCCTGCATGAACTGGATTTAAATGAACCAAAATTGGCCAAAATCATCAGCCTCACTCACTTTTCCATAGTTATCAAAGTCCAATGGCAAGACAAAAGCTTAGGATGCAATGCAGTGTATGACCTTTGTGACTTTAATGTCTGGTCAAGCTCTAAGGGTTCCACAATGCCTGTTTTATTGGGCCAGGTAATTGGAGAAAATTGTTCTCATCTGCCCATTGAACTGGGGGGGGCGGGTTGGGACAGATACCTCCCTAACTCAATGATAGTTTGAGATCCATTGGGTACTTCAATCTGGTTTAGTCCATCTACTGAGATGATCTCTGTGCATGTTACAGCTTCCTGGAGTCACAGATGAGAGTTGAGTGAAAGATGGACACCAACAGTGAATGAGACACCTTGAAAGGCTCGCATCAGAGGCAGTAGTCTTCCTTAACAAATATAAGAGGCAAAGACACTGTTAGATCATCAACAAAAGATTACAAAGTAGGAAGATATGGGGGGATTTTGAGAGTTCCACCAATAACTATTACTTGGGTTTTCTAGCTGTTCTAGTAAAGGTGAGTACCAATCTCATGGAGTAGGATATTCAACCTGGCTCCATGAGGGATGGAATAGGTTCTCTGGCCTTTTGCTAAGTATCACGTGCAAGATGATCTCCATGTCCAGAAGAAATCAGAAAAGATTCACAATGGAACCAGAAGTCATCTGTTCAGTAAGCCTTAGGAAGAACAGAAAAGAAAGGATCTCCTTTTCTCTTTCTTTCTTTTAAGGAATCATAGTATGATTCTTCCAGCTCTCCCTTGGACTTCCAGCTAGTAAGGAAGATATTCCTCTCCTATACCAGGAATCTCTGAACACATAGTGGTAAAAATGCTTTTGCTTACCTGAGTCTTAAATTGGAGTTCAAGTTCATTGCCCCTTCTGGTTCTTTTTCTTTCCCTAAGCATAGATGTCTTAACAGTAATCCTGAGCTATGATCACTTCTGGCCTTGATAGGTCCCTCAAAGTTCCTGGGCTCCTGAGTCAGCATTGATTATTGAGCAGGAGATACTTCCTGAAACTACACTCCACTTTAGAGAAGCTACATATCAGCAACTATTAGAAGTACGCTATAGCTAAAAAGATTAAGAAAGTCCAAGTTATATCCTAGTTGACCAGGAGCAATGCAGACAGTATCTGATCAAAAAATCCTACAAATTGCTACAATCTCTACCTTTTGGTAGCATGTAATAAGTTGTATCTTATGTTTTAAGTATTTTTAGTGGACGTTATTCTGTGCTTTAAGTATTTCCTTTGCAGTGGAGGGAAAAAAATTGATTGGATTCCAATCATGACTCTTCAGAGCTCACTCAGGGCAATCATATCACCAGTCTGCAACTCAGTTTCCTCTTCAATAAAATGTGGATAAAAAATTCTTTGACTATCATGCAGAGTTGTTGGGAGGAAAATGCTATAAAAATGGATTTTCTTGTCCCTAATTACAATCAGTGATATAGCACATATATATGGATTTTAGACATCTTAATACTAGTACTAAAAGAGGTTGTCTTCTAAAGTCTCAGTGCTTCAGGGAATGATCATTACAAAAAGCTTAAATATAGGGAAATTATCTAAGGAGTAATAAGATAAAAAAATTCAGAAAAGAGATAGAAAAGCTGAGAGGGACTTCTATGTCCCAAGAAACAGCTATTCAGGATCTCAGAGTGAGTCTATGATGTAGGTCAGCTTGAATGTGAAAATAAGATCTGATAAAATCATTCAGAAGGTCTTACTAGGTAATATTTCCTTAAGGCTTTTAAGTTTATAGGATATCTTCACATATATTATCTCGAATGCAAATACAACTCTTCTATTTGGCATATAAAACATTTCACAACCTGAATACCACTCTCAGGAACACCTCTAGTGAGGGAACACTCATAAGTCACTCATTCTATTTTATAAGAAAAATCTTCCTTCTATTCAACTGAAATTTGTATTCCAATAACAACTATTCAGTCATCAACTTTCTCTTGAGACCTATACAGAACAAGCTCATGGAGGTGTGAGACATTCTGATACCTGGGGTAAAATGGTTAAAATAAAAGTAAAATATAATTCAAATACCTATTCAGCTCTTTCTAGATGTTACATCAAAGGCAAGGCCCTGAGAGAAAAAGTCATGTTAACTACAAGTAGAATACTCTCAAAGAAATTCCAGGATCCTACCAAGCATGTTCCCAATGTAGTGCTAATGACATTTAAGCCTCGGTAGTACTTTCGTAGTATAATTTACACACTTTGGGAGCTTCTTATCTGTCCATTCCCAAAGTGAATTGTATTGGGAAAAGGCCTCATTAACTTTGTTATTTTCTGCTTTGGCATGGAATTTTGGAGCAGATGAGAACTCTGTCATCTGAGGATTGAACAAACAAATAAACAAACAAAAAAGTTGTTTGTAGTACTTTGTGATTTACAAAATGCATTCTTCCCAGGAACCCTGTGGCATAAGTATTGCCTCCATTTTACAGATGAGAAAACTGAGCCTCAAAGGAGCTTTAAGGAAATTGCCCAAGTGTCAGAGCCAGGACTTGAATCCAACTCTTTTTATTCCAATTTCAGCACTCTTTCCCATATGACCTTTTAGACATAGTAAATGTTGAGTAAGTACTAATTGAATTTTAATTTGAATAGCCATTGCTTGCAAATACTCAGCCTTCTGGAATAGTCAAGCCAAAAGTGACTTTTTCTCTGGCTTCAGGGACAATTTAAAACAATTAATCACTCTCAATGGGCATAAGAGAAGTAATTTCCTCACTATTCATTAAAACCATCAGTGCTGTCATGCAGACCACAGTCTTCTGCTCCATTAAAATATTTCCAGTCATTATTATAATAAACATCACCAACATAATAGCTTGCATTTGTTCAGTATTCACCTGCAAAGTAAGAGGCTTGGATTTAATGTCCTCTCAGGTCCTTTCTAGATTCAAACCCATAATCCTATGATCTTATGGTTTACAAAGTATTTTCTACACAATAGGTATGACAAGGGTATAAACAAATTACAGTTTATATCCCCATTTTACTGATGAGCGCTATGTGGTTCAGAACACTATTTAACCTCAATCAGAAAGCAACTTAAAATCAGAGGTAGGACTCAAATCTGGGTCTTCTTCCTCCAGGTCTCAACTACATTTAAAATGTAGCTTCAATTCAGTTCAAAGAAAGGAGAAGAGAGGGCAGGGGTGGGGAAGGGAAGGTAGACAAGGGGAGGGGAAAGGAGAAGAGGAGGAGAGAAGAGGGGAGGGGAGGGGGAGGGGAGGGGAGGGGAGGGGAGGGGAGAGGGGAGGGGAGAGAAAAGGAGGAGAGGAGATAGGAGAGAGAACCTGAGTTATGCTAGGGATTCTGCAAGGCTGAGATAAAGAGTAAGTGCATTCTAGACACAACCAACCACTTGTGCTAAGTCACAGAAGTAAGGTGTAGAATGTTACATAAGTTAACAAGCATTTATAAAATATATATGTATATATGGGGGTAGCTAGGTGGCACAGTGGATAGAGCACCAGTCCTAGAATCAGACAGACCTGAGTTCAAATCCAGCTTCAGACACTTAATAATTGTCTTGCTGTGTGACCTTTGACAAGTCACTTAATCCCATTGCCTTAAATAAATAAATTTTTAAAATAAAATATATATGTATGTCTGACACTATACTAAGCAGTGGCAATACCAAAACAAGCAAAAGCATGACCCCTACATTCAAGGAGCTCTCAATGGATAGTTAACATGCAAACAACTATGCAGACACAAGCTATGTACAATATAAATGGGAGTTAATGTCAAAGGAAAATGACTAGAAATATGCAGGGGAGCAGTGTGGAAGAGAGGAGAAAAGCAAGAACTATTCTCACAGAAACAAATTTGAGTTGAGTCTTAAAGGAAGCCAGGAGGTAGGTGTGAGGAGGGAGGACTTTTCAAGCATGGTGGGGAGACAGACAGGCAGTAAAAATGTTTGGAGTCAAAAGAAATGGAATGTTATATGTGATAACAGGAAGAAGTCCAGAAGGGGAGTATGGAATCAGAAGACTAGAAGAGTAGGAAGGGGTCAGATGTGAAAGAATTTAAATACTAAACAGGATTTTCTTTTTGATCCTGGAGGTAATAGGGAGCCACTAGAGTTTATCAAGTAGGGGTATTAGTGATTTGATTAGAACTTTAAACTTTGAGATCACTTTAGCTGATGATTGGAGGAGGGACTAGAGTAGAGAGAAACTTGAGTCAGGGAACCCCTATTTCAATAATAGTCCAGGCACAAAGTAATAAGGGTCCCTTGAAGGGAATATATATCATATTTCCCCATGTGTAAGATGCTTGCATGTATAAGACACCCACATGTATGAGGCACCTCAATTTTGGGGCCCAGAATTAAAAAAACTATTACATAAAGTTTTTGAATTCAAGTTTTATTCATCATGAAATTCAAGGACATTCTGCTCATAGCTTTCAGGCATCTTTTGGCAAATCTGGTGCATGGACACATGTTTAGTCCATTCTGTTTCATGAACCTGAAGCACCAATTGTGTCCTCCTTTGAAATCAATAACTTCTTTTTCATCATCAGTTCTTCTTGCCTTCTGCTGAACCATCTTTGTTGGACACAGGAATTCCAACTTCCCCTTACTCTTCAATCCATGGCTTCAATTCCCTCTCTAAATCAGGCCATATGGCTGACTTGCCTCTCATTGCCTTCTGCTGGGGCATTTTCGGTAGGGTTTCTTCTTCCTGAATCCAGTCTCAGATTGTTTTCTCAATTGGAGGAGGACCAGACTTATGTTCAGCAGTACGATTTCCATTCATTTTTGCAAACTGGATCACTTTGAACTTGAATTCAGCACTGTCTGAAAATCTTTTCTGAGCCATTTCTGGCAAAATATAACCTAATATACCGGTAACAAATGCAAAACAGTGAGCACAAAGACGACAAGAGCAAAATAAAAGAAAAATGCAAGTTAAAAAAATCTACAACCACCATATAAGATGCCCCCAGTCTAAAAACAAAATTTTCAAAAAGGGTGCATCTTATACGTGGGAAAATACGGTAGGAATACCTTCCACATCTTGACTTTGCCATCATGGTTTCAATATATGTCCCATCAGCATGAGAAATTAAATGGGAATTTGGAGGGAGGGGAGTTTTGAGGAAGAGGTAGATGACAGGCAAAGGTCAATTGACAACACAGAGCCTAAGATCAAATACTGAACCCAAATTTTACAATAAGGTACTGTAAACACACCATATAAGAAAAAGAAACAATTCAAACTTCTCTGGTACAAAGGGATACAAAAAATTGTATGTGGATTTTCCAGATCGCAGGGGCTCCCTGTCCCTAATTCTGCTATGTAGAAAGGATCACTTAGATAAAAGGCCAATTTCTCTAGATGTACAGATACTTAAGGAAGGGAATAAATATGAAATTAAGCTGGAAAGATAGGTGGGATCCAGACTGTGGAAGACCTTAAATGCCTAAGTATCAGATGTTAAATCCTCCCAGAGGCAGCAGGAGTCAATGAACAAAGCAGATAAGTAGAGGCTCCTGAGATCTCCAACATCTCTCAGATTCCTAGAGGCAGATAGTAATGACTCCAAGAGCCTCCGAAGTCCCTTCCAACTCTGAGATGCTGAGACCGAGGGCTGACAGCAGCTTTAGAAAAATGTTCACATTAGCTGCCGAGGATGGAGAGTAAGAGAGACCCCCCCAAACCCCCATCACCACCCCACCCCCAGTCAAGGTGTGAGTGTTGGAGGAGGGGAGCATCTCCTAGGCGTCTCAGACGCCTGGTACTGATAGACAAATAATTCCACTGGGGTGACCCCCAACCCCTGCTTTCCTAGGACCCTCCCTCAAATCTGCCGTCTGGAACCCAGCCCAGGGTAGGCTGTGATTGAAGAATGATTCATGTCGGCCACAGAGGGTCTTTGCAGCAATCCGTCTCCTGAATGAGTTTCTCCTGTGAAGAGCCAGCTAAATCAGACCCGCTGGCTGGGCGCCGGGGTGGACAATGTCAGGGGCTGGCGCCCTCCTAAAGGAGGGTGATTAAGCGTTATAATCACAGCTGCTGAGGGCGCTGCTTTCCACGCCGAGGGGGATTTATCACCGGCATGTCACCGCCACAAATGTGGGGCCAATGGGATTATTCGGCAAATGTAATTAGGTACAGATGTACTGAATAAGTAATAATGAAATATATTTGTTTTTCACCAGTCTCCTGACTCTGGCATCCCATTAAAATACATTATTATGATAATTCATCAGGAAAATGACAGCATTTTATTAATGCATTCGAGTTAATTCCTAGTAAATTAGTAAGCGACTAAACAGTATGAAGAGATGACTTCAAGAGGGTTTGTTTGTTTTTTGTTTTTGTTTTTTAGTTCTGCAGAGAGAAGAGGAAAATACTTTGTTTTCTGATTCACACCCCACCCCTAGTATGGGAAAAATCCTCAAATTGTGTCTATTCAAAAGGCTCTCAGTGCGTGCTAAACGCACAGTGGAATGATTTAATTTGTTTTTGAATCCTTCCTCAAGGAGTCACATCAAGGAAAAATGACCAAAGAAAAGTTCTCAGAGTGACCAGTTTGGAGTACCTCTGAGATTACCTAGCACATCGAAGCTTTCAATTCATAGAGGAGGGAACCAAGTTTGGGTTAGGTGACTTGCCCAAGGTCACAAAGGTGGAGGGGTTAGTGGGGTAAAAAAAAAGGAAAAAAAGAAGAAAAGGAACTCTAGGGGAGTATTTTCTTTTTCTTTTAAGGTAATTGTTGGTAGTAGAGGCTGAAAGACCTCGATTTGAGTTCAGGAGTCATTGACTGAAGCCACACTCGGCCACAAGCTATATGATCTTGAGTCTGTCCCTTTGAGCCTTAGTTTCCCCAGCTATAAAAACATTAGCAATAATACATCTACTACTTCCTATATAGAGTCAATGTACAGAAAAAATTAGAAAATGATGTGAATTTGCTTGGTAAACTATAGAGTCATGTGCATAGTCCAAAGTAATAAAAAGAATTTCCGAATTTATAATAAGGAGTTTGGATTTGTGTTCCCTCTCTGAGAACTATTGTAAATGAAGTCACTTATCTCTCCATGTCCTTATTTGCTTATCTGAAAATGGGGACAATAGTAGCACTACCTCACAGAGCAGTTGTGAAAGGCCATGAATGTATAGTACTTTGTAAAGAACCAAACAGATATAAGATATTTGCAAAATTTTCATTGCAAAATGAAAGTTGGGACTGAGACATTTGAGTTCACTTAAGATTGCTTATTGTTGACTCTGGTCCTAGAGGACCACCTTTCATGCCATGATTTGGAATAGCCAGAAAATCTCTTCCTTCCCAAAATTCATTCTTTCACTGATGTGCTCATTCTGCATTCATGGAGAGGCTACCATGAGCAGCCATATCAATTACAGCTTCCTAAAGGACCAGGGAAGCTTACTGGAGAACTAGGGGAAGGGAAAGGGAAAAGGAAGGTAGACTTCTCTGAGAGTCAAGGAGAGAAGTATCTAGACCAGCTACAGGCTGGACTCAGTCTCAGGTAGCCAGATAGAAAGAAGCCTCTGGTCTCTCAAAAAACTGAATCCATAGGATCATAGGATTTAAAAATAGAAGGAATCTTAAAGAACTCCCTCACTTTTCAAAAGAAGATACTGAGGCCCAAAGAGGTTAAATATGTTATCCAAGTCACAAAGTTATATAATGTAATAGAACTTGGAATCAAACAATGGTCCTCTGATTTCAAATCCAGATTTTTATGACACTGCAATGCCTCCTTATACCACATGCTTTTCAATTGTTTTTTAGTCCTTTCCAATATTTAGTGACCTTATTTGGGGGTTTTTTTGGCAAAGCTATTGGAGTGTGTCATTTTCTTCTCTAGCTTATTTTACAGATGAAGAAACTGAGGCAAACAGAGTGAAGTTGATGCAGAAAAAAATGCTGTCTAACCCAGGACCACTCACTTAGTAAGTGTTTTGAGACTGGATTTGAACTCATTGAAAATGAGTCTTCCTGTCCCTCTCTACCCTCTGAGCTACCCCTCTTATATCACACTGCATCCTACAAAGTAAATATTCTACCTACCACAGTTGCCCACTTTTATAGAATACTACCCTACATCAAACAGGATGATGTGATGATTAGAAATGATTCTACCTCAGTGTGAGGTAGAACTGGGTTCAAATTCTGTCTCTGACAATTACTGGCAATGTAACTTGGATAAATCTCTTAACTTCTCAGTGTCCCAGGATATTCTCTAAGGAAATAAATTTCTGAGAAGTTGCCTACATTGAAAAAAGTTTCTCAGAGTAGCATATGTGAATAAAATCAAAGTCTAGCTAAATAAAATAGAATTTATGCCTCCTTATCACTTGAGTAACGATTTCATTCATACATTTAATAAATTCAACTAATGTGCAAAGCACTATACAAGCATTAACATAGCTACAAGGACAAATAGTATGTGATTACTACTTTAAAGGTAAAAACCTACTTTTCTTCTTCCTCTCTGACCTGAAATTACTCTAATCAGAATCATATCTTTAAATTAATAATATCTATAGGTATCATGCATTTTGGTTACAAAAGCACTATCAATGCTTATCCAAGTGGATTGAATTGGATTGGATTGTTTTTTATTAGATTTGATTGGATTCCTTTGAAAGTACACCACTTCCTAGGCCTTTAAAATCCCTTCTAAAACTGAGATTCTCTAACTACACCCTGTTGAAAAGAGCTCTGGGCATTATAGGCCATCTGTCATTCTAGGTAAAGTATACTTTGCTATCCATCCACTCCCCTCTCTTCCCTACCTCCTAACTCTCAGAACCAAGAGGAAAATGAGAAATTGGTGTCATTTTTCTAAGGTCACTCACAAGTTTTACTCCCTCAATTTGGGCCTTTCCCATGGAAGAACAATTTGTCTTTAAACTACAACTTTTTCAATTCCATCTCAATTGGTTACAATCATAGCAGAATCAAGCAAAACAATACTTGGAAGGAATAGCAGCTTTTAATGGGAACCATCCTCAGGGCAAGATAAAGCCATCCTGAAAAGAAAGGCAGAGATTGTGTGGACAGAGTCTCAGAAGGTTGAGAATAGTAATGTTGTTCAAACAATATTTTTTTAAATTGCTGTTTTTCAATTTTATTAGCACTCCGTTCATCTCTTTTCAGAATAATTCAGCCCACACCCTAGAATATAGACTTCTGGAAAACAGGGAGAAATACTCCATATAGGCAAACTATACTGCAGGCACAAATATTGGTGAGGGAACCTATTCTGTTCTTGCTATTATGATAGGTCCTAAGGAACACTAAAATAAAAAAGGATGAGATATAATCTCTTCATGGAGTTTATGAACTAACAAAAGGGGTTTTAATCCTTTTGTGTGTCATAGGTTCCATGAACCTCTCCTCCAAAGAATGTTTTAAAATGTATAAAATAAAGTACTAGAATTACCAAGAAAATGAGTTACATTGAAATAGTTATAAAATTTTTTAAATAAGTTCATAGGTGCAGGTAATGACTCCAGGTCTACTAAGTCATTCAAAGAGGGAAAGGATTTAGTGGAGTAGTTTTAAATCCTCTAATAATAACTGACAGTCATATAGTATGTTAAATTTTGCAACATTTTGCATATAAATGAGGGGCATTTTGAATCCTTACCCATATTCTGACAATCCAACATAACTCTTTTGTCTTATGTAGCTCCTGGAGGGGTCCATGCAGAAAGTCCAAATTTAGGACTCTGCCTAAGTTAGAAGTTGAGGGAGAGAGAGACTTAGAAATAATGGTAAAGTTGTTCACCCTTCATTTTAGAAGAGGTTCAGTGGCATTACAGGTTTATATTTTGACTTGCCCATGAACTGGATTTAAGTGAAGTAGAATTGCACAAAGTCACGAACTTCACTTCCAGGGTCATCAAAGTCCAATGGCAGAAAAAAAGTCAGGATGATTGAAAATGACCTTGGCATCTTTGACCAAGCTTTAATATTCCACAGCACCAAGATTAGGCTTTCATAACCAGGGAAAGTCTTCACATGCTTAAGGTAGACATTCCCCTAACTTACTGACAGTTTTAAGGCCTCTTCTTTACCATCAACCTGGTTTACCATGTTTATTGAGACAGTTTTAACAGGGTGAATCTGTTGCCTAGATTTAGAGACTGAAGACAGAAGATTTAAGCCCACCGAAAAGGTGACGGAATTCACAGCTCTCTGGGATGTTAAAACTGTTCGGGATTTTATTATGGCAAAATATTGTTACAAAGTACAATTGGCTAAAATTAGTAAGAAAAGCAGTAAGCACTCTGAGGACAAGCTAGGTGAAGTCTGAGAGAGAGAGAGAGAGAGAGAGAGAGAGAGAGAGAGAGAGAGAGAGAGAGAGAGAGAGAGAGGAGAGACAGAGAGACAGAGAAGGGCAGGCAGACATGGGGATGCGTCTTGGTTCATCTCAAGGTGAAGGAATGAGTCCAGCCAGGCCCTATGAGGTCTGCATAGTGCTCCAAGTGGATTAAGGAAGAGCAAGGGAAGCCCCATCCTTCTGGGTTGGAGGTTGGAAGAAACAAGAAAGCTTGAAGGGGCAGTGCTTCCTGTTAAATACCCTTCTATGGTAGGTTGGACAGAGGGTGGCACTTGAGGAGAGGTCTTACACTTTGGGACAGGTATCTTCCAATGGCAAGCTATGTACTGGTCCTTTCTGTCCCAAGGTACTCAACCCCAAAATTCAACATGTCATTTCCTGTCATGTCAGTGTCTAAGCCAAGACTAAAGTGAAGAGAAAATGGGGGACAAGGCACAAAACAACAGGGTCAAGGGACAATAGGATACAATCAACAATCAAGGCCAGTTCATATCTCAGGGACAAACAGTTGTCCACCATTAACAAGATTTTGATATCATTCAAGCTACATTCATAATCCTTGACATCATTTCCCTGCTTCATGTCCACTGTGTGTGCTATTTGGAGGTGAAAGTTAGGTGATAAGTGGACACCAAAGATGTACTTGCCCATTATCTGGGTACTGAGGACAAAGGGGAAAATCCCTCCACCCCCTTACATGACCAAAATCAGGTAAAAAGGTTGGAAGCTGGGGGTGGCTAGGTGTCGAAGTGGATAAAGCACCAGCCCTGGAGTTAGGAGTACCTGGGTTCAAATCCAGTCTCAGACACTTAATAATTACCTAGCTATGTGGCCTTGGGCAAGCCACTTAACCCCATTTGCCTTGCCAAAAATCTAAAAAAAAAAGGTTGGAAGCCACCAATTTTACATTTAATAATAGGAGTCAATTTACATCTCAGGAACAGAAATTTAAATTTTACAAAATTTAACAGTATAAAGGATTACAAAATCTGCTTCTAATTACAAATTTCCTATATTCATAATTCTCTGCATTAATATAATATAATCATATGATGTAATAATAAATAATATAAATAAATTATAATATGAAAAGCTATATGTCACTTATTTAAGTTTAATTTGTTTCATTAATATTTTCTCCATCACTCTCATTATTCTAGACAAGCAAGAAAACAGTAAATCAGATGCTGATTTGCAGTATCTGACTTCTAAGTTGCAAATGCTCCCACTGAAAATTTCACAACTGGAATAAAAGTTGACTCCTGCAAAACCCCTAAGTATAGAGATCTCCAGAGAAGGAAGCTCTCACTGTCAACCCAGGTCAGGATCTTCCTTGCAACCTAGTCTTAAACTTACCCAAGATCACACAACCAGTATATATGGAAGAGGAGGACTAGAAGTCCAGATCACCCTAACTGAAGCTAGCTCTATCCATTACAACCACTGAAAAAAGGTCATTGGAATAGCTGTTAGGAGATCCCTGGGATCCTTTTGGGAGAAGGAACTCCTGGCGTCAGGAAAGTCTTCTAGAGACATCTCATCCAATCTGCATTTGAATGAGAAATTCCTCTTTGGTATTTCCTGTTGGTCATCATTCATTGCGTGAAGACCTCACAGGTCTTTCCACTTTTCACTGATACTAAGCTGAAATCTAGCTTTCAGTAGATTCCTTTCCTTAGTCCCCTATACTGCTCTTGGTGCTACCCTTGGGACAGAGCAGAGCAAGGTCAATCTCTTTTTCCCATGCCAGCCATCTGATACTGAAACATAGGTCTCTGTGCCCCTTGAGTTTCTCCAAGTCAAACATTCCCCATTCCTTTGATGAATCCTTAAATGGCATGATCTCCAATCCTCTCTCCTTCCAGGTAGCTTTCCTCTGGGTGCCCTCCATCTGTGGACACTAGGTGAGTCATTGTCCTCTCTGATGTTCAGTTTCCTTTTCTGTAAAATGGAATCAGTGACTCTTGCATTCTCTCCCTTACTTCAGGACTGTGAGGGAAGGACTGTGTAAGCCTCAAAGTACAACAGACCCCAGGGAGTTGGGATTCTTATGGTCATCATTAATATGGGCAGGTAGCAGCAGCCCATTCCACTCCATACTTTGAATTTTCAAGATTGTGGTTCATCCCAAGGATGAAGGAATAAGTTCAGCCAGGGCCTAAGAGGTCTTGCTTCTTCTGGTCTGGGGCCCTAGACCCCAGTCCTGCCAGACACAGCCCCCCTTGGTACAAAAATGGAAACTTTAGGCTGGCCACAGTTGTCTACTTTAACTACTTTATAGTTAGCGGTCTAGGTTTTAAGTCACATTTGTTCTTAAATGTGAATAATTAGCTGGCACAATGGATAGAGTGCTGGACCTAAAGTCAGAAAGATTCATCTTCATCATTCTTCTGACTTCAGATACTTACTGGATAGGTTAACCTTATTTGCCTCAGTTTCTTCATCTATAAAATGGGTTGGAGAAGGAAATGACAAGTCACTCTAGTATCTGGACCAAGAAAATACCAAATGCAGACATGAAGAATCAAACACAACTGAAAAGACTGAACAACAACAAAAATAACAGAAGTTCAGTAATGTTAAGTGACAAGCCCAGTATCCAGCTAGGGAAAAATCACAAGCAGATTTAAGTCCAAATTTTCCTTACTCCAAATCCAGCACCCAATCTACTTTACTGCATTATCTCTATTACCAAATCTGCTACCCACACAGCAATTCAGCCTGAGTTGCCTTAATAATAGAGCTTTCCCATTCACAACTTTTTTTTTCCTTTTTAGTTCATTAAAACCAGACAACAGATTATAACCTAAGACAGACCACTGAGTCCACTCCTTATGTACATGCAAAGAGAATATTTTGTTCCAATATCCATGAAGTTGGCTGATAAAGGTGCTGTGGAGCGCTTAGAGCTTGATCAGACATTGAAGACACCAAGGTCAGCCACTGCATCCCAGATCATCACCAGTCGTCCTAATTTTCACCTTGTCACAGAATTTTGATGCCTCTAGAAAAGATAGTGAGGCTGACAACTTTATGCAACTTTGCCTCACTCAATCCAATCAAGATATCACCAATGTCACTGGTCATCTTCAAAAGTTAAGGACATGGGGCGGCTAGGTGGCATAGTGGATAAAAGCACCAGTCTTGGAGTTAGGAGTACCTGGGTTCAAATCCAGTCTGACACTTAATAATTCCCTAGCTGTGTGTCCTTGGGCAAGCCACTTAACCCCATTTGCCTTGCAAAAACCTAAAAAAAAAAAAAACAACCAAACAAAAGTTAAGGACAAACAAAAGCAAGCACTGATGAAATTCCTTATATGGAGGAAACTGGGGAGTCTGCTTCTAGAAAAGTCATGATGAAGCACAATGCCAGGCAAGCATAAGTCTGTGCTATGTGGTAATGTACAAAATTCTGGTATATCCTAACCTGTCACTCAATGGAATAATCATCAGTATGATCTTTGCTCTTAGACTATCCATTTTTGAGTTGAGATGGACAATTCTATGATGATATCTGATGTCTTCAAACCTTATTCGGCAATATGGTACATCCTAACCTGTCTATCAATGGATTTGTCATAAGTGTGGTCTTTCCTCTCGGACTTTCCATCTTTGTTTGCCAGACTGTAAAACTTTCCAAGGTACTGGCCCCTCTCTTGAAGCAAACTCATTCCAAGGTGGCTTTGCCCTTCATTAAGAAAATATAACTAACTCTTCCCGGGGCTCCCACTGGATCTCCAGGTTTGGTCAACACCTGGACACCTCACAGAGCCTGCAGCCACCTCTCCAGATTCAAGAATCTGAACCCAATTCCCTTTCTATAGTAATTATGAAACAAAATATCATAGAGTTTTCATCAGAAGAGACATCAGTCATCTAGCTCCATTTTACAGATGAGAAAACTAGGGTTCAGAAAGCATAAGTGGATTGACCCCAAATCAAATAAATTGTAATTAAGTAGAAGTAGTATTTGAACCCACATCTTCTGACCCTAAAATCTAGTTATCCTTCCATTGTACCACACTGCCTCATGAATCCCTTTTTATGCCCACTGAGACCAATATAGATAATGAACTTTATTTTACTATTCAGAAGACTTGGACTTCCCCAGAAGAGAAACATCCTTAGACTGCTAGACAGCACTGTCATTCCAATGATTCATTGTGTTATGGTAGGGCCATTTCTCAAGAAGAACAGAGAACCATGGATATTTAGACTGGGAGGACACATGCCTCATATGATGTCACCAATCACGTCAACACTCCCTTTGTAAGCTTGGCATGGGGACAGGTACAAATCACTTCATTCTCTGAACCTCAGTTTTCTCCTCTATAAAATGAGGAAAATAGTACATGCCCACTGTTTTGAGGATTAAACGGGATTATAAATGTCTTTTTAATTCTAAAACACCATATAAATGTGTATTGTTATTATTTGTTAGTTTCAGAACTGTGATCTCATTATCAAAGGGACATCTCAGAGAGAAAATTCCTTCTTAACAATGTACACAATAACTATTCTACAACTTGTGATCTGAGAGAATTATCTGAAATACTGAAAACTTAAATGATTTGACCAGACTCACATGACGTATTATTATAGGATTATAGGATCACAGGTTTAGAGCTGAAAAGGACCTTAGAGTTTATCAAGTTCATTTTCCTCATTTTATAGATGAAAGAATTCAAGAATGGAGAGATCTGTTGATTTGCCCAGGGTCATACAAATGGAATGTATCTGAAGGGGGATTTGAACCCAGGTCTCCCTTATTTCAAGGATAGACTCCAATCTGTTTTGCCATGCTGCCTCTAATTTGTGTAAGGACTTGAACCTTTACTCTCAGGCCAATGCTCTATCCACTTTTGTTGAGTTGTTTTAGTCATGTCCAACTCTGTGAGTTCATTTGTGGTTTTCTTAGCAAAGATCATGTAATAGTTTGACATTTCCTTCTCCAGCTCATTTTACAGCTGTGGAAACTGAGGTAAACAAGGTTAAGTGATTTGCCCAGGTCACAGCTAGTGAGTATCTGAGGTCACATTTGAGCTCAGATGAGCTTTCCTGCTTCCTAATCCAGTGCTCTATCCATTGTATTCTACTACTCCATGCTAAAATCCCATTACAATTAGTTTTAAAGAGGCCATCATGGCCGTGTTAGTTGAGAGCTGAATTTAAAGTCAGAAAGATAAGGATTCAAGTCCCAATTCTGATGCATATTGGATACATGGATGAGTCACTTAACTCCTCAGTGCTCTATATAGAGTGTATAGAAAAGGTGCCAAACTTCATTGTCAGAGAAATTTTCCTCACTTGGGAATTCTCTATACCATGCAAATAAAAGGTTATCATCATCATCATGAAAAAAGTAGAAGGTGGGTTTTGAATCCTGTTATGAGATTATTGAGTACCAACTTTAGTAAATAGTTAATTAATTAGGATGGTCACGATTTAATTAGCAAATTGACTAACTTTGATTAACCCAAATCTATGCATGATCCTGTGATAATGTTTTAGCTCTTGACTCTTGATTCTAACTCAGCAGGAAGCCAGGGGAAAATTAAAAGGGATTAGCTCATTCTTCAAAAAACAGGTGCCCCTCCCACTCTACACCAGCTGTTGAACATCCTTCTGGTTGGATGCCAGCCAGAAAACTGGGCCTTCTGGGCTCTGTCCTTCCACCTGTCTACAGAGATAGTTCTCCCTCTGAAAACTATTATTTCATCTTTCTCTGTTGCTGCCGTGGCTGACTCAAGGGCTCAGGGGCAGAGCTTCCATCTGGCATGTGAGTACTCAAAGCTGCCATCCCAAAACTATCAAGATGATACATTCACCAACATCTTGATTTCATTGAAGTTCTGCCTCCACAGCAGATGACTTGAAATCAAGTTGATGGGTCCTTATGAACAACAGGTTTCTCTCTGAACCTATGATCTTATTTTCTGGATTACATGCCTGGAGACACTTTCATCTGACACCTGGCAGTCCCATAGTGTCTATGTAAGAGCCCCACTTCACACAAGTGATGGAGATCAGAAAATCTTATAATGGAAGGAACCTCAAAGTTGATGCAATCTAATTCCTCCCTGAAATTCATGAAACCCCCCCCCCCTCATTGACACAGTGCTCACTTAACCCCTTCTTGCATGCCTCCAAAATGGTAAGTTGACTACTTCACAAGGTAGCCCATTTCATTTTCTAAATTTCATTGATGTCTTTTGTTTTCTTACATCTTAGTTATGTCCCAATATGCCACCCCCACCTCAAAAATTAAATACTCCCTTGTGCTTTTAATGAAGAAAACTGACCAACAAAACAACTGTTTGATAGTATATCCAACATTCTGTACACAGTCCCTGACAGATTTTCTCCAGGATCGAAATTGATTAACACAACTAATAAGAATTAGAATTTCTTTGTTTTACTTTATTCATTTTGCATCAGGTCAGACAAGTCTCCTCATATTTCTATTTTTTTTTACTTTTTTTACATTCAGTGCTTTTTTCCAATTACATGCAAAAATAGTTTTGACATTCATCCTTTTGCAAGCTTTTGAGTTCCACATTCCTCTGCCACCCTCCTTTCCTTCCTCCTTCCCCGTGGCAGCAAGCAAACTGATATAGGTTGTACATATACAATTGTGCTTTACACATTTCCATATAAGTTATGTCTTCTCATATTTCCTTGAATTCCTCATGTTCATCACTATTTTTAGGATAATAATATTCTATGACGTTCACATCCCATCATTTGTTCAGTCACCTTCTGATCATTGGGTACCTACTTTGTTTCTTCCTTCCACCAAAACTACTTCTATGATAATTTGTTATTTATGGAATGTTTCTTTTGTCTTTGACCTCCTCATGATAGATGACCAGTTATGTGGATCATCTCATTGTCAGATAACTTAAATTATTAGAAAATTCTTCCTTATATTAAGCTGAAATCTCTCACTATAACTTCTACCCATTTTCCAGAATATTAGGAAGATTTATGCTTTTCAGAGGGATTGGACCAGATTATCTCTTAGGTTCTTTCCTACTCTGAAATTTAATAACTCCAGATTTGAGACCAAAAATTCTAATAAAAAACAAACCCTTCAACATAAGTTTCTATAACCTTACATTCTAGTTCTGCTTCTTGCTGTCTCTATGACCTTGTCAAGTAATTTTCATCAATCTCAATCTCATCTGTAAAATGGATCCGTTAGAATAAATGTGATCTCTAAGGTCTCCTTTAATCCTAACATACTGCAATTCTATTAATTTAAAGGTAGAACCTCACCACCACAACTTAGTTTTGTCAAAAGAAAATTTCCCTAACACTTCCTCCCCTAAAAAAAAAAAAAAAAAGGAAAATGAATGGAAGGCAATTTGAAAATTGACCAATGTGAAGGACAAAGTCCACATCACACTTCACCAAGGTATTTGCGCATGGATAGACATATTAGCTCCAATCCAACCATGTATGGAAATACTGCAGAGTCACAAACCTGGTTTACATTTTTTTTCTAAGATCCATATTTATAGCCTCTCAAATGGCAGGGATGATTACAGGTAGAGTTGAGCTCTGCTTAGCTGGGGCTCTTTGGGAAAAAAAAAATCATTTGGTATTGAAAGTCAGCACCAGACAACAGCTCCAGGTCCTAATCGAGCATATACAAATTGCATTTTTTTCATTGAGGTTGCCATATATAATTCATAACACTTTTATTATGACTAGAGGCAAATGAAAGTTTGATTTTCTAAACAAGACTGAAATGAAATGTCCCTCCGTGTTGTACTGCTTACTATCTTTCTCAGCTCCCATTCTCAGTAATCCCCAAGCACAGGACAGTTCTCATTTTCTTCCTCCCAGACCTCAGTGCTAACTAATTGTAAAGAGAAAAATTACAAGACTTGGGGAAATCATTTTTAGAGCTATAATCACAGATGGACACTTGATAAACTACTCCATTCCTCTGAAATCTATTATTGATTCAGCTGTCATGAACCTGTTCATTTCTCCATTAGATGCAAGGGACCAGCCTTGCAATTTTTTATGTGTACAAAGAGAGATAGGAAATTTCATCGCTCTCTCTGGTTCAGGGAATGACGATTCTGTTTTCATTACCTTCAGCTTCACAAATTACTAGCAAGCGGCCCCTTCTGACTAAGACACAAGGCATGTAAATGGTCAGTAAACTATCAGCTGTATAAAGATGATATATTATCCAGTGGTAAATTATACTAATATTGCCTGCTTTTATTGCTCTTATCTGAGCTGCCTTCACATAATCTTGCTGTGCATCCCTATTGTAAGTAGTTCCTCTTCCCTTTGGTCATCCCACTCTGTTGGCCCCCATGACAAACAATGAAGTCAAGTATAAAGAGGGAGGTTCAGAGTAGAAAAAGGACTTCTGGAAATCACAGGATTAACCTTATTGAAGAAATGTGCTACAGAAATCTTCAGTTTTACAAAGGGAAAGGGAATTAAAATAATGCAAAGCTGTTATTGTTGTCATCATTGTTATTATCACTTATAGGTATTCTCTTTTTTTGATGAAGTTCAGAGAGCTATATCCTAGAACAAGTTTCTATCACAGTATTTTATAAATATATACATACATATATACATATATTTTAGAGTTAAATAAAAGCATTAGGATGTAATATCATCCTCTGTAGGCTTAATGAAATCATCTTTGGCACAACACCAGGATCAGACAAAACAACAATGATGCTTTATCTGTCCCCATATAACTTTCATCTCTGATGTGTCTCTATATTTTTGCTCCTTGTGGCTTGGAAATTGTGCCTATTTGATCTGGCAGCATCTATCAAGAACATTGTTCTTTAGTTTTCATGGATTAATGATATGTGAGCAATGGTTCAGCATGAATTAATTATAAAATTCTCATACATTTCATTGGATGATTTCTCCAAGATATTCCAAGGTTTGCATTTGTAACCTGGAGAATAATCATCTATCATTCTCATTGTTATCATACCCTTCTCATCATTTTCAACTGAGTTCAGCCAGATATGGTGCTGTGACAGATTGTTGGCTTGCCCATAGAGGAGAAAGTATTAGATCTAAAAATAAGACCTGAGTTCAAATCCAATCTTGGAGGCTAATTAGCTTTGTAATCCTGTCAAGTCATTTAACTTCTGTCTGCCTCAGTTTCCTCATTTACAAAATAGGAAGAAAAAATACCATTTATCTTCTGGATATCAATAAAGTGCTTTGCAAGCTTTAAAATATTATATAAATGCTATTATTATCATTATGTCTCATGCTCAACAAAAATTGTATATGTAGATAAAACAACTTCCTTTTGTAGTTGAATAAAATATTAGGCTATAAGCTCATCCTCTATAAGCTTACAGAAAGCATCACTGGTGCCATTCCCATAGCAAATAGAACAAAGATGATACATAACCTCATTTGGTTCCTACATTATTTTTTTACATGCTCAGAGATGTTGCTATAGCTGCAAAGCTTTTTGTTCCACGTATCTTAAAGGTTAGGAGTATTTGGCATGGTGAAATAGATTTCAAAAAAAGTATTGCTTTTAAGTTTTTATGTATTAGTGTTATGTCCAGGTGATTATAAGATAAAATTCAGGCAGAAATAATGGACTAGTCCCAGTACAATTTGTTGGTTGGGGTTTCAGGCTATTTTGAGGATTATATTCGTCACTTATCAGTCCTTGAAAATGTCTCCTGAATATTTCTAACCATTGACTATCTTGCTATGCATTTAGCAGGCACCAAATTTTTATAGTTTATAGTAATATATCTCATAATTTCTACAGTATGCACTAAGTTTGGGGTCCCAAAAAGTAACTCATCTATAATTTTTGATAGCAATAACCTAGTCCTGAATTGTAACAATAAACCCCTCTATTTATATAAATATATCCTCATTAAGGCTACCTGTGTGATACTTCTTTGTCAATAGACTATGAACTAATTTCATATCGTTGTTCCTCATGGAGGACTTTTTGATTCCATTCCTCAATCTTAGATGTTCTGTAAGTTCCAACTAGAGATAAACAAAATTCAATTATATCCAATAAAGTCAATGGCAAGTATCTATAGTTTTTAAATTGCTCAGTAAAATAATGTCTGTTCCAAAATATTTCTATACATTTTATGTTTATTATGTAATCTAAAAAGCTTTTCAACTCTCTTCTTTTTTTATGAAAAAAGACCCCTTTCCATAGCTACCTTATACAAATAGGACCTGTGTTTCATTGGGATTGCATTCATTTTTGTTAAAATATTTCCAAAGTCTGTTATGATCCATTTTATAATTTTAAAAGTGTAGGTTGCCAGTATTATATAGGTATTAATTTCTTTATATGTATTCTTCCCACTCAGTTTTGATTTCAGGATGCCAGTAAGTTTCCTAACATATTCATCCACAGCCTTTTCCTTGATATATTACCTAATTTTGTCTTGTCTGGAAGAAATCAAGGTAATTCTACATTCATCCTTCATCCGTTGACTCATTATGGTCTCTAGATTCAAACTTGAAGTTCTCAAGTTCCTACTTTTCCTTGATAGAGATTGAGAATTTTACATTAGAGAATCCAGATGGCATTTAGGTATGATTGGAGAAAGAATTCACCAGATAAAGAGACTTTTTGATGTTAAATTGGTTTTAGGAGTAGGGAGTGATATCATATAGCTTGATGCCATCATATATATGTCAATACATAATAAGACAGCAAATTCACTGTTTTCCAAGGACTGATAGTTGACTTATATAGTCCTCAAAATATCCTAGAGACTCAATCAATAAATTGTACTGGGACTGTATCTGTATTTCTGCCTGAACTGTTGCTTATAGTCACTTGGACATAATATTGATAGATAAAAACTTGAGAACAATCTTTTTTTAAAATCTGTTTCACCATCACTTGCATTTTTAGAGATAATTAATTCCCTAATGTTGAAACTGTCTCTACTCATGCAAATTGGTGATTCAGTTATAATTTATAATCTTAACCTGTAGCCTGGGACACTGAGAGGCTAAAAGACTGATCTGTAACCATACACAAGTATATGTCAGAGGTAGATATTAAATCCAGGTTGACCTGACTCTTTACTCACAATGCCTAATAACAACAGAAACTAATAGTAGTATTGATAATACCCTAATGGATTATGGAAAGATCTGATTTTCAAATCTTTCACCATCCTGGATACTCACTCTCCTCTGGACACTCTCCAATTTATCAATATCCTTTCCAGAATATGATCCACATGGTACTTCCTATGTTTTCTTGCCCAGGTAAGGAATCATATAAAATTATCACCTCCCTAATCAAGGACACTGTACATTCTTAATTAAGCCTAAAATTATTATCATTTTTTCAACTACCATATCATGCTGTTGGTTATTAAGTTTCAGTACACAAAAAGTCTCAGATATTTTTTCAGAAACAATGAAGTCTAGAATCCTTTACTTATGAAACAGATATCATGTAATTTATTTTTAAAATGATATATTATTTGTTGTCTTGGTTTCCTTCCTCTTCATTTGGAGAGGTACCATGGTATAAATAGCAAAATGAACATTGAATTTGGGATCAGAAAATTTGACTCTGAGGGCACCTTCTCTGAGCCTCAATTCTATCCTCTATAAAATGAGGATAATATTATCTGTTTTGCTTATTTAGTAGATTTAGTTGTGGAAAAAATTTTAATCAATTATTGACTATTGTTATTTTCCCCCCACAAAAAGTCCTACTTTTATCACATATCATGTTTTAGAGGTGACTGTGGGATCTAGAAGGCTATTCACAGTTACAAGTATAAGATGCCTGTGGTATAAAAGGTCCCATCCAGCTCTAACTTACATGATCCTATGAATAAATATAATCCCACTTTCTCATGACAACTGTTAAGATAATTAAAACAGCTATCCTGTCTCTCATTTCCTCTCCCCCAAATTTCCCCTATCTCCTGCCAAGCTTTCTCCAAGACAAACATCTCCAGTTCTTCTAATGATTCTTCATGTGAAATGATCTCTACCATGTTCATCACCCAGCTCTGGACACATTTTATCTTGTCTAAGCCCTTCTTGAAGTACTTGAAGTTCACCCAGAAGTGAACATAATCCTTTCTATTTAATCACCTTGATTGATGACTACTGCATTGGCAGTGATCTGACAATTTTATAACTAGGTAAAATTTCTATATTTCTATTGTGGCAGCCTCAGATTGGTTTAACTTTTTTCATAACTATTGACCCACACTGAGCTTGCAATTCCTTAGAAAAATCTTATTAATATGTATTATCATCAAGTTAGAAGTGCCAGTCCTATCCCCATTTTGTAGTTCTTCAATTGACCTTTTCTTCTTAGCCTAATTGTAAGAATTTTGCATTTGTCCATTAAATCTATAATATTATTTTAATCATTGTGAATTATCATTTATTCAATTCTGTCATTTATTTTGTTAATGACATTCTTCGGAACTCTCCACCCTTAAACTGAGTTAACAGAAAATTTGATAAGAATACTTTTTACTAGTTCTTCACTGCCCTTCCAGTGATTCATTAACTTCCTGGCCATCTCTAAACTATGCCCTCTCACACTGACCTTCATTTCTACCTCTTCCACACCAGAAATTTGATTCTATTCCTAGAATAAGCCTATGCTATGAAAGTTGGGCTTTTGTCTTAATAGGCCCCAAAACCAATTCTGACTTCATTTCACAATCATCTCCAGATCATACCCCCACTGTATCTAGCATTTCTTTGTATGTTGCCGGCTCCAATTAGAATGTAAATTCATTGATTTTGTATCCCTAGTTCCTAACATAGTAAGCACTTAATAAATCCTTTCTCTCTGTCTAACTTTGGAAATGATCAACTAGATACAAAAACAAGTAAATTCACTGTTGTTCAGCTCATAAATATCCCATCTTGTCCAATGTGGAAGAGTTTGTCAAATGCCTTCCTCAAATCAAGATATAATGTGACCTCAATAGAATCAAGATATAATAGACCTCTGCAGCACAAAGAGAAATAAGACTACTTTGTGATGACAGGTGAGGGAATAAAAATAAGAAAGCTACATATTTCCCCCTCAGAGAATATGTCAGAGTGTGCCTGAGAGGTGAAAGCACCTTTCTCTAATATAGGTTCAAACCCCTTTCTAGTATGTTTACTGGCAGACACTAGTAATTAGTTCCTTAGCTCTATTTAACCAATTAAAATTGGTTGTTTTACAAAGGGAAATTAATTTGAACATATGAACATATGAACAATAACAGAAACAACAGACATAAACTGCCAACACCTGAAAGGTACATTCTCTCCTTGATTCCCAGGGAAAACAGGTTCAGATTTAACATAGTTTCTACAAGGCTCACTACCAAATATTATTTGACTAATGGATGAATGAGGCTGCATCTTAGCTACTGTTGTATTCAACCAATCAGGTCTCACACTTTAATCTTCATCCTCTGGCTTCTGGCAAATTTTGTGATAGATTCTGGCTCCTGGGCTCTGGTGGTTTGCTCTTGACTTTTCAGACTCACAAAATCAAAGCTATTTCCAATAGTTTTTACTTAAAATAGGAAAGAACAAACTCAAAGAGGCAATGAATGGTCTGAATCTTCATCACATGTTAACAAACTATAATTAGTCTTAGAATTCTGAACATGCCTAAATTTAGAGAGACAGGCATTTCCACATGGGAAATTGTATCAGCTAAGCACACCCATAACTGCCCAACCATCCTCCCCTTGTTTTTAGGAAACTATATTAACTTCCAGTGATCATCTTTTTGTTTTCTAAGTCATCATAAAAGGCCTGTTTACAAATTCACTTTAATGTTCTCAAACATTGCCCTGCGTTTTTTTAATAATTAGAACATTTTCCTATCTTGAGTATTCTTACACTTCTCTCAGACATTTTAAAGGAATAATTGCCTGGATATAAAGGATTAATGGGAGTACAACAGGATCTGCAATAAATATGATCTGTGGGAAAACTGAAAGGTCCTTTGAGGAATATCGAAGAGGAAACTGAGTCAACAAAACATTGAAAGCAGGAACCATCCAAGTGCTGACAACAGAAATGGAGCCATGTGAAAGATCCATAGATGGGGCTTTGGGCTACATGGCATGCAATTCTTTCCATTTGGTTGACTGGTTTGAAGTTTTTCCCATGGTTTGGGGACTGAATGGTGGGTGGAGAGAGAGGGGAAGGAGAAATGAGAGAGACAAAGATGGAGAGGGAGAGAGGGAGAGAGGGAAAGAGAATCATGAAGCCATTACCTAGCATTGTTATTGCTATTTCTATTTTGGTATTGAAAATGTTTTACTGAGACTAGGATTATCCAGAAAAGGGATCTGAAACTGCAAACTGCTGGCCAAAGTTATAGGGAACATAATTGTTAGGAAGAATACCAGAATACTGGTTCCAGCTATCATAGAACAAGGAGGAGAGATCAGTAAGAGGCAGAGAGATGTACCTTTCTTCTTATACTGTACTTGCCTTATGTAAACTATATGGTCATGTAAGCATACGTCTCCTTCCCCTAATGTCCCCCTACTCCTGGAAAGCTGGGAGGTCTCAACAGTAGGTTTTTGATTTGGCAGATGATTAGACAAATCAGTTTCTTTATAGTTTTGCCTACCTTGTGTAATAAAATAAATGTAATCAAAAGTGTGGATTGTCTGTGAAATATTAATATTAAAGGTCAGTCAGATTGAATGAAAAATATTTATTAAATATTTATTATGTGTCAGAAGATACAAATATTTTGAAGTGAGGAGGGTAGGGGAGTGGAAGAGGGAAGGTAGTCCCTGACCCTCAAGGAGATTACCAACAACCTCAAGAAAATAGTACATATAGGAGAATTGTGACTAAAGAAGGAATTTTTGTCCTGGGAGAATAGAAGCTGTCTGTGACTACAGACAGGTGGAAAGATAATGGCCTGGGCAGATGACTGGATGGAAAATGAATTTAAAACATGACCTGATGTAAAGACCAGCCAGTACTTAAAATGGGTTGACCAAGCACACACTGAGTCACCAATCAACTAAGTCAGACTCTATGGAGCAGGTGCTGCAAAGACAAGTACATTAATTTCCTAAGGGACTAAGGTCTTGGAATCTGGATGTGCCAAGTAGGGTGGTTCAGCTATAGCAGAACAAGGAGGATAGGTAAGGTCTGATGTAAAGGGTCAAATCCCTGAAGAGAGGAGCAAGATAGTGAGAATACACAAATAGTAAGATGATTCAGGTAGATGCTTAGATGAAAAGTGAGAGTGAAACACTTTACCAGATATGATTTAGAGGCAAAGTCATATTAAAACTTCCATAATTTTAATATTTCAGAGCAACATTCCATGTTTTTTCATACCCCTAGATTAATAAAAATTAATTGAATCAGGACCAGTATGCACAACAAAAATAGAAATTAGGAAGGGATGGGATAGGCTGGGATAGTGTAGGCAAGTGCCCTATGGTGAGAAGCAGGTATACAGAAGAGTCCCAGGCAGGTACGTTGGATACAATCAGGTGAAAATTTGCCTGGAAATTTGTATGTAGCACCACCTGGTGTCTACATCATATACTACACTATCTTGGTGGTTGGTTGGCTGGTTAGTTAGGTAGTCAGTTAAGTAATTAAGAACAAAATAGTCTACTTTTCAGGGGGCTTACAGAAAGCAGAGAAAGCACAATGTATGGGTTATTATTACAGCACTTCAGTCATCCCTAAAGACACCCACTCAGACTATATAACTGTAACAGAAGTATAAAAAGAGAATTCCAGTTTTGAGCCCCAGGTACAGGCAAACCACATGAGTTCTCTTAATGTGGTCTCCTTCTCAGTTATATCTAAAACTGTGGTACTTTGGGGATAACAATACTTCTTTTACAAGTTCAAATAAGGTGATCATGAAAGCAAGGATATTTAATGAAAAAGAATAACTGAGTAAAACTAGTACTTGACTCAGGTCTCGGCATTTATTACCAAATAGTTACTTTTCCCACGCATGTTCACTAATAAGTCTTTATCTTATCTCCCAATTAAGCACTATATGTCCTTCATCACAGCTGAAGGG
Source organism: Macrotis lagotis (assembly GCF_037893015.1). NCBI lineage: Eukaryota > Metazoa > Chordata > Mammalia > Peramelemorphia > Peramelidae > Macrotis > Macrotis lagotis. The sequence continues at coordinate 1,454,411 of NC_133665.1, read as the reverse complement.
AAATGTATCAGTTACTCAAAGAAAGATACTAGGAAAACTCCCCAATGATCTAGGGGGCTGCTAGGCTTCACAACATGGGCATTAAATGGAAAACCAGAGCTTAAGACATAGTCACCCTTTTCTTCCTGTTTCCCTAGATAATCATAATTCTTCAACCTCATGTCTCATTCATCATAAAAATTTCTTCTTGTCCCCTTAAAAACAGGGAAGATTGAAAATTCTTCAAGGACTAGAAAGGACATCACACAGTCAAGGTCACAAGTGGAAGAGTTAATCACTAAAAAGAGAGTGTACTCTTGTTCTGCCAAGTGAAGTTCAAGTATATTTATTATGATTCTAAAACCTAGATAACTAATAAAGTCATCACTCAATCACTGATTAATTGAGGGCATGGTAGCTATCAGAAAATTGTCAGCTATTATATATGTCTCCCAGAATTTGTTTTTCTCTCTTGAGTTTTCCATCAGTCCTACTTCTAATGTGGGCTCCCAGGTTGGAGGTACCTGTTTTTAGATTTTATTCCAACTTAGAAGGGAAAAGCATTTGGAAAAGGCTCCATTACACACATGATCATGTCTGGCATCTCCCTTTCAAATCTACAGAGACAGAGACACAGAGAGGGAAGTGAGAGGAGGAGGAGGAGGAGGAAGAGGAGGAGGAGGAGGAGAGAGAGAGAGAGAGAGAGAGAGAGAGAGAGAGAGAGAGAGAGAGAGAGAAGGAAAATGAGAAAGAGGGAAGGAAAAAAAGAAAATAAGAAAGAGAAGACATAAAAAGTGAGAAGGGAGGGAAAGAGAGAAAGGGAGGGAAAGACAAAGAAGGAGAGAAAGAAGGAAGGAGGGAGGGAGGGAGAATCATCCCATCCCCAACAGAGGAAGAAGAGAAACTAACAAGTCCATTAGGCAGCCCTAATATCTGGACAACATAGTTTAACCATAAATATACTTGACATGGTTAAAAATAAACTTGGCATGGTTAAATCCAACAATAAGAAGCCCAAAAAGAAGAGCAATGGTCTTATTTATGGCCCATAAACCTCCATTATGAAGGGTAATGATTTGTTGATTTAAGTGACAGTCCTTGCCTTGATGGTAGTCATCGCTATGGAAAAGTATTAAATAAGCCTAAGTTTGTGCTATGAAATTAAAAAGTGAAAATCAAACATGCTCATGGAAATTCAAACACATTTTCATTTATTCAAGTCCTAATGACTTTAATGAATATAGAACATCTCCATAATACACACAAAGGATTAAGATTGATAATGAACTATAAGCAGGACCCTAATAAATCTATAAATTGTAATAACCTGCTCAGGAAATAGGCAACATTTTGACTACTTAGATGTTCTCTATACAGCAGGAGAATGCCTCCCTTCCTACCTCATAAGAATTTTCTAAGAATGAATTGGATGGTCCCTAAAGTGCTTTGAGCTCTTTGGAGAAATGCTATTGTTGTGTCATCTGATGCAGATGACTTACAGCCCTGTAATCTTTCCTACCTCAGCTTCTGTTGTCATCTTTAATACATTATAGTCTCCAAGAAAGGAATTTCTGGGGAACATAGTTCTTATGCAGCACTCAAAGGAATAAAACCTTCCATTCTCACACTAGGAGGAAAAAAAGCCTAACAAACAACTCTATTAATTTATTTACTTCTACGCAAAATAATTATTGGTGGAAGAGAAGCATTAATTACTACCTACAATAAACTGCATCATCCTTCCTTAGCAACAAATAATTTTAAGTCTCAAATATGTCGAGTAGAGAATGGCTGAATTTAATACATAATTTTGACTTGGGCAATTATTTACATAAAGGGAGAATTTGTTGAAAAGCCTGACACATTTACCACCCATTTCTCACAGTGAAGCCAACATGTCATTAGTAATTCATTATCTCGAGGAAAGATTATGTATTTCCCCAGAAACTCTGTATTGGAAGCTTGCTGAAGAGGCCATGAATAAGGATTCCCTATGGTGGGTTCAGGATAAGGAATTGGGCTTGGATTGGGGTGAGGGCTGAGGGCTGAGGGGTGGGGTGAGCACTTGGAGGTCAGCAATCCTCCAAGATATAGTGGTTTGCATTTGAGCTGCTGTGCTAAGGGACCCTGCTTTTCTCAAAGCCACAAAGAGAAACTGTGAGTTAGAGAGCTTTGGGCACCTTTCCCAAACCACAGAATCTTAGAGCTGGAAGAAACCTGGGAAGCTGTAAATTCAAACCCCCTTAACTAATAATCTATGAATATCCCACTCCTCATATTGTTCCTATGCTTAATAGCTCCAGTAAAGGAAAACTACTATAGGATAATTCACTCCACTATTGGACAAACCCTTTCTTTCTTATGTTGGACCAAAAGTATGTATTTTCATACCTCCCACCCATTGGTCTTAGTTCTGTCTTTTGAGTGAAGCAAAATAAATCTAATTCCTCTCCCATTAGTGATCAGTTCCCATAGCCTTCATTTTGGGTAAGGAATCAGACCAATCATCCTGTATTCTCTAGACTTCTGTGTTCATTCCACCTCCCAAAACCATTTTTCAGCTCCTTTTTATGTACTCTCTTCCAGCCATTTAGACTATAAGCTCCTTGAAGGCAAGAACTATCTTTTACTTTCTATTTGTATCTTCCACCTGTAGCATAATACTGACACAGTAAGAACTTGATAATTCTGATTTGATTTGAGTCTTCGACATGGTAATCCTTCAAATATTCAAAATCAAGCAAACTTTTTTTTAATGGTTTTTGCAAGGCAATGGAGTTAAATGACTTGTCTAAGGTCACATAGCTAAGAAAGTATTGTGTCATATTTGAACTCAGGTTCTCCTGTTTCCAGGGCTAATGCTCTATCCACTCTGTCCACTCTATCCATTACACCTAGCTGCCCTCAAGCAAATATCTCAAAGTGTGGATAGGTGGCTCAGTAGATATAGGTCTGGAATCAGGAAGACCTGAGTTCAAATCCAACCTCAGACACTTATTAGCTGTGGGACCCTGGGAAAGTCATTTAACCAATTTGCCTCTGTTTCCTCTTCTGTAAAATGAGCTGGAGAAGAAAATGACAAACCATTCCAGCATCTTTGCCAAGAAAATCCAAAATGGGGCAAAGAATAAAACATGACAGAAATGACCAAATAACAGGACATGTGTGACTCTTATTTTCTCTCCCCTAGCTAAACATCCTCCATCCTTTCAACCAATTGTCAAATGATATAATTTCTAAATCCCTTACTATCCTAGTAGCACTGTTCTGGAAATGACCCCGTTTGTCAATGTCCCTATCAAAATATGTTGATCAGAACTAAATGCAATGTTCTATATATGGAGTTCAGCACAGGGTATAATGAAACCATTTATCTTCATTTTTCTAGAAGTAATTCTATTGCCTATAATTCTATTAATATTTCCTAAGATCTACTGCATTATCTTGCTTTGGCAGTCACATCAGAATCTTGGTCCGTATCGAACTAGAAGTTCATTAAAACCCCAAAGTCCCAGCTAGCTATGTTTTCTCCAACATTTGCTTGTGCCATTGATCTTTTCAATTTGAGTTAGGATTCTATATTTGTCCCTATTAAATTTCATCTTCTCAGATTTACTCCTATCTTTCCATTCTGTTAAATTCTTTTCAATTTCTGATTCTGTCATGAATTAGTTATCCCACTGAACTTTTTATTATCTATCAAAAATAAGTAACCCTCCTTCAAAAGGTTAGTTTAGGGTAATTTCTCTCAATGATGGATTTACATAGAGACCTACACATGCTCTTATCTAGTATCCTTATTAATTATAAGGTGATTATTATGACATTAACATAAGGTTGTTGAATGAGATTATGAGTATCTGCCACCATTCAACCCTCTGAATCCTACTGAAGAGATTCAATGCATTGAGATCTCTACCACTTTACAAGAATTAAAGCAATTATCACTTTGTTACTCCCCATTTCACATAAAGAATGAATGAATGGGGGCAGCTAGTTGGTGCAGTGGATAGAGCACAGGCCCTGGAGTCAGGAGCACCTGAGCTCAAATCTGGCCTCAGACACTTAATAATAATTACCTAGCTGTGTGGCCTTGGGCCCGTTGCCTTGCAAAAACTAAAAAAAAAAAAAAGAATGAATGAATGAATGAAGAAGAATTAATTAAGCCTTTGCTCTTCGCCAACTGCTGGGAAAATATGTACAAAATTAAAAGAGTTTCTGCTCTCATAGAGTTTACATCCTAAGGGGAGACTATTCATGTATACATTATATATATATATATATGTGTGTGTGTGTGTGTGTGTGTGTGTGTGTGTGTGTGTGTGTGTGTATTTGTGTGTGTTTCTATAGATGTATGTATACATTTAGAAATATATAATTGCTTTTTGTCCTTCATTTTTGAAGAGGACCAATGATATCATGGGGTGGCATTCTGACTCATGGATGAATTAAATTACCCACAATTAAGGCAAAGTTGCACAAAACCCACAGTTTCACTCTCTCTTCCAGACTCATGGTAAGACAGTTCAATGACAAGACAAAAGTGAAGATGGCTGTAATAGCCAAGGATATAATGGTTAACATTGGCATCTTCCTTGTCTGATCAAGTTCAAAGTGCTCCACAGACCTTCTTCAGTCACCTTCATGGCCAATGGAACAAATTGTTCTCATCTGCCCATTCTATCAGAGGAAGTCTTCTTTGCTTGGGATAGGCTTCCCCTTAACTCACTGACATGTTTGAGGCCTGTTAGTTACCCCCACCTAGTTTAACTCAGCTGCTGAAACAATTTTCTCAAGGTGTGACTCCTGCGCTTGCTTCTTGGAGTCACAGATGACAGCTGAGCACCAGGTAAAAGAGCAGCCCTGAAAGGGACTAGACAAGTTCTCATCAGAAGTACTAGTCTTTTTTGAACACCCAATACTATATATAAAATATATAATGTACAGAAGTATAATATAGAATATAAACATATGTGTGTATTAGAGATAATATACATATGTGTATGCATGTTGTGCATGTACATGTATGTGTGTATATAATATACATTAAATATAAATACACACACAAACACATACACATATATATATATGGAGAAGTGATAGGCTGGTAAAGGAATTTTCATCTGGAGATTCTCAAGGAAAATGAGTGGAGCCACAGTACAATCAATTGTCATGCTCTCTTCAAAAGCAATGGTAGCTCCCAGAGTAAGAGATAGAAAGTATTTGTGGAGAGGAAAAAGCTGTACCCATTTCTTGAAGGCAGATACCAAGATACATAGGTGGGCAGAGGTGTCCTTATATATGCCAAGATTGAAAGTAAAGTACAGCCTCATAGTGACTAAATGTAGTGGGCAGGGGAGGTGAGTTTGCAATCACATCTTCACCTTCACTTCCTCACCAATGAGAAGACCTTCACAAAAGATTAGAGTTCTGAAAGTGAATGGATTAACCCTTCCAAGGAGGGGAGCATGATATACAGAGATCATAACCTTAAGAGAGAGAGATCTCTTTCAAAAGATTACTAATCCCATTTGTATATGGAAAAACCAGAATTTGAAGCACTAACTTACTTTCCTTCATCAGTCAGCAACTGTGACAAGACTAGATTTAATTATTAGACCAGAAGTATATTGATGTGCAGTCTTCACGTATTCTGTGTCTCTCCTTATGGAAGAGATTTCTAGGTCCATAGGCTCAGGATGCCTTTACTTAGTGATAATCCCCTAAACTCACAGAAGTAACTGTTACTACTGATCCATTCTCCAAATCAGATTTTCTGAGAATTTATTTGTGGGGAGTTAAGTTACCATCCTCTCTTCTCATTGAGACCACATGCCCTCACTTTCCCTCTGAGAATTTTCTTCCCCGCTACTATTGCCACTGAAAAAGAGAGTATGTCAATGAGTTGTCCTATTGACATACCAATCTTATAATTTCCTGAACCAAAAAATACTTTTCCCTGGCCATCACTCCACAATATATAATGTCTCCCCCTATTAAGCTCCTGAGGACAGGGACTGCTTCACTTTTGTACTTGGATGTCCCTGCACAAAGCAACATAGTATTTGTTTAATGAATACTTTTTTTTGTTCATTCGTTCATTCATTGGAACCTCTTCAGGGTGATATATCCCAACAACTTGGGACTCATTCAATTCAAGAAAATTAGTAGTTTATCATCCATCAGCAATTCGTCAATGTTTATTACTATTATTTGAAATAACTCAAGTTTTTTTATCATATTTTCAACTCTTAACTAAGGACTCAGAGACAAAACAAATTATATCAGGAAAAATGGTTGGTTCAAGGCTTTAGGGGAACATCTTAATGCTCTTTGTCTAAACCATGGCAAATATATATTGATGCCCAGGAGTATAATTAGAAATATTCTAATACACATCACGTGGAATCTATCACAATACATTGAGTGGCAAGATGGAGACATAATAATGTTTTATCATTATGTCATAACTGATATTTCTAGAACACTTTAAAATTCCCAAAACAATCTCAATACAGTCTTGAGGAATAGACACAACAGGCAATATTATTCCCACTTTGCAGATAAGAAAAGAACTAATGAATGTCAGAGGTGGAATCTGAACCAGGTCTGCCAGGTTCTATGTTCAGTATCTGTCCATAAAGATCATAGGATTTGCCACTGGAAAGAATTTTATCAGTCATCTCATTCAGCAGTCTCATTTTATATATAGATTTTAAAGCTATATAAAATAAAACAGATTTTTTTCTCTGTTCAGCATTCTCAATCTCATAAGCCCTAGTAGTTCAAGAGATATCCATAGAGATACTCCCCAACAAGGAAATTCTCTTTACCAGTGCAGGTCAGCACCTTCTCTGCAATTTATAGTCTCAAAGAATTGTCAGAACATTTTCTAATGAGAAACTAAGTGATTTGCTCAGGGTCACAGAGCCAGAATATGTTTAAGATAGGACTTGAAGTCAAATCATCTTCCTGGCTTGAAGACCATTTCTCTCTATCCACTACAATACATTGCCCCTCAATCAGTTCTAACCACACTCCAATTGGCTCTGAATTAGTCAATGAGAATGAAGGTCAAACTCCCCAACCTGGTATTAATGGCTAAAGGTATGCTGGTAGTTATTTAACACGTGGATTTCCAATGGGAAAAAATGTGCTCATGACACACTTTTAAATTTAATCTTCATTATTATCATCATCTCCTTTTCTTTCTTAAGTCCAAACAATCAACAAAACAATAAATCAAGGTCTGATTTGTAGCTGATTTGTCAGTTTCTTTTTTTAACAATATCTTTGTCTCCAGTATGTTTGTATTTATCCAAAGACAATTTTTAATATTTTTTTTAAATTTTGGAATCTAAACTTTCTCACTCACTCCTTCACCTCACACCTCCCTGAAATAGTAAGCAATTTGATATGTGTTATTCATGTTCGATCATTTCCAAATTTTAAAGTGTAAATGCCCAAACTGAAAATTTAACAATCAACTCTTCAAGTTTGTGTGAGCTGGCTCTAACACATCCCTCTTTAAATCCTTCTCCAAGCTACCTCTCTATGTACTCCCTCCTTAACTCTCTACCCATTAAAATCCACTCTTCCTTCAAAGCTCAACTCAGGTGCTATCTCTTCCAAAAAGCCATCCTTTCCTAACAGCCCCATATCTACATCTACTTAACAGTTTAGGTTCTGAATCAGTTTGAAATCTAAAGCTAGAGGGATCCCAGAGAGCATCCAATCCAACTGCTTTATTTTAGAGGTGACACTCTTGACAGTGAAGTGACTTGTTTAAAGGTGATTGCACAAAGGTGACTGAAGATTGACAAGCTTGCACAAAGGAGGCTCTAAGTTCACTCAACTAAGAATTCTGCCCATTCATGTCTATTCCATCATCCCTTTTACTTCCCCAGGCACTATAAGAGAGTTGAGACAATTTCCTGATGCTGGTTACCAGTGGAACTCATTAAAAGATGGAACGCCACAAAATGTGAAGCCTACTTTAAGTGTGCATTGGATGGAGGCCAGGAGGATGAGTGACAAAAGGAGATAAATTTGGGTAAAATCATTCACAAAATCATCCAGTCTCTCCAGTTCCTAATTTTGGTATTATCCTCAACTCCTCATCTCACATAACCTAGTCATTTACCAAATCTTGCTGTTTCTACCCTACAGATCTGGTCCCAAACTAATTTTCCAGTCACATTGGATATTATTGCCCCTCTTGCATTCAAGTCAAGCTGGCTTCCTCCCTATCCTTCATTCACAGTAGTACCTATTTTCTAGATCTAGAATGCATTACTCCTCATCTCCACCTCACAAAATCTGTCTCTTCCTCAAAATGCAGCTCAAGCACGATCTTCTACATGAAGCCTTTCTTAATTTTCCAATTATTAGTGCCCTCCCTCTCCTCTATCTTGTATTTATATTTAATTACTCTGTATTTTTATTTTAATATATATGGATGCATAAATATATATGCATACATAGATATATATGGATGCATAAGTATGTATGTGTGTGCATATATCTATGTATGTATATTTGTATATCCTTGTTGTTCCCCCTTCATTAGGAAATAATCTCCTTGCAAATAAAAATTTTTTCATTCTTTGTCTTTGTATCCTGAGGTGCTTAACAAATAATGCTGTTAGATTGATTGAGAGATTGTGTTAGGGTACAGGTCCCCAGCTAATTTGAGGATGGTCTTTGATCCTTCAGGGGCTGATGTTTTTGTAAGGGTGTGAATGTGTGATTCTTGAGTTATAGATGCATGAGAAGAGTGTGTTTTGGGACAAGACAGAGACAAATGTTCACTACTAAAGAGGTTTGTGACCCTGGGTAATTTTGCTGATCTTCATAGGAAACATCAGATTTAGGGACTGAGGATAATAAAACCCTTGCAGATATGCAATTTTTTATTGGCCTGGTTATGACCCCTTAGTAGTCCCCATACAAGAAAGGGCAGTTGTGAGCAGACCCAGAGGATGACTGTGTTTTGGAGTGAGTCCTTGTCAATAGGCAACAGAAAGAAGACTGGATGCAAACTTCTCTGGCATCAAATCTAGTGTTCTTTTCACTATTCCACAATGTTCTTTCTCATGTTCAAATTTTCCTTTGGTACTTTGTCTAAACCTCTTTTTTGTTCCTATAACTTTCTACCTTCTGTTTTACTTACCAGTGTGTATGATATCATTATAGGCTCCATATAACACCTGGTAAGTAGCCATTTGCATTTTGCCTTCCTTAAGTGTACAAAATGGTAGTGTGCCTCTTTATTAATTACCCAAAGAGGGAGTGCAATATCTGAGCAGATGGCATTATGGTCAAACCGCCAATCAAGTGGTCTTGTGCCTACTGTGAGTCTTCCTTAAAAGCAGTATCACTACCAGGCACCAAAGGGCGCAAACATTCAGACTATTTCTTCTATCTAACCCCATCCTCTAACTACTGAACTACTTTTCCTCCAAATAGCTGGGCAAAAAAAAATTTAAGATAGTAAGGAAATGATAAAAATGGCCCTAAAATATTTCACCAAAATTATTTAAATCTATATCTCCAAATCTGTTTCTGAACTTTTCCTTGTCAATTAAATGACACATACACCCATACATACCACCATCCCTGAAATAAATAAGGTACTGATAATCAGCACCCTGATTACTTAATATATTAGATTTATTAAGATAAAAATAAATTAGTTAAGTGTTTCTCCATGGCATGCTTTACCCCCATCATCTCCAGAAATCCATTATGACTACCTTCCCATTCTCAGGTAAGTGGAAAGAGTAAAAAATATTCATACCTACTGAAAGTGGAGCAGAAACTAAATGGGAGATATGTGTACATCCAAGTGTAGAAACTAAATGGGAGATATGTGTATATCCAAGTGCACCAGCTCTAGACCTCAAAGTTTAAACAAGAAGGCAAGACCAGCATGGGAAGAAAAGTCAGTTTTCTGACTCTGACACCATTCCTACAGGTTTCTAAAGAGGTGACAATCTCTGCTATATTAAACTCTAAGTGCTCCAATTCTTGATCAGTTCTTGATCTGGTTGCTTCCAAAGTACTGAAGCCATGGCTGCTCCAAACATCCAAAATCTATTCTTAATTCTCCAGCTGCCAATCCTGACCACAACAGATAGAGGCATTAGTCACAGTTTCTGGTAATAGGGAAGTCCAAATCCCTGAAGTCAGATACTGAGCAGCAGGGGAGTCTCAAATCCCACTGTTCCATGTCTCTCTGTTCTCCATGCCCTGAAAATGTTCAATACAAAATCTCTCTAGAATGGGGACCTGGGAGTCCAATTTTCACAGTCCATGCCATTTAGCCACATGGGAAGCAGAAAATGTTAGTCATCCCATATAACTTATCAATTTCTCCTTGATGAATGATCAACAAGAAGTCACTCTCAAAGGCATGGAAGAGGAAAGAAGAGAAAGGGGATTTTAGAAACTATCTCACTATTCTATCATTATCAGAGTTTCTAGGTGACCCCCTCAAGTCATCCATTGAGATAAGACATACTGCTTATACTTACTAATAAGTGTGATTCATACTATTACTATTACATACCTATTAGACTGGGTCATTTTTCATAGGACCATGAAATCAAGCAATAAAAAAGTCAATCAAGGTCATCTAGCCTAATGCCCTCCTTTTACAGATGAAATCACAGAAATCATAGATATTAGAGCCTAGATTCTAACCAGTGTTCTTTCTACTATAGCAAGATCCATCTTTGAGGACACAGTGTCTAGGACAGCATCCTAGAAATGGTCATCATTTAATAAATATATGTTGAATGAATGAATGACTTCCCTACAGTTTCCACAATGACTCTGTAATGTGGAGAGAGCAAGGGGAATCTAAACTGCAGAATGCAAAACCTGCATTAAAGTGTCAAGTGGCAGAGCAGAGTTCCTTCTCCATCACAGGGACAATCAGTCAATATTTGGAAGCAGGATATTTTCCTCCCTGTTACCTTCTTCAAGTATAACCATAAACAGCTGGAACGTTCTTCTCATTGCACTGCAGGACTCAACTCACAGTCCCCTTGGGCCAACGAATCATGCTGATTTATGTTTCCCTTTGCCAACACTGAACCAGCCTGTTATTTGCAAAAATTCTTTAGAGAATACAGCATGTTCTACATACTCCGTGGGCATAATAGAAGAGTCATTAGGGAAATGCCAGCATTTTTGCTAGAGCTTGGTAACCACACCACAGTATTGCCAGGAGACATTTCAAAGTGATGATGACTCTGCCAGAGTCCCTAGGTGACCCTGGGCAAGACAGCCCCCAACCTGAGGTCTCTGTTCCCTCACCTGTGAAATGAGAATGTTGGTCTAAAAGATCTCTGAGGCCCCTTCCAGCTCTCCTAGCCTAGGAGGGTATTTGAGTCCACAGTTCCAAGTTTTATCTGGCCTTTGTAGAACCGGTCTCTCTGAGCTCTGGCTAAGGCTGTATTTCTATGTTGTTATTTTTCTTAATGGATTTTAATGTCTTAAGATTCCTCCTTTTATTAGAGAACAGGGTCAGATCAGTTTTCATTCTCCTCTCCATAATCTTTATAGTTTGCTAATTTAGTCCCCTCCAATTTTTCCCCAGTCACCAATAAATCATCTTAATTTTTTTAAGTCTCTTTATATTCAGCTTTATGAGATGGTGAAAAACCCTTTGAGCTCATGGAGGGGAAGGTGTTTTAAGAATCCAAGATAGAACTATTATGATTACTATTGAATTCTTCCAGGGATAAGACAAAGCATCCTCTAAAGCTAGAGTGAAGGGGAAGTACTACCCAACAACTGTCCCTTTGACCAGATAGGGTAAGATTTCTCCCACTCAGCTAAATGGGGATAAGAGCAGCTAGATGGCACAGTGGCTAGATTACTGGCCCTGAAGTCAGAAGGACTTGAGTTCAAATTCAACCTCAGACACTTGATATTTATACACACTTACTAGTGTGACCCTGTTCAAGTCACTTAACCCTGATTGCCTCACATCCAGGCTCATCTCCATTCATCCTGATTCATATCTGGCCACTGAACCCAAATGGTGCCAGAGGAGAAAGTGAGGCTGGTGGTGACTTTTCATAGTACACACCTCACTTAAATCCAGTTCGTGTACAATGTCATGGCATCACCTCCCTGCTGTCATAGTCTTCTTTGAGAACAATAGAAAAGCAACAACCACAAATGGGAATAGCATCAGGATTGTTGTAAGGATCAAATGAGATAATATTTGTAAAGTACTTAGAATAATAGTTGGTACAGAATAGGCATATGTAGATATAGATATTTAAAAAAAACAGTCCTATGATTGCATTGTATAAGCATCACCACCATAAGGAACTTCCTTCTATAGTATCAATGAAGATGAGTATTTGTAGTCTTGGGTGATTAGGGAACTGAGAGGTTAAAGGATTTGGCCAGAGCCACAGAGTGTGTCAGAAGTGGGACTTGAACCCAAATCCTCCTGATTCTTAGGCCTGTCTTCTACATGTTCCATTATGATCCTCTTGCTGAGTATTGAAGTTTTCGATGTACTTTCAATGTGATAGCACTTCTATCCCCATTTTACAGATGAGAAAATGGAGCCCTTATCTGAGTGATTAAATGATCTTCAAGTGGTTAAGTGCCTTGCCTAAGACCACAAGACTAATAAATTATAAAAGCACTAATATCAACTACAGGGCTCTTTCCATTACACCATACTGATAGAAAAATGATCAGATCCAAAAGCCTTGACCTGGGCCACAAAGGAACCAATCAAAGATGCTCTCACTCCCATTTGAACCTATAGTATAAATTATCATATTCCTTATGAATTAATCAGATTGGGAAAACCCAGGATGAGACAGAGGGTACCTGGTGAGAAGCTTCTGAAAGAAGTTAAGAGTAGTTTGGGAACAGAGGGAAAGGAAGGGAGAAAATGAGAAAAGAGAAGGGAAGAGTAGAAAAAATTCTAACTTTATCCACTTTCATAATTTGTCCAAGGGTTCATCTATTCCCCTTAGCATTCCTAGCTTTCTTCAAGGCTTGAACTTCTGTGTCCTATTCAAGGTCTCTCCTGATTCCCCTCCCCCCCCACAATTTTCCAGTGCTATCCCTTCTAAAGTTACTTCATTTTCAAATTATATATGTACATATAAATACATATATGCATTTTCTACCAATAAAAGCTAAGTTTCTTGAGGGTAGAAAATATTTTTTTTTACTTTATATTTCTAAAGTCTACTTCAGTGCACAGTACATAGAAAGTACCTAAGGAATATTTGTTGAAGGATTGCATGAATGAATGAATGCTCCTGCCTAGGACATTCTCTAAAGCCTTCAGCTAGCTTGAAACATACCAAAGAGATTTCTGTTTTCCTGGGAATCACTTGCATAGAGATGATCATTGGACTTATGAAACTAAAGAGATCACTAAATGTGGTAGTATTGAGTAAAAGCAGAGGAAAACCCAGGACAGAGTCTTAGGGAACACCCAATTAGTGGCAATGATTTGGAAGAACAGCAAAGGAGACAAAGGAGCAGACTAGAGGAGAATCAGGAGAGGGCAAAAAAAAGAAAAACAGAAAAAATACAGTAATTCAAATGCTTCAAAAAGGTGATAAGGGTGAAAATTGAGAAAATAAAATTTAACATTTAAATTCTTGGTGGGATCTTTGAACTAAGATGGCTGTCTATACAAAAGCAAACTACCCAGAGAAGACATATCTGCTCTATCAAAAATCTAAAATCCATACCATACATTAATAAACCAACAAAAATTCAATGGAAAAACTACATTAAGTAACTTCTTTCAGCCCAGAACTATAAAAAAGGTCAACCAAAAGCTGACCATTGATAGTAGAGGAAGTTGCCAACAGGTCCAATATTACCACAGGCAATTAATTTCAATCACTTAGACCAGAAATGGGAAAGAAGGCTGTGTGTCTAAAGCAGCAAAAGCTAAGACCTTAAGAAAAATCTACAGTCAGAAATTCCTAAAATGAAAATCTTTGAAATCTTAGAAAGTAGCAGCAACTAGACTAATACAGTAAGCAACATTCAGACTTGAACAGCCAAGGTACCCAAGGATTCCCAGATCCCTAAATCTTGCTCTGAGTTGTCATGGATGACCCTGAAGATCTATCACTTTGAACCTCAAAGATCATGGGGCTGCTGAATCCTGAGAGGTAGAAATAAGTTTAGCAACTCAGGTGGCCCAGGGTGAAAATATGCAGGACCTTTCACCTTACCCAAAAGACTGACAGGGCTCAAAGCCTGGCTCTGGCACAAGTTTGGTTCAGGAACTAAACATAGAGACATTAATAAGCCCAAAAGGAGATTAACCCAGTATTTTTTAAAAGAGTGGCTATAAGGTCCTTCAAAAGAAGGAGAGATCAACTGCATAAAAACTTCAAAAAATATAGATTTTTCCATCAGGACTACACAAATACCTAGAAAAATATAATAAGATATTTAGAAATGAAATAAAAACTCAAGAGGAAAGAACTAGAATAGCTAAGAGAAGAAAATAAGAAAAGGAATTCCTGGAAACTTGAATAGACCCAAGTAAATCAATGAGAACAAGAATAGGACTAAATCAATAGATTGAAAAATGGGGTGGGGAGATGGACAACATAATATATCTCATATCAAAAACAACTGACCTGGAAAACAGGTCAAGGAAAGATAATTTAAGATACATTGGACTCCCTGAAAATGTGATTTTTTTTTTAAAAGCCTGCACACTATCTTTCAAGAAACCATAAATGAGAACAGATTCTTTAGTATCAGAAGACAAAGTAAAGATAAGAAGAATCCACAGACTACTTCCTGAAAGGAACTATGAGTTCAGAAATAGCCCATAAATGTCAGCCAGAATCTAATGAAAATAGAAATATAGCAAGAATTCAGAGAGAAACAGTTCTAGTACCAAAGAATTATATAATCAGAATCATGCAAGACCTCTATCTTCTAATAAAATTAAAGGAAATTTTGAAAAATAGCATTCCCAAAGGTAAAAGATAGAGGTTTACAACCAAGAATATTTACCCTACAAAATTTACTAAGAGGAAAATAGACCTTTAAAGGAATAGAGGACTTTCAATCATTTCTGTTTAAAAAAAAAAGACCAAAGCTGGGTAGGAACTTCGAAGTGCAAGCATAAGAATCCAGAGAAACTAGAAAAATAAATTTATTTAAGCAACTGGAATGGGCTGTGTGATGATAAAGCTCAATATTCTAATAAAAGGAGAAGAAACAAGTGTCCCATCAAAATACTGATGTCTTCAAAATTATTGATGGAGTTAAATAAGGAAAAACAGAAGGTCTAGAAGCAGGTTCATTCTAGTCTGAGAGTTTGAATAGGGGAAAGAGAAGGAAGGGTAAAATAATTAAACCAGTGTAGAAAGAAGGAAGAAGGGGATGAGATGTAATAAATAGAGCAGATGGAACATACACATATTACATACATACACACACATATACACATATATCTCATGACCTTCTTATCACCTACACACCATTTTCAGTTTATTCAGTGAATGCACACTCCCAGCAAGAAAACAGCATTGTACAGAAAAGAGACTAGATATGAAAGTAACAAAGGTGATTTGTGGTGTTGGACAGATCATAGACTTATTGCCTCCAAGTCATATATTTGATTTCAACAAAAGCAGTGGCCCCAAGGCAATATGACTATTAGAAGACTTGAAGTCAAAAGATTAGTGCACTTCTCCTAGCAGAAGCAGTTTGTTACTAACTTCAAGGGAAAGCTGAGCCAACACATGATTTGCACCAGTAGAACAGAAAAAAAGAGGGCAACTTTCAGAGATTAGGTGTATAGCACTACATTTACTCGTCTGGATCAGATAACTCAAAATCGTGAATTAGTCTGACAAAAAATGATGAGGAATTTCAGAAGCTGCTAAAAGATAAATGAAAATTCCATAAAATTTACAAGCAAGTCTGTCTCTCTAAGTAGCATTTAACTCCATCAAAAATAAAATCAAAGGAAAGCTTAGGGAAATTCAGGATTCTTGGCTCACTAAGAAGGAGAGGAAATTCAGTTTTACACTGATAATAACAATCCAAAGCACTTTTATGATTGCCTGAAGGCTATTTATGAGCCAAAGAGCTATGATGCTTCTCATCTACTCAGTGCTAATAGAGTCATATTGATTAATGATAACAACATGATACTGGAGTGATGGCCTGAGCACTTCCATAATGTTCTCAAAAGACTGTCATCAATCAATGCTGAAGTCATTGACCATATACCTCAAGTTATAGTCAATTGCTCTCTAGTTGAATTTCTAACAAGGAGAAGTTTTGAATGGTACTGATGCTATTCCTGTTGAGAGTTACAAGGCAGAGAGTGACTGCTCATACAAAAGCTGACTGAAAGGTTAATCCCCTAAGAGTTCAAGGTCCATTGCCCATCTTTATAAAGGAAAAGGAAATAGGTTGTCCTATGATAATGATAGAAAGGGTTCCTCTCTTAGTCATTGCCAGAAAGATTCTTGCCAGAATCCTCCTTAATCACCTAGAAAGTAGTCATCTAGCCAAGAGCCAGTATGACTTCAGAAAGGGCCAAAGGAACAGTCAATGTGGTTTTTGTTGTCTGATAACTCCAGGAGAAATGCCAGCAGCTGAATAGAGGTCTGTACATTAATCAGTCTGACCAAGATCTTTTAATACTATCAGTCATGAAGGCTTGTGGATCATTATGGCAAAATTTGGTGCATCAGTATTACCAATCAGTTTCCTAACAGCATATTTGCACAGATTCTGGATAATGGACAATATTCTTAAAGCTTCCCAATCACTAATGAAGTGAAGCAGGGTTAAGAGTGTGCTCCCACACTTGTTAACCTCATGTTTTCAGTCATGTTGCCAGATTCCTTCAATGAGGATGAAAATGGCATCAAGGTCAGCTTACAAAGGCTACAAGTCAAGACTAAAGTAGAGGGAGAATTGGCACATGAATTTTTTTTACAGATAATTGTGCCCTCAATGCAGCTCTGAAGCTGAGATTCAGCAGCAGGATATGATTAGATTCTCTGCTGCTTTGGCTAATTTTGGCCTAACACTTAACACTAAAAAAACAGAGGTTTTCTACCATACCCTCTATACATGGAAACATTGATTACAGCAAAGGAAGGAATATTAAATACTGTATATAAGTTCACTTACCTTGGGAGTATACTTTTCAGGAATGTAGACAGAGGTGATGGGGTTGATGCATACATTCCCAGAGCTAGTTCAATGTATGGAAGGCTCTGAAGGAAAGTGTGGGAGAGAAGAGGTATTAGACTGCCTACTGAACTGAAGGTCTACAGAGCTGTTATAATGACCTCATTGTTGTAAGTCTGTGAAATCTGGACAGTCTATCAGCATCATGCAAGGAAACTGAATTGCTTCCAATTGAATTGATTTGGAAGATTCTGAAAACCAGATTACAAGGTAGCAGACACTGTCCTTTCTCAAAGTCCTTTCTCAAAGAGAATGCAAATCCAATGGGTAACCATAATTTCGCCTAAAAGACTATCTTACAAAGAATTCACACAAGGAAAATGTTTGCCTATAGTGACACTTTTAAGGTCTCTCTGAAGAACTTTGGAATTGATTGTGAGACACAGAAGATGCTGGCACAGGACCACCCAGCATGAAGATGGTATTATACTCAATGAGCAAAGCAGAATTGCAATAGATCAAAAGAAATGTGAGATGTAGATTTGGAGACTCTCTACTTCAAATGATTATATGAACTATTGTGCTCTATCTGTGGTAGAGTTTTCAGAGCTTGTGTTGATCTGATCCGTCCTAGTCAGATACACAGTACCTTGACTCCAACATAGTGATGCCATCTTGGTTCTCTTCAAGAATAAAGGACAATAACCAACCCACACATACACAGAAACTAAAAACAGTTCATTGTAAAAATACATCAGATTCAACAATGAGGAAACATCTGCCCTGTGCCCTCTTCTTAAATGGAAGAGTCAAGGACTCCACCATTCAATCAGAGGAGCAGAGGGTTTGATATGTGAGTATCCAGTAATGAGATGACTATAATCATGATGTAGTTAAAGAAAGTCCAAAATGAGTGCTGCTAGATGAGAAAGAAGAGATATCTGAGGAATATATGTGCATATGTACTTGAGAGTAGGTATGTGTATTGTTCAGTCACATCTCACTTCATAACTATATTTGGGGTTTTCTTGGCAAAAATACTGGAGTGGTTTGCCGCTTCCTTCTCCAACTCATTTTATAAATGAGGAAACTGAGGCAAACAGGATTAAGTGACTTACCCAAGGTCACACAACTAGTAAATATCTAAAGTTGGATTTGAAATCAGATCTTCCTGACTGCAGGCAAGTGTTCTATCCATTGCACCACCTAGCTGTAGGTGTGTATTGTGTGTGTGTCACACATATAAATATGTATATAAGTGTAGGTGCACATATAAATACATATGTACATAGTACACATATATATTTATGCATATGAACATATATACATATATATTACCTAGTATGAGAAGAGGTATTAGAAATAAAACCTGTAAGCCAATGACTGAACTAGAATTTACCCAGTAACCCTTATTATTTTACTACATTACCTCCCTAAATCACTGAAAGTCTATGTTCTGCTCCTGAAGAATGATGGTGAGGTTAGGTCAGTCACCAGCAGACCTTGGCCTTAGAGTTCATTATTATATATACCAGCTATCTGGTTCAATGGATAGATAATTAGATCTGGAGCCAGAAAGATCTGAATTCAAATCCAGATTCAAGTACTAACTTCACCTCTATTTGCCTCTGTTTCCATATCTGTAAAATGGAGATAATAACAGCTCCATTGTTGTGAGGATCAAATGAAATAATATTTGTAAAAGACTATGCAAACATTACAACATCATTATCTTTATATTGCCCACAAGCTGCAAAACTGTCTTTTTTTTGCATTTCTCTCTCTCCAGAGTCTAGCACATAGTAGGAACTTAAATGCTTGTTGAATATTGACTTCCCATTGTTGATGATTTTCAGATCTACATATCCTTCCCCAAACTTTCTACTGACCTCTGATCTCACATCTCCAACTGCCTTTAAACTCAACATATCCAAAACTGATTGCCTCACATCCAGAGTCATCTCCAGTCATCCTGATTCATATCAGGCTACTGGACTCAGATAGCTCCAAAGGAGAAAGTGAGGCTGGTGACTAGTTAATGCACTCCCTCACTCAAATTCAATGCTTGTCATGGCATCACCTCTATGTCATGGTTTTCTTTAAAAATGAAGGACAACATGGGAGTGATGATCAACCTTAATGGACTTGCTCATTCCATGAGTGCAAAAATCAGATGCAGTCTTGGGATATCTGTGATGGAGAACACCATCTGTATCCAGAGAAAGAACTGTGGAGTTTGGACAAAGACTAGACTATTACCTCTAATTTAAAAAAAAAAAAGTTATCTTATTATGTAATTTTGCTCTCTCTTATACTTTATTTTTTTCCTTAAGGATATGATTTCTTTCTCATCACATTCAACTTATATCAATGTATACCATGGAAACAATGTAAAAACTAATAGACTACCTTCTGTAGGGGGTGAGGGGGAGGGAAGCAAGATTAGGGGAAAATTGTAAAATTCAAAATAAATAAATTTTTTTTAAAAAAAGGACAAACATCATCATTCAAAACTGAACTCATTCTCTTTCCCCTAAACTCTAACCTTATTCTTTCTTTCCCTTTACTATAGAAGTGAATATCATCCTCCCAATTCCTCAGATTTGCAGCCTAGATGTTATCCTGATATCCTCATCATCCCATCCCCCCATATCCAATCTCTTGTCAAGGTCTGTTGATATTACCTTTGTAACATCTCTCCAATATACCTCCTTCTCTCCTCTGACACTGCCACCATTCTAGGCAGGCCCTCATCACCTCACACCCGGACTATTGTAACAGCAGACTGGTAGGTATGGCTACTTCAAGTCTCTCCCCACTTCAATCCATCTTCCATTCAACCACTAAAGTGATTTTCCTAAAGTGCAAGTGTAATCATGTCAAACTCAGTAAATTCAAGTGACTCCCTATTGCAACCAGTAGCAAATACACAATGTTCTGTTTGGCATTCAAATTCCTTCATAACCTAGTCTCTTCAGTCTTCTCACACCTTGTTCCACATCCCTCTGATCCAATGACAATGACCTTCTGGCTGTTCCATAAACAGGATACTCAATCTCTTGGTTCTGTGTATTTTCTCTGTCTCCCCTGCCTAGAATGCTATTCTGCCTCAGCTCTGATTATTGACTTCCTTGGATTCCTCTAAGTCATAACTAAAATCTACCCTTTATAGGAAACTTTCCTCAGTCTCTCTTCATTCTAGTGCCTTCCCTCTATTAATGATATCCTTTTTATCTTTGCTTTGTATCTGTTTGCATGTTGTCTCCTCCATTAGATTGCAGGCTCCTTGAAGGCAGGGGTTATCTTTTGCCCCTTTTTGTATCCCCTGTAATCAGCAAATAGTATGTGCTACATAAATGTTTATCACTTGAATGAACTCAAATCCTCTGATTCCTAAGATAATGCTCTTTGCATCTGGCATGGTGTCAGATTTAAAAGCATGACCTCCCAGAACTGGATACCATAATATCTAGAGTCACCTAGTTCAACTGCTTCAACTTTTAGATCAGAAAACTGAATCCAAGAAGGGGAAAGTCATTTTTCCCAAAGTCACACAGGCAGTAATATCAAAGAGAGAATTTAGACAAAATTCCTCTGGCTCAAAATCCAGTACTTTTATTATTCCACAACCCATTACCTCACATTTGTTAGAGTAGGTAGAGTGCTAGACCTGGAGCCAGGAAGACCTTAAGTTCAAATTCCACCCAATTCTGGAACCCTAGCTCAAGTAACAACTCTCAGGTTCCACATCTGTAGAATAGGGATCATGATAGTACACAAACCTCCCAGGTTCTTCTGAGGATAAATGAGTTAATGTTTACAAATAACTTGAAGTGACATATAAATGCTTTTCTCTTTCTCTCTGTGTGTGTCTGTCTCTGTCTCTTTCTCTATCCATATATCTATATCTATGTTTATATTTTTATATGCTACTATTATTTGACTACTTTACAAAGTACTTTCTTTAAAAAAACAGTAAAGCAGATAGTATAAGCATAATTTTGCACATCAGGAAATGAGACCCAGAAAGAAGGGACTTGTCCATGATCAGACAGTTTGCTCTTACCTAGGGACACCTATGATCAGAAATAAAGGTGGGTAGATCTTAGAGTCAGAGTGAAAGATAACAGAGGTCTAATCACTGCACCACTAACCACCAAATGGAGAGAATTTCTGGGCAGAACACAGACAAAAATCAAGCAGAATAAGAAGGAGGGAATGGGTTACAATCTGCACCAGAAAAAGGAATTCCCACATGAATGCGTTTACAGATCTATGAAAGTAAGTAGAATAGCCCCCATTACAAAATATTTTCCTCAGAAATATTCTGTGTGGCAAAAGGCAACATGGTGCCCTTAAGGTCAGGAAGATCTGTATTAGAATCCTGACACTGACACATAATAACTGTGTTACCCAGGGCAAATAGTCCCATATTGTTCCAAATCATTTTTTTCTCTTTTTTTGAATGCTATTTCATTTATTTTTTCTGATTATCTGCAAAGATAGTTTTCAGCATTCATCTCTTTTGCAAACTTTTGAGTTCTACATTTTTCTACCTCCCTCCTTACCCCCTCTCCCTCCCCACCCCTCTTCCTCCCCATGACAGTGAGTGATCTGATATAAGTTATATATACAGTGCTGGTTCCAAACCATGCATTAAAAAAATATTTTAAAAATAATAAGGAACAGAGCAGCTAGGTGGTGCAGTGGATAGAGCATCAGCTCTCAAGTCAGGAGGATCTGAGTTCAAATCCGACCTCAGACACTTAATAATTACCTAGCTGTATGGCCTTGGGTAAGTCCCTTGACTTCATTGCCTTAAATAAAATTTTTAAAAATAATTATGAACTTGACAATCACAAAAAAGCAAAACTTTCCATGGATAAAAATGGGGAAAGAAGGTTGTACACAAAATATTATTCTACCATATACAGATTATTAAGAATTTTTAAGTAGACATGGATAAAGTACCAGTCCTGAAGTCAGGAAGACTCATCTTTCTGAGTCTGGACTCAGATACTGACTAGTTTTGTGATGGTGGCCAAGTCACTTAGCCCTGGTTGCCTCAGTTTTCTCATCTGTAAAACAAACTGGAGAAGGAAATTGCATATCACTCCAGTTATCTTTGTCTAGAAAACCTCAAATGGGATCATGAAGAGTGGACATGACTAAAATGACTGAACAACAAAGCAGTTCTGCCCTTCTTGTCTGTATCCTTTTCAGAAAGTTTTCAGAAAGTTTTTCCACTAAGTTCTGTGTATAGATTTATACACAGTATATACATATATATGTGTGTGTGTGTGTGTATGTATGTATATATGTATATATGTGTGTGTATATATATACATACATGTTTTTGCAAGGAAATGGGTTAAGTGTGTTCTGTATATTTTAACATGTTCCACTGATGAGCTTTTATTCTAGGGTTGTTTGTGGTTTGTTTTTGTTTGGGGGTTTTTTTTTTGGTCTTTATAACTTCCCTATTCCTTGCTTTCTACTCCCTCCCCTAGGCAATTCTATAAGACTAAAAGTTGCAGATGAATTTCTGATCAGCAATGATAAGAGAGTTTTCACTCTGGGAAACCATCAAAGATCTAAATCTCAAACAATAAAACTGTAAGTTTTGTTATCCTCCATTTTGCAGAAGACAAAACAGAGATTTAAATGACTTGCCCAAGATTACTCAGATCAAGGATCCAGAATCAACACCTGATATTTCCAGAGCATACTTGCCTCTATATTGTATAATTTGATGACTCATAACTTATTCTGATCTTTTGACCCAAGGTATATTCTGCTCCCAAAAATACATTTTCACCCATTTTTAGACTACAGCTAGATTGAAGACGTTTATCAAAGTTGCTATGAAGCCCTGTGGATAAGAGGTTCAGTCCCTTCCCCCTCCCCATCCCTAATGCATTTAACCCAAATCAAAAGGAAGTAGACTTGTTCCCAAATCCATTGAAAAGACCTAAAAGATAAATACCCATCTCCATTGCATGGCATAATTTTTCACTTGCACATCTAGTGATATTCAAAGAAAGCGACAGATGCAAGACAGCATCACTACCTTGACTCTGAGTTGCCTGAGTCCATGCCATTGCCAGGAAATGTAATATCAGCCAGACTGTTTGGGATTTTAATGTTGAGTTGTTTCTGTTTGAATGCAAAAGGCTGTTTGTTCAGTCCAGCTCCACCAATCCTCACATTCCATCTTATTTATTATACAGGAAAATAACAGAGTGATGTATGAGTCATCTTCCCTCTGCATTCAGAAGAGAATTTCAATTACACTTCCCTTTAAAATATTCACGGAAAGCAAGTGAAAATTCTTCGAAGCGTTTATAGAAGCCAGCTACTGGGTAAGCAGCCCCACCACCAGATTGCTAAAAATTCCAGTCACAAGAGCCCTGCCTTACAGCTGCAGTTAATGAGTCCCTGGCTCTCAAATGCATTGTTGTTTTGTTGTTGTTGTTGTTTTGTTTTTCATAAAACTGAAGCAGTTGGTGAGCGGGAGATATTGAACAAAAAATTAACACCTTAGTGTTAAATGTTGATGCTAGAAAGAATTTCCTAGAGTGGCAATGTGGTCACAAGGGTTCCCACCCTCCATCTACAACCCCCCCAACCTGATAGAGTGATGTGTACCAATACCCACTCCCAGTTCCTCAGACCAACCACTACACACATGGGCATTTCTGCATCAACATCAAGCCTGTAATTGAACAAAGAACTGGGGAACCCAAAAGCAGGCAGGTAGTTGCTTACATATTTCCTTGAACCACACAAATAATAATCTTGATTGCAGGGGCATTTGAGGGTCTCTAAGGTTTCCAATTCAAAAAGTAAGACATACATTGTCCCATTTTTCTCATATAATTACCATTGTGAATGAGAGAATGACTATCATGTAAATATATAGAATTCATTGAAACTTGGAAGCTAGTGTATAGAGAAGGAATACATATCCTTAGAAATAAAGGAACTCTAATTTTACAAAAGTAGGGAGTCCCCTGGTCCCTCAGTTTCTGACCAGAACTTTTGGGTCAATACAGGAAAAATGTCAGATTTCTTATCAAACTTTACAAATTTCCCTTAATTAATTTGTCATCTACTAAACTATCAGAATCTTATTTGCAAGGTTTAAAAACTGAACCCCTGAAGTCTCTTACTCCAGAACCTATTGTGAATTTTCCCTGGCCAAATATAGCTGTTTAGGGTAATCAATTATGCATATCAAATGCTAGCTGCCACCAATACAACACTGTCCATTACCAGACCATAAAGAGTCACCAATCCAATAGCAAATTTTTTTAAGACATAAAAGTAGGGGCAGCTAGGTGGTGTAGTGGATAAAGCACCGGCCTTGGAATCAGGAGTACCTGGGTTCAAATCCAGTCTCAGACACTTAATAATTACCTAGCTGTGTGGCCTTGGGCAAGCCACTTTAACCCCATTTGCCTTGCAAAAACCTAAAAAAAAAGACATAAAAGTAATGGGAGGAACAAGAAGGAACATCAAATAGTAGGATCATTCTCTGTCCCCATGCACAAATGGGTAATTGATGCTGCTTCTCAAGATAATGAATAGGATAGAAACTTACCAAAGAAAAAATATGAGAAAACTGGGAAATTGTCACTGAATATATAGGAAAATAGAGTGAAGAAAGTATCAGGTATTAGACTATTTATTCTCAGTATTCTCTCATTGGTCAGCAACTGTATCATTGTAAACACTAAAAGCCAAAGTACAGAGTAGTCATTAAGGGCAACCAGTCCCTATTATAAAAGTACTTCCATTTTCATCCTATACCATAACTTGGAGCAGGATGTCCTTTTATTTCTCTGAAACTTACCTTCTTCAGTTTTAAGGAAGTATCCCATACTTCAACTGTCTAGAACTTAGTAAATAATCTCCTGGTCATTTTGTTCATTCCCTTTAAAGCAATTTAATTGAGAGATAATTCATATTAATTATTAGAAACAAAAGTAAGATGATAATAATAATAATAATAATAATAATAATGACAGTAATAAAATTAGATTATAAGATATATCTGGAAGGAACCTTAAGTATCATCTAATCCAACCAGGGGGTGTGCTGGTAAATGTTTAACAAATGACTCTCCAAGGGAAAAAAAAACTTGACACATTTTAAAATTTAATCTGCATTATTAATGTTTTTCCATCACTTTCTTAGGTCTAGACAATCAAAACCCCATAAATCAAGTTCTAATTTGTAGCATTTGCCAATTTCTGAGGTATAAAAGCTCACACTGAAAACTTTACAATCAGTTCCTCTGAGTTGGTTCCAGCATACCCAAGCCTAAATCATTGATTTTACAAATGAAGAAACTTAAAGGTGGAGTCCTAAAAGCTCAAAGTCATCCAGGGAGTAAGTAATAGAGCAGAGTTTTTGGTCCATGTCCTTGAACTCTAAGCCCAATCTTTTTTCCACTTTTCACATTTGTCTATCCTTTTGCCTCACTTTGTCCCATTTTATCCTCACAACAGCCCTATAGGACAAGAGGCAAGTTCTGTTTTGTAGATAAGAAAACTAGGTTCCAAATGATTAAATGACTTGTCCAAGGTTCCACAGTCAATAATAGCAACTCATATTTATATCTGTAGCAGTCATCTTCCTTCTCCATAGATGGGCCCTCCCTAAACACTACTTCAAGTTTAAAACTCATTATGTGAACACAGATTAGAATTTACTCAAAATCTAAACCCACAAGCCCCCACTAATGTATTTATTTTTGCTAAGCCAACCAAAAAAGGCAGATTCTTTCAAAGTAAAAGACATTTAATCAAAGCAGCATAGCAAACTAAGTGACAAGGAAAAAATTTACTTCCACATTGAAAGAATTTAAAGTCTCTAGGAGAAGTATACACCTATAAAAATATTCATGACAAAAGAATATGAATGTGTGTACACATATAGGGAATGCATGTAGCCTGAACACCTGTATGAAAGGACCCACATTGAGGGACAACTGTGAAGAGTATGTACTTGTGGTTATAACATATCATACTTCAAACAGTATGGAGGCACCAATACCCTCTGATGATGCCATTATGTCATTTTCTGCTGCTCTCATCTGGGTATCTCTGTTTTTCCTTGAGCTGTTCTCTATTATCATCTGATGATCTTCAGTTCCTTCAGACATGTTGTTGCTCTCTATTGTCATGTCATTGGATGCAGTGATTAATAAACCTCCCCTTAACAAGAATGAAATAAAGCTCTATTAGTCCATGTAGCCTAAGAACATGACAACCACACATAGCCAGGTAACCTTTAAAAGTCAAAAGAAACCTCCAGGTTAAGGATAAGTCAATTCTTTTGGCTAACATTGTTCTTCTCCCTTGATGTCCATGACCTCAGTCAACTATGTGACTTGGAATTAGAAAATTCCTTTTGACCTCTGTCAAATTCCTCATAGTCCATCTCCATCCTCTCATCCCATTTCAGGGACTCCACTAAATAAAATCACAAAGGACTTTTTGGAACTGGAGTAACAAGGCCCTCCTAAGCCCCCATAATATGCTTGCCATGCAAATAAACATAGAAGAATGAGGGAAAATGTTAAGTGAAACTGGGCTACTAACCTTTTACCTTAGTTCTCGTGTGCTAAATTTCTGGCTTTATTATGCATGCCTGTTATCACAAAACTACTTCTCTTTGTTTAGTATTACTGACAATGAACAAACTTTATCAATTTCATTTTGTGTGTGTGTGTGTTTGTGTGTGTGATATCTCGCTAAGGATAGCAAAGTTTCAGAGTTGGTCTCAAAACCCCGAGTTCTTGGGTATATGTGCAACATGACAAACCAATTTACCATGGATTTTTAAATGCTTGAAACATATAAAGTGCTATGATAAACACTCAGGATGGTAAAAGCATGCATAAAACAGTCTCTGCCATCTGGGAGCTTACATTCTATTGGCATCTAATGTTGATATCAATAAAACAAATATTAGCATCAGCTAGCTATACAATAAGAAACCAAACCTGGAATTTCAAAAAGCCTAAATGTTCATCAAATAATTATTCAATTTTGGTTTGCCAAACACTTGCCTACTAAAGAAAGATACAAAATTTGGTTAAGACATGGTCTTTACCTTTATGGAACTTAGTCTAATGGAGTCATGATTACAAAGATAACTATGTATTACAAAATGGAGAATTATAATACACAATATTATATGATATAGATTTCTCTCTTAGAGAGAAACAAAACAAGGTGCTTTATGATATCTAAAGAGAAGGATGGAGGAGAAGAATATGAGGAATATTGAAACATTTAGTAAAAAATAAGAAAGACTTCATGGGGGAAATAATTTTTTAATTGAATTTTTAAAGGATGAGTATAAATTCAAGAGGTGAAAAAGGAGAAGGAAGAAAATTTCCAGTATAAGAACCAGTGTAAGCATTGCTTGAAGCATGGCATGAAGGTAGGAAATCAAGTCTTCTGTTTCCAATTCCAGTGCTCTTTCCATTACCATTCCATTTCTACTCACAAGGAGGAGCATCTACTTTACATTGGCACCATGGAAGTGTGACTGAAAAAAATTACTCAGAATGCAATGTATATACTAGAGGCTCCTTTCTACTATAAATACATGAACAAAGAGTTCCTCTATTCTAATCTTGAAGAATCAACTCACTATCTGTTGATCATGCAACAATACCTAGAGGTTTTTTTTGCAGTCTCTAAGGATATGAAAGGATGACAAAAATTAATAGATTATCTGAGAGGGAGTATGGTATAGTGAATAGAGAACTGGCCTTAGAATTTAGAAGGCCTCCCACATGAATATAGGACCCTGGCAAGTCACTTAATCTTTCATGCCTCAGGCAGTCTGCTATTGCAAGAAGAAACGCCAGTCTGCACTGGTAGATGGAACTTCCTCACTCTGTATACCAATTAAATCATGAGTCCACTCACCAAAAAATAAATAAAAATAAAAACTCAAACTCATAAATCTCAAGTGGCTCTAGGCTCAATTCCCACAGGATTTCAATTATTTTCTCCATTTCAGGTGTCTCAAAAGGATTGCTCATTCACATGTAGATTAAACAAACTCCTTACTACAGTGAAAATGAAAATAACAATGTCAACTTTAAAACTTCTAAGTTTTAGAGGTCACCCCGTCTTCATATTAAAACCTAAAATCTAAACTTCACTTTTCCTCTTGCACCATGCTTTTCACTGCTGTCACTAAGACAAGTGCACCCTAAATGACTTTATAACAAAATTTTCCCCATCTTCTAGTTCCAAGTCCCCGCCAACCTCCACCCCCCACCCTCCCCTACCCAGCTGAACTCCAGTTTCCCCCATCAACTTTGAATGGTCAAAGGTGAAATCATCTCTATAATCGGAGCAATTTCCTAAACCCCACTTATCTCCGAGTAAATTAGGTTAGTTTTTCCCTTAAAGGTAGTGATATAGACTTTGAGAGTATGGTTGTTAAACCCCTTCTTGGTCTCCTGAATTCAAAGCAACCAGCTTCTCTCTAAGTCTTGGCTGACAGACCATAATGGGCAACTCAAAGGTGGAGAACTTCACAACCGACTCAACTTTTAATGTTCTCAGTGCATTTACTCAGCTGAGTTTAAAAGTATAAAGTATACTCAAGTATAAACTGCTAAAGTTAAATAAATCTCCTTCTCTTAGCTATTGATCAGTCTATGAAAATCTTATTTCATGATAATATTGAACCTAAGACACCTAAGGATGGACCTGTGTTAAACCTACTCTTAAACAATCTCTAGGGGTGGCTAAGTGGCATAGTGGATAAAGCACCAGCTCTGGAGTCAGTAGTACTTGGGTTCAAATCTGGTCACAAACACTTAATAATTACCTAGCTGTGTGGCCTTGGGCAAGTCACTTAACCCCATTTGCCTTGCAAAAACCTAAAAAAAGAGTAAAATAAATAAATAGATAGATAGATATAGATAAATAAATAAATAAATAAAACAGTCTCTATTCCATGATCAGTGAGGTCCAGTGTCTTCATAGGCCATTGCTAGGGTACCCTCAATTATGAGTCACTTCAGTGTTTTCTCTCCATTGTCACAGATTCTCCTTGAGGGGATGCTAGTCATGAGGCCTAAATATCCAAGGGCACCTACCACTTCATTCCTTCTCTTTTCTTTGGCCTCAAGTATATTTGTCATCTTTTCCATAAAGCACAGAAGCTTTAATTTCAAATGATCCATTTGAAATTAAATACAATATTAGTACAATATTAGAATGACTTTAGGCATTCTATTTGCAGTAATTTCCTGAGGCTACTCAAACTCACATCTCATATCTCCTTGCTTCCATAAACATATGTAGAAAACATGTACTACCTGCAAAACAAAAAATTGCTTCAGGAAGTGTTATGCCTATATTTAGTGACAGTTCTGTAAGAAAATGATCAAGATATAAAGAGACTACAGATTTATAGCCAAAAGAGACCTCAAGAAAGAGACCTTAGACCATTGGAGTCATGAATACATGGATAACTATGTATTATACAATGGCTAACTATGGTATATAATATTACATGATAAATGCCTTAGAGAGAAACAAAACAATGTGCTGTGTGATATCTAAGAGGAGGATGAAGGAGATGAATCTAAGGAAGATTTGAAACTCAAGGGTCTAAATATCCCTGACTCTTTCCCTCCTTGGCTCCTTATTCACTTTCTGCTCATCTTAAGTTACTATTCCCAGATGTCTTAGACTAGGATGACTTCTTTCACTATTGTATCTGACCACCAAGGGTTTATGGTTCCTTTCACTATCCTTAACAAATTTTAGAAATCCCCATTCTGAAAATAAGGGTAATTTTTCTGGAAAAAAAAAATTACCAGAAAAATCTAGGGGTGGCTAGGTGGCGTAGTGGATAAAGCACTGGCCTTGGAGTCAGGAGTACCTGGGTTCAAATCTGGTCTCAGACATTTAATAATTACCTAGCTGTGTGGCCTTGGGCAAGCCACTTAACCCCATTTGCCTTGCAAAAACCTAAAAAAACATCAAAGGAAAAACCAATTCAATATGGAAACATGAAAATGGATCTATTTATAAAGCATAGATTTCTTACTTTATTATAACTGAAATGTGATCCTAGTGTGGCTGATTAGCTTATAGGATCCTAAAATTAAAAGTTAAAAGAAACTCTAGATGTCACCACGCCCAAGACTCTCATTTACAGAAGTGGCAACTAATACTTAGAAAAGTACAGTTATTTGCCCAAATTGACACAGGACACTTACAGTTCCAATTCTCTAAACTCTATCTGAGATGAGAGTGCAAATAATGAACTGGGCTCTCAAAATAGTAGCCCAAGGTAGATTCAAGTTAATACAACTCTTAGACCTGGTTCTCAGTCATTCCCTGAACATGTTTCTTAACCTTCTCTCCAAGAATACAGGTCAGCTTTTACCTTATCTTTCTGAAGTACAGTTCTACATACCATCCAAGCTTAGACCATTACCTCCATCTACTCCCTATTAATAATCTGGACATCTCTCCCAGGTCCTTCAACTCTATTGGGTCAAGTTTGCCTTATCTTGTAAAGGCCTAGACATCCTTGGACTTCTATAGCCTAATCTCTAATAATTTACCCCCCTTTCTCCCATTCCCCTCTATGTGTTGATTTCCCCTTCCTATATGTATACAAATATTTTGAGGAGCTCTTTTTTGTACTGATGAAGAATTGGAAATTGAAGGGATGACCAGCAACTGGGAAATAGTTAAACAAGTTGTGGTATATGATGTCAAACTATAAGAAATAATGAGCATAATGCTTCCAGAAAAACATAGAAAGATTTACATGAACTAATGCAAAGTGGAATAAGCAGAATCAAAAAATATTGCACATATTAACAGAAATATTTTTTGAGTACAACTATGAAGAGCTTAGCTATTCTCAACTATACAATGATCTAAGACAATTCCAAAGGATTTACAATGAAAAATGCTATCCCCTCCAGATAAATATCTGAGTAAAGAATGATGCATACTATTTTTGCTTTGTTTTTTCATGGGGCTATTTTTGGTCTGTGCTTTCTTTCACAACAAGACTAATATGAAAATATGTTTAGCATGACTGCACTCATGTAACCTATAGCAAATTACTTGCCATCTTATCAAGGAGGAAGAGGTAAGAAGGGAGGAGAGAATTTACAACTCAAAATTTTTTTAAATGATGTAATTGAAAAAATGTAATTGGAAAAATATTATTTTAAAATACAGTAAATCCTTGAGGAAGCTTGCCTATATTTTTATCCCCAGCTCTTAGTACAGAGGGAAATAAAGTACTTAATAAATACTGTCCATTTATCTTTCTATCCATCCATCTATCTGTTAACTAGCCCTCTATCTTACCTATTCCTGGGTTGTGTTGTATATACCAGCTGGTATACCACTGCAGGAACCTGAACCCAAAACACCTGTCCTATTTCCTGACTACCAGTTAAAGTGGAAACTTCCCTCTCTGACTCCAAAGAATTCTCTTCTAGTTTTCAGACCATCTATTTCAATAATGTCCTTTGTCTTTGTTCAAAGTCTTTGTGGCTCTAATCCTGGAAGTTCTTCCCCATTCCTATGACTAATTCTACCCTTTCATGAATCTTGACTTCTTTATTCATTTTAGTGTCTGAGGGTATTCTCAATTCATAAAATGGATCTCCTAGGAAATGACTACTCCTAGTTCAAGGTATTCTATGAATCCAGATCCCCTAAAACCATAACTAAAGAAGCCCCATTGGAGAAAGTATTTACTTTGAAAAATCAGTCAGTACAAATAGTTCAAAAAAAAGATATTTAAGGAAATGTAAGAAACACTTTCTTCAAAAACCTATGTTGCACTTACCCACAAAAACACACTAGTGGAGAGAGTAAAGGCAAGTGCAAGAAGAGGTACATAGGAACAAGAATAGCCAGAGTATATGTGTAGGAGTGTACATATAAGGAGCACATGTGACTAATGTGCATGTTTGAAGGAACCAAGGATATAGATGTGGGAGGAAAGACTATTAACACTTCTGATGCTTCAGTGCTACTGATGTCATTTATTTGCCCAAATTCTCATTGTGCTGCCCCAGGAAGCCAGCTACCTGTTGTTCTTTGTTGAGATAATCTCATAATATTCCACTAAAGGCTGCTAAATTTATATTTCTGCTGGTTTCTGCTTTGCTATATTCTCTGTCAGATGTTACAGCAACCAATGCTCCTCTTTAGAATGTTGCTCTACTCTATCCTCCAACAGATAATGCTTAGCTGAAGTCTCCTACATCTCCAGTTTCTGATTCAGTTGAAATACATTGTTTTCTATTCAATGGAAAAGCATGGGTATTGCCATGTTTTGTCATTTTAAAGTCCAATAGATTTTTCTAGTTTTTTTAGGGGGGGGAGCAGAAATTCTTGCCTGGGAACTAGTTAAAAGCCATTCACTGGGTTCAATATTTTGCTCAGAGTCCAGTTCTTTGAAACAAAGAGCAAGATATATCTAGCTAGCTAATGGTCTCAGACTTTGTGTTTTCTTTTGATTTCTCTTCCTGATTTAGGTATTTCTAGTCAGAAATCTAATCTTAAATTATGATAAGAATCCTATATATTTCATAATTTTCATCTCTGATTATAAGTAAGACTGTAGGACTTGAGATTACCCAGTTTATCAACCACATCTTCTAAATCCAGAGATGGAGCAATATTGTGTACATGCCTAATCTGCCTAACTACATTTCCAATTTTGTTGCATGTATATATATATAGCCAATCCCAAAGCCATAGAGGAACTTTGGACAGGCAAACTCTTACATTATAATTCATAGGAATTAAAGATTAAAAGGGCTTTAGTGATCATTAATTAGATGGCATAGATGGCACCATCATCAAATTTGCAGGATATTAAGCCATATGATATAACAAATTCAATGCACATCCAAGTCAGGATCCAGAAGGATCAAGCCAGGCAAGAGAATTTGGCTGAGTATTATAAGAAATTCAACAGGGATAAAAGGAAAAATATTTAGACTTAGGTATTGCCTGTCCCTCTGCTACTTTTATAAAAATAAATACAAAGCCATTAATTATCAGTGAGTTTGAGACTGAGAATTGAGGGAATTAGAAAAGGCTTCATGTAGAATGTGGTTCAGGAACTTCATAGGTCAAAGTAGAGAGGGAGGGCAGTCCAAGGACAGAGTCAGGCAATTCAGATACATGGAATAAGAAAAATAGAGAGAATGCCAGTTTGACTGGATCATAGCATAAAGAAAGGCAAGTATTGGAAAGGAGGATCACTGAAATTGTAATCTTCTGGAGAATATCAGTTGGAATGGTATCTTGATACCATATCTTTCTTGATGCATATAAAAAGAGAGACTGGGGAAAAAAGAGATAATAAGATTATATCAAGTATTGTTAAGAAGAAGAGGGGAGGGGAAGAAGAATGTCATGTAGAATGGCTTCAATTTTCTCAGTAAGGTGAAAGGTAAGTCCTCAGCTGAAGGCAGAGGGAGAAAAAAGGAAAAAAGAATCTTGACTAAAGAAGAGAAGGTTTGGGAAAGCTTTTATGAACAGTGAGATGAAGAATGAATTATAAATTAGTGAAGAATGAGAGGATTGCTTGCCTGCAAATGAAGGCCAAGTTGAAGTTAGAAAGCATAAATTTATAATGTACTTAGTCAGCATAGTTGTACGACTTCTTTCAGTTCTGTTCAGCATTGTGTAAGTAGGAGGAGAGGAGGTAGATGGTGGGAGGAATCTAGGACTACTGTTTTGCAGAGTGATTGGTGATACCTCAGGGGAACAAGGAATTCAAGAGTAGAGACCAATGTAGAGTTGAACTAGCTAACTTTAGAGTCAAGACTGAAGTGAAGTCAAAGCAGGTGCAATTCCCTGAGAAAATACTGATAAGCGGAGTGATCAGACATCTCATTAAGGGAAAAGAATAGGTTGGGGGTAGGGGAGATGAGGCACAGGGAAAAATATGGCTAAATAGAGAAATGGCAGAGTTTTGGGTTGGGGAAGTAGAATGATGGGGCAGGAAGTTAATGGTGAATCTATTATGTAAACATCCTTATATGTGGATAAAGTGAAGGAATAGGTCATAGGATTTTTAAAGAGACTAAGGAATTGGGAACTTAGGAAGCTTTGGAGGGGAAAGAGAGAGAGAGAGAGAGAGAGAGAGAGAGAGAGAGAGAGAGAGTCAAAAAGAGAGAAAGGGAGACAGGAAGAGAAATAAAGGGAAAGAAAAAGAATAGAGAGAAAGGGATAAAGGAAAGCAAGGAAGGAAGGAAGGAAGGAAGGAAGGAAGGAAGGAAGGAAGGAAGGAGAGAGGGTGAAAGGAGAGAGAAACAATGTTTGAAATGGTCAGATGTTGCAAATGGTCAGAGAAGAATCATTGTTTCTTCTCTAGGGTCTTTGATAAAACTCAGGAGATGTGATTCAAAATTAAACTAGATGACTGTAATAGAAATATTTTTCTTCTTTTGACAACTCATTCTAAAAGGATGTCTTTAGTACCAGAGCTGCTCATTGTGCTAAGGACATATTATCTGTGTGTACTCTGGACTTTGAGTCACACATTGATTTACTCAAACATTTATTAGTCATCTATTATTTACAGAGCACTTTCTTAAGAATTGAGTGGGGGAAGCTAGGTGGTGCAGTGGATAGAGCACCAGCCTTGGAGTCAGGAGTACCTGAGTTCAAATCCAGCCTCAGACACTTAATAATTACCTAGCTGTGTGGCCTTTGTTGGGGAGGAGGAAGAAAAATTAATTTTTATAACAATTATGCAAAGACAAGCAAAACAAATTATCTCAATATATAAAAATATATTGTTTTACTTCTTTATCTTTATCATGGATAACATGTTTCATCATTGGTCCTCTGAAATTACAAATGATCATTGTACTGATCATAATTCTTAAAGCTTTTAAAGTTATATATTTTTGCAGTGTCATCTGAGTTGTTCTGTTCTGCTTGTTTCATTCTTTATACAATTATAAAAGTCCTCAAAATTGCTCATTACAAAAATATTGAAAGTATTAATATAAATCATTCTTCTGATTCTACTGACTTCACTCTGTATCTATTCATATAAATCCAGGCCTCTATAAAATCATCTATTTCTCACAAGACAATAGTATTTTATCACATTTACATGCCACTATTTATTTAGCCATTCTTCAGTTGATTGGTAGTCCCTTAGTCTTCATTTTATTTTTCTACCACAAACAAAGCTGCTATAAATATTTTTACTTGTTTCTTTGATCTCCTTTGGTTATAGGTCTATTAATGGAATAGCTAAGTCAAAGGATATGAACTGTACAATAGTGTAGCTGGGTCAAAGGATTTGTGAATCATGCTTTAGACCAGGACAAAAAGAAACAGAATATAAGGGGCAGCTAGGTGGTGCAGTGGATCGAACACTGGTCCTGGAGTCAGGAGGACCTGAGTTCAAGTTTGACTTCAGACACTTAATGATTACCTAGCTGTGTGACCTTGGGCAAGTCACTTAACCCCACTGCCTTGCAGAGAGAGAGAGAGAGAGAGAGAGAGAGAGAGAGAGAGAGAGAGAGAGAATATGAACTGTTTAATAACTTGCATGTAATTCCTACCTAGCCTCTCCTAAATACATCATCATTGATCCTGGAGAAGTGGACAGAGCTAGAAAACAGAAACAGGTATGAGCAGAAAATGAGACAACGAATATAATGTACCATCAGGTAAAGATCACTAGGTTTAAAGACAGAGATTTTGTTTTAAAATCCTGGTTCTGAGACTTACTGTCTGATTTCAAACAAATCACTTAATCTTTCCCTATCTCTGTTTCCTCACCTATAAAATGGAAAGAATTATACTTGTACTAACAGAGCTGCAATGGGGGGGGGGGGAGGCGATAATGTATACAAATTCTTTTGTAAACTATAAAATGATACAAATGTTTTATATATATATATATATATATATATATATATATATATATATATATATCATGAGGGAAAGGAAGAATTGAGCAAATATAGGATTTAGACAAACTCTCAAAAAGGAAAAGGTAGGAAGCTATTGGAGCAAGTGGGAATTATGCAGACAGATGATGCTACAAAACCTGAGGATACAACTGCAGAAGAGACTAGAACTAGATACTATCTTGGAAAAATGGGTGAGGAAGATAAACTTGACCCAAGAGAAGTCAGCCTAATAACCAATTTGTGAATCATGCTTTAGACCAGGACAAAGAGAAACAGTATATAAGGGGCAGATAGATGTTGCAGTGGATAGAATATTGGTCCTGGAGTCATGAGGACCTGAGTTCAAATTTGACTTTCGGACACTTAATAATTACCTAGCTGTGTGACCTTGGGCAAGTCACTTAACCCCCAAAAGAGAGAGAGAGAGAGAGAGAGAGAGAGAGAGAGAATATGAACTAGATTAAGTCATTCAGCTCCTTAAACTAGCTAGAACTCAAGAGAGGCACAAGGAAGAATTATTTAGGCTAGATCTAAGAGTAGCAATAAAACAAATACATATTTACACACTCATACACACATTGAGAGACAAAGGCCTTCCTCACTTACAGTATGATCTTGAGTAATCATTTAACCTTTATAGACTTCAGTTTCCAAAGAGTCAGATTCTGACCTCTGCTGCAAAAAACCATGTTCAATGAGAGGAGAGGACATCTCTATTTAATAATGATTTCTATTTCTTGCTTTGTTGTGATCCAGAGAGAGCCTGGGAATGTCAGCATATTATACATGTTTCTAAAAGGACTTTTGGTTCCCTTGCAAGCACTCTGGGCACAATAGCATTAAACAAAATAAAGATTTGTTTATTAAGGCAGAGAGAAACACAGAAAGAACTTGTGACCAAGCCCTTGGCAAAGTAATTAGGAAAGCTTCTACCAAGTAAAGTGAAAATCTAAAGCCTCTCCTCAACCTCTGGGAGGTATTATTTCTGGGTAGATATTATTTCCCTCACTCCAATATCAGAATTTCTCAGCACAGTCTTGGCAGTCTGCATTGGAGCCTCATCACTTTTCTGTATGATACCTGCAGCCTACTGGATCCCCATCCTCCATAGCCAACAAACCCAGAAGCTCTGTCCTGATGAAATTAGTCTTCAGATTCTTGACTTCCCTGCTCAGGGGATAGGGAAGGAGGGTTTCAACTTGCTGCTGAATGTAAAATAAGGGAGCTGGGCTCAATGAACTGAGTTTGCTTCTGGGTCAGACATTCTATGATTCAGCAAAGTGATAATTACTATGCCTATATACTTCCAGAGTGTCCCAGCTAAGGAGTGAAACCCACAATGAGAGAAGCAGGTCACTGCTTGACCAGTAACCACTCAGTTATAAGGTTGTTGAACCAGTGAGAAGATGGAGAAAAGGGAAGAAACAAAATCAGCCTTATTTGTATTGCAAGCTTGGGTCTTGCTACCAGATCAGGGACAGCATTGGGTTTTAACACATAATAAAAGTTTACACTTGTGACCTTTTCTCCATTTATTCTGTAGGCACTGAGATTTCACTCTAAAAGGTCATCACCAACCTTTAATCACTGACTGTGGATCATAGATGTCATATTTATCATATGGGGCTCAATCTCTGAGGTGCAGAGAATGCATAACTTTAAAAAGATAAAATGTCTGAATTGCTGATGAGACTTGGCAAAAATAAAAATTTCCCCAGCTCTACAAGCTATTGTCTAAACAACTAAGGCTCACTTCTTGATAAAGCTGAGGAACTACAGACAAGGCTAGGAAAATGGGAAGAAAAACCAATAAAAAGTGGTCCAGGAAATGGCATATTTGGGGGTCTCTGCTACCTGGTTTCCTCTATTATTGTCATCTTCAGCAAATTCAAAGTTTAAAGGCAAGAGGATGAGGTTAAAATATTCTCCAGATTATGCCCAAAGGGCAAGAAAAATGTGCATACCCTTTGATCCAGCAATACCATTACTAGCTTTAGACCCTGAAGAGATTAGGAAAAAGGGTAAAAACATCACTTGTACAAAAATATTCATAGCAACCCTGTTTGTGGTGGCAAAGAATTGGAAATTGAGTGAATGCCCATCAATTGGGGAATGGCTTAATAAACTGCAGTATATGTATGTGATGGAACACTATTGTTCTATTAGAAATCAGGAGGGATGGGAATTCAGGGATTTGCATGAACTGATGCTGAGCAAGATGAGCAGAACCGGAAGAACATTGTACACCATAAAAGCAACTTTGGGGTGATGATCAACCTTAATGGACTTGTTCATTCCATTAGTGCAACAATCAGACACAATTTTGAGATATCTGCAATAGAGAATACTATCTGTATCCAGAGAAAGAATTGTGGAATTTGAACAAAGACCAAAGACTATTACCTTTAATTTTTTTTTATGTTTCCAACCATTTATTACTTCCTTTACAAAGCTTAATATAATACTACAGAAGGAAAATAATAGACTTTTAATGAAATTTCACATGTTTTTGATCTAAAAATTAGCAATTTTTAAAAACCTTAAATAAAATACTTTATTTTTAGTAAGATAAAGAAAATCTTTTTAGATCAATTCTGTAGTTCCAACCTGTCAGGATCTTTTTTTTGCAACCTGCATGTCATCTTCAAACTTTATCAGCACTTTTCTCTCTTTATCTAAGTCCTTGATAAAAATGTACATCTTGGGACCAAAACTGGAACCCTACATCATGCCACTAAAGCTTTCCATACAGGTTAGCATCAATCCATTAATCATAACTTTTTGGATAATGTTATCCACCAAGTTCCACTTCCATTTAAAGATATGTTCAAGTTCCCATTTCTTCACTTTTCTAAAAACATTGCTGAAATCCACATATGCCTTTTCTTTGGCATTACGACCTACCTTTCAGTAATAACCCTGCCCACAAAAAGAGACAAATTACACAAAATTTGTTCTTAGGGAACCCATCTTGGTTTCTAATTTTTAAAAAATCTAGTGGGGGGAAAAATCTGATCTTGGGTCTTTTTTTATTTTTTTAGCATTCTTTCCAGATAAAAAGGATATAAGTAGGATTTGCCTTCCATTCTTACTTCCTTTCTTCTTTTTTTTTAAATTTTTATTAAATATATTATTTATTATTTATTAAAGATAATAATTTCCCCCAATCTTGCTTCCCTCCCCCCACCCCCACCTCACAGATAGCACTCCGTCAGTCTTTACTTTGTTTCCATGTTGTACCTCGATCCAAATTGGGTGTGATGAGAGAGAAATCATATCCTTAAAGAGAACAGAATTCTCAGAGGTAACCAGATCAAACCATAAGACATCTGGGTTTTTTTTATTACCTTTAATTTTTTTTTAAAAAAAAAGTTGTTTTATTATGCAATTTTGCTATCTCTTATACTTCATTTTTTCTTGAGGATATGATTTCTCTCTCATCACATTCAACTTAGATCCATGTATACTATGGAAAATGTAAAGACTAACAGACTGCCTTCTGTGGGGGTGCAGGGAGGAAGCGAAATTAGGGGGAAAATTGTAAAATTCTAAACAAATAAATAAATTTAAAATACTCTCCAGCTACTACCTCTGGTTAACACAGGCCCAGAGAACATGGCTTTGATAATTCACATCTGATTCTACAATGGCTTGTTGCCCTGGTGATGATTAATCTTTTGCCACTTCTCATCATAAAATCTCTGAGTTAGAAAGTCCCAATTTAATGGTGACTTCATTCTTCAAAAGGTGGAGGAAGCAACAAGGAAAGTTGGTATCCTGGACTTTATTCCAAACAAGAAAAAAAATGGACAAGGTTGATTGTGATCCCTAGATTGAGGAAAAGTGGACTTAAGAGGGATCAAAGAAAGGATATATTAGGGCCTTTGACCTAAAACTTTCTAATGGAGGGAAGGATGAGAACTTCTCAAGAACGAAATTCTAAAGTTATCAGCACAAATTTTTTCTATCAGGAAGAAAAAGAGAGAGCTGTCTAACAGGCCACTGTGGTTCCCCCGGATCTACAAACAACTCAAATTTATAAGTGTATATATTATAGGATTTTAGATTTAGAGCTGCAAGAGACCTTAGATTCATGAAGCCAACTTGATTATTCTACAGATGGGAGTGTATGGAAACAAGGACAAATAAAGGGGAATGAATACAAAAGAGAGGCACAATCTTTTAAGAAGAGAGATCCCTAAAGTTCATAATGAACCAAGACCAGTGAAGAACATTATGGATATTAAATTAGACTTTTTAAGCAAAATTGGAACAAGAGGAAGATATAAGAGGAGAGAGGTACACTGTTAGGATGAATAGGTTGACTACAATAGAAGATAATTAAATAGAAGAACCCCATCTTATTCTGCTTCTGTTTTCTCTTTCAAGAAAATTATATTTGGCTTAGGAGGCATGGAAAAATGAAAAGTTTAAAATACAAGTTATGGGGAGATAAGAGAGTACCTATGTGTGCAGGGTATTCACATCAACCAAGTCTGAACAAACTATAATGTAACCCCAGCTAGATGGCATCCCTTCCACCCTATCCAGGAATCATAGAGCATGGATACTTGGTGTACTGAAATGTCTAAAGGCTAACAGAAGAGACAAGTTTCTGGTTCCTTTGACTTTGGATGGGATATATGGATGAAGAGAATAAAAACGATCATGAGGGGCAGCTAGGCGGTACAGCGACTAGAGCAGCAGCCTTGGAGTCAGGAGGACTTAAGTTCAAATCCAGCCTTAGACACTTAATAATTACCTAGCTGTGTGATCTTGATCAAGTCACAACCCCATTGCCTTGTTAAAAAAGAAAAAAGCATATGTGTGTGTGTGTGTGTGTGTGTGTGTGTGTGTGTGTGTGTGTGTGTGTATAATCTGAAGATCTACAATACAAAAGTATTCTTTAGAAATAGAAACACTCTGGTCTGAGGATTTTTTAAGCCATAAGCAGGAACATGCTGCAAGCAACTCTAACCAGGAAAAGCTGATTATTAAATTTTCAGTATAACCATTTACATCTCATAAACCAAATGCTACAAATTGGGGCTTGTTTTATTATTTTATTGATTATCTAGACTTTGGTTGTTTATTTGTTTTAATCACCAACTCTTTGTGATTCCATTTGGGGTTTTCTTGGCAAAGACACAGAAGAGGTTTGCCACTTCTTTCTCTAGCTCAGGAAACTGAGGCAAGCAGGGTTAAGAAACTTGATCCAAATCTCATAGCTAGTAAGTATCTGAGGTCACATTTAAACTTGGGTCTTCCTAATTTGAGACTAAGCTTTCAATCTACTGCACTATCTAGCTGCCTCTAGCATCCCAGGGTAGACTTAAATCTTAATAATTAAATTATACTTTAAAATGTGTGTTCATACATTTTGTCCCCAGAAGAGCCTGATTGTTAAACATTTCTAAGCACATCTCTATAAATGTTGCTTCAGCTCAGCGAGAATGTAGTAGAATGTTCAAAGAATGAAGTCATCATCAGACTAGAGGCCCAGTGCAAGAGAGTATAATATATTATAATATAAATTAGTCTATTATATGTGTATATGTATATAGTCTATTAAATCACTATTATAGTAACCATAATAATAACGAAGATGATGATGATATTTACATAATGCTTTAAACTTTGCAAAGTGCTTTACATCCATTATCTCATTTGAGTTTCACAACCCTGGCTGTAATACATTCTGTTAAGCTAGAGATTCTGAGGTGCTCTTCCCCTATAGGTTATGATAGAAAGTTGGTCCTCTGGGAAATAGAATAAAGCTCAAGCACTGGTATCTAAGAAACAGGTGGAGAGACAGATAGTAAATGAAATCCTTCACCTAAGATACCTGGAGCTATCTGCTATGGACCATAAAGTGATACAAACAGAGCAACTTTAAAATGGATCATTCTTCCCAGTTGCAAATGACTACCATCTACTGGGAACTGAGAAAAACTGCAGGAAGCAAGATGGTAAATGTGACTTTCAAAATGTGCCCAATGACAACTACTGAGGATAACTGGAAGTCATAGCCCCAAGAAAGGGAAAGTAGACCCAGAATTGAAATTAAACTTAAAAGAACTAACGAAATGATAAGGATGGGGAATACTGATATGGCCCTCAATGTTTTGAAAAGTGTTTCACAGTTATCACATTCAAGCTTACTATACCCTGGAAAGTAGGAGCTACTATTTTCCTCATTTTACAGATGAGGAAATCAGGGCTGTGAGAGGCTAACTTGCCCAGAGTCTCAGAGCTAGTCTCTGAAACAGGATTTATATTTAGAACTTCCTGACTCAAAGTCCAGAAAACTCTATTCACTATACAACAACCCCAAGGCACCTGGAGTTGGTTGGAGATCAATACTTTTAGAATTACCCTAGGTAATACTATGTGACTAAAACTGTATTATGAAAACATAGTTGTTCCATTATATGTTTTGTTACTTTCTATGAAGTCTTATAAGAATCTTACTGGTTACTTTTAATCTCTAAATAAATCCTTCCCCTAGGTCACTATCAAGTCTTTTGAGCATGTATACCTACAAGGCTGTGAGAATACCCCAGGTTGAGGAGAGAGTGACAGATACTAAAGTCCTCAAATCACTTAGGTGAGAACAATGACCCTGAAAAATGTTGTTTTCTCCTATTAGAAAGTAAGTTCCTATGCCCAAAGGGCAACAAAAATGTGCATACCCTTTGACCCAGCAATACCACTACTGGGTCTATACCCTGAAGAGATGAGGAAAAAGGGTAAAAACATTACTTGTACAAAAATATTTATAGCAGCCCTGTTTGTGGTGGTAAAGAATTGGAAATCCAGTACATGTCCTTCAATTGGGGAATGGTTTAGCAAACTGTGGTATATGTATGTCATGGAACACTATTGTTCTATTAGAAACCAGGAGGGATGGGATTTCAGGGAAACCTGGAGGGATTTGTATGAACTGATGCTGAGTGAGATGAGCAGAACCAGAAAAACACTGTACACCCTAACAGCAACATGGGAGTGATGTTCAACCTTGAAGGACTTGCTCATTCCATCAGCGCAACAATTGGGAACAATTTTGGGCTGTCTGCAAAGGAGAGTACCATCTGTATCCAGATAAGGAGCTGTGGAGTTTGAGCAAAGTACAAGGACTATTCCCTTTAATTCGGAAAAAAAACCCAGATGTCTTATGGTTTGATCTGGTTACCTCTGAGAATTCTGTTCTCTTGAAGGATATGATTTCTCTCTCATCACACCCAATTTGGATCGAGGTACAACATGGAAACAAAGTAAAGACTGATGGAGTGCTATCTGTGGGGTGGGGGTGGGGGAGGGAAGCAAGATTGGGGGAAAACTGTAAAACTCAAATAATATCTTTAATAAAAATTTAAAAAAGAGTAAGTTCCTCTCTTTTGTGGTGGCAAAGAATTGGAAATTAAAGGAGTGCTCATCAGTTGAGGAATAAATGAACAAGTTATGGTATATGAATGTAATGGAATACTATTTTACCATAAGAAATGATGAGCAGGTGAGTTTCAGAAAAACCTGGAAAGACTTAAATGAACTGATGTTGATTAAAATAAGCAGAACCAGGAGAACATTGTACATATTAACTGCAACACTGTGCAATGATCAATGATCTAATACAATTCCAAGACTCATGATGGAAAATGCTATCTACATCCAGAGAAAGAATTATGGAG
This sequence comes from Macrotis lagotis, assembly GCF_037893015.1. Lineage (NCBI taxonomy): Eukaryota > Metazoa > Chordata > Mammalia > Peramelemorphia > Peramelidae > Macrotis > Macrotis lagotis. The sequence goes on along the minus strand of NC_133665.1, from coordinate 1,410,587 downwards.
TCTGAATGCAGATTGAAACATACTATTTTCCCTTTTCCTTGTTTTTTGTTTTTTTTCTTTCTCATTGTTTTCCCCTTTAGTTCTGCTTCTTTCACAACATGACATGTGAAAATAGGTTTAACATGATTGTACAAGTAAAACCTTCATCAGATTGCTTACTATCTTGAAGAGGGGACAGCTGGAAGGAGAAAGATCTGGAACTCAAAATCTTATAAAAATGGATTTTGAAAACTATTTTTATATGTAATTTAAAAAAATACTATTAAGTGGAGGGGAGGGAAAAGTAAGCTCCTTGAGAGCAGAAAATGTCTTTCTTTTTGTTTAGATTTATATCTCCTGTGGTAAAACAGTTCCTGGCACATTGTAAGCCCTTAATAAATGCTTATTGCTTTGCCTTGTCTAGCAAAAAGGCATACTCACAAGGTTCATTTTAGTAGCAATTCAGAACATCCATTCTTAATAAGCTACTTTTTAATGTTTTATGTGAAAAAATTCATCACCAAAATTAACCATGCAGCATGCATAACTAGCTCCTAGAAGACATAAATGGTAAATATGCATATAAATATACATATATACCCATATATTTCTATATTCCCATAAGACTAAATGGTGAATATATATATATATATGAAATTTGCTTCATGAATTAAAATAAGTACAAGAATCTAAGTTCATTTATGAGCTTGTTATGCATTAGAACATTGAAAATATCCCTTGATGTTTTCTCAGAATTATAGTACAAGCATGCTAAACCCATTTCTTAACTCTTTCTCAGGGATGTAATGAGAACAGTGCTTGTAGAGTACTGGATTCAAATCAATTCAACAAGTATTCATTAAGCCCTTGCAAAGCCCTTTCAAGACAAAAATGAAATAATACTTGTACAAAGGAAACTTAAACTCTACTGAGCAATGTCACATACAGAGAGAGAGAGAGAGAGAGAGAGAGAGAGAGAGAGAATAATCAAAGGAGGACAAAGCAGCAACAGCCAATCCAAGTGGGGTTTGTTTCTACAAGGAAGTGGCATGTGAATTGCACCAAAGAAGAAGTTAAAGATTTTGTATGATGAAGAGAAAGAGATAGAGTACATTCCGGGCATGGATGATTCTTATGTGAATGTACAGTGTTAAGAGCTAGAGGACTGAGCTAAGAAAATCTAGTTAGATTGGAGCATAAAGTATGTAGGGTAGTAATATGAAATAATTCTGGGAAAAGAAATTGAAATACTTCCAGTCAAGATGGTGGAGAGAAATCAGGAACATTGTTAACCTCTCCTGGGTTTCCCTCAGAAACAACATTAATCAAGCTTCTTAACAGATTTTTGAACTTTAGAACCCATAAAAGATCAGAGTGAAACATCTTCCAGCAAGTTGTCATGAGGGAGTATGGGTGAGCCTAGGACAGAGAACAGAATCCCAGCACATGGGCAGTAGGGTGAGGTAAGGAACTAACCTGAGATTCTTGACTGTCAGAGCACAGGCTTTGGCAGTTCAAACGTGACTGTGCAGAGGACAATTAGAAGAACTCCAGCAGCCAATGCCCAGGACCCTGATTCAGCTGGCTTCCTCAGTGCTGACAATTGGTCTAGAAAGAGAGCCCTTGGTGTTTCCAGCCTGGTGGGCTTAGTCCAGTGACTGGACTGCCTATGGACAGCCTGGAGATAACCCCAAGTATCCCCACTGTCCTCAACAACTCAGCAAGTGGGCTGCTGACATTCCCAACATAAACCCAAAGAGAGAGCCTCAGGCGATCCTTACCAGTCAATCTACTAAGCAACCCATGGAATTCCTAACATCTACAGTCCAGGTCAGTTAGCAAGCCTCTAAGAGCCAAGATCTGGAGCAAGTCCCTCCCCCAATACAAGAACCTTGAGATATGTAACAAATCTCAAAATGAATCAGAAAGGTAAGAGAAAAGTAAGTCCATTGAAAGTTACCTTGGACGTAAGGATGGGCAAAAGCAGAGAAAAGGAAAGCAGAAGGGATGCTACATGTGAAGCTTTGGAGGAGAATATGAATTGGTCCCCAACCCAGAAAAACTTCTTAGAAGAGCTCAGAAAGAATTTTAAAAATCAAATGTAAAAATTAGGAAAAGAAATGCAAGAGAAAATCAATATCTTGCAGCAAAAAGTGACAGAAGAAAACAAATCCTTTAAAAACATAATTGGACAATTGGAAAAAAAATGACACATTTAAAAATAGAATTGACCAAATGAAAAAGGAGATGAAATTGCTAAATGAATAAAATTCCTGAAAAATAGGATGGGGTTAATGAAAGTTAATGATTTCATGAGAAACCAGAATCTGCTAACAAATTTTTTTTAATGGAAAAATAGGGGTGGCTAGGTGGTGCAGTAGATAGAGCACCAGCCCTGGAGTCAGGAGTACCTGAGTTCAAATCCAGCCTCAGACACTTAATAATTACCTAGCTGTGTGGCCTTGGGCAAATCACTTAACCCCATTTGCCTTGCAAAAAAAACTAAAAAAAAAAAAAGAAAAAAATGGAAAAATAGAAGAAAATAAAAAATATCTCATAGATAAAACAACTGACCTGAAAACAAATAAAGGAAAGATAATTTAAGAATAATTGGACTCCCTAAAAGTCATCAAAAAAAAGAACCTGGATACCATTCTACAGAAAATCATCAAGAAGAACTACACTGATATCCTGGAAGAATCCATCGATCACCTCCTAAAAGGGCTCCCAAAATTAAAACACCAAGGAAATATTGTAGCCAAATTCCAGAATTATCAGATCAAGGAGAAAATGCTGCAAGTGATCAGAAAGAAACAATTCAAGTATCAAGGAGTCACAGTCAAGATTACACAGGACCCAGCTGCATCAACATTAAAGGGTCAAAGGCCTGGAATATGATATTCCAGAGGGCAAGTGAGCTTTTATTACAGTCAAGAATCAGTTACCCAACAAAATTGAACAAATTCTTTCAGGGGAAAAATGGACATTTAATGAACTAGGTGACTCCCAAACTTTCCTGATGAAAAGACCAGAGATGAACAAAAAATTTGATTTTCAAAGAGAAGACTTAAGAGATACATGAAATGATAAACAGGACAGGGCAAAAGAAAAACTGCTATTAAATAAGATTAAATGGATTGCATCACTACCTGGGAGTAAGATTCTCATAATTATTGAGACCCATAACTCTATTAGAGGGAGTATACTTAGATTGAAGATATGGACATAAATTGATTTTTATGGAATTATTTTTCAATTAAGACATTTAAAAGGAGGAGGTGTAATGAGACAGGAGGAAGGGGGAGAATGGGGTAAATTACATCACATGAAGAGGGGCAAAGGACCTATTACAGAAGAGGGAAAGAAGGGAGGGGGTAAGAGCTAAATAAGCCACAGGAAGATATAAACAGCAAAACTATACTTGTGGGGGACCTCAACTCAACCTCTCTCAAATCTTACTCTCATTGAATCTGGATTAAAGAGGGAATAACAAATATGCTCAGATGGGCTTAAAAATTTATCTTATCCTTCAGGAATGGAAAGGAAAGGGGGAAAGGGAAGGAAGGACTTATAGAAAGGAGGGAAGGAAGAAGGGGGGAAAGGGAAAGAGTAGAAAAGGAAGTGTGATTGAAAGAAGGGGACAGATTGAGAGAGCTGATATTCAGAAGCAAAACACTGAATGAGGCAGTAAAGGTTGAAGGGGGGGAAGTACAAATGGAGGGGGAATAGCATGGAGGGTATTAAAGATTTAGTAATTATAACTGTGAATGTGACTTAGATGAACTCTCCCTAAAATGGAAGCACATAGTAGAGTGGATTAAAAATCAGAATCCTACAATATGCTACTTACAAGAAACACATTAGAAGTAGAAAGATATACACAGAATAAAGGTAAAAGGCTGGAGAAGAATATAGTATATTTCAGCTGAAGCAAAAACAAACAGGGATAGCAATCCTTATCTCAGAGAAAGCAATTGCAAAAATATATCTCATTAAAAGTGATAAGGAAGGAAACTACATCCTCCTAAAAGGTACCATAGACAATGAAGTAATTTCAATGCTAAACATTGCACCAAGCATCTAAATTCTTAGAGAAGAAGCTAAATGAGATATAGGAAGACAGACAAAACTATACTGTTGGGGGACCTCAACCTACCTCTCTCAGAATTAGATAAATCTAACCATAAAATAAACAAGAAATAAGTTAAGGAGATGAATAGAAAATTAGAAAAGTGAGATATGATAGACCTCTGGAGAAAACTAAATAGGGATAGAAAAGAATATAACTTTTTTTCTGCAGTACATGGTATCTACACAAAATCGATCATGTTTTAGGGTTTAAAAACCTCAGAATCAAATACAGAAGGGCAGAAATATTAAATGCATTCTTTTCAGATCATGATGCAATAAAAATCACATGCAATAAAGGACCATCAAGAAATAGACCTAAAATTAATTAGTAACTAAAAAAACCTAATTTTAAAGAATGAGTGGGTCAAAGAACAAGTCAAATAAATAATAGTTTCATCCAAGCCAATGACAATAAGGAGACAACATACCAAAGCTTGTGGAATGCTGCCAAATTTAGGGGAATTTAGGGAAAATATTATATCTCTAAATGCTTACATGAATAAAATAGAGAAAGAGGAGATCAATGAATTAGGCATGCAACTTAAATAACCAGAGAAAGAACCAATTTTAAAGCCCCAATTAAATACCAAATTGAAAATTCTAAAAATTAGAGGAGAAATTAATAAAATTGAAAGAAAATTATTGAACTAATAAATAAAGCTAAGAGTTGGTTTTATGAAAAAACATCAAAAAATAGGTAAAAGTTTGGTTAATTTGATTTTAAAAAGAAAGAAAACAAAACTACCAGTATCAAAAATGAAAAAGATGAATTTATCCCCAATAAGGAAGAAATTAAAATAATGATTTGGAGCTATTTTGTCCAATTGTATGCTAATAAATTTGACAAACTATGTAAAATGGATGAATATTTGCAAAACTATAAAACTGCCCATATTGAAAGAAGAGGAAATTCAATACTTAACCTCATCTCAGAAAAAGAAATTGAACAAGTCATCAATGAACTACCAAAGAAAAAATCACCAGGACCAGATAGATTCACAAGTGAATTCTACCAAACATTCAACTCTTTAATCAATAATGATTTAGAGCATTTTTCATATGATTTATTTATTTAAAAATGCAAATTAAAAACTCTGAGATACCACCTCATACCTATCAGATTGGCCAATATGACTAAAAATATTGGAGGGGATGTGGGGAAAAAATCAGTGGGGACACTGATTCATTGTTGGTGGAATGGCTTACTGATGCAACTTTCTGGAGAGCAATTTGGAATATACCCAAAGGGCAGTAAAATTGATCATACGCTTTGACACAGCAAGACTACTACTAGGTCTATATCCCAAAGAGATCACAAGAAAAGGATAAAAAATCCACATCTACAAAAATATTTAAAGCAGCTCTTTTCATAGTGGCAAATAATTGGAAATTGAGGGGATGCCCTATCAATTATGGAATTGGCTAAAATTGTGGTATATGAATGTGATGGAACATTACTATCCTATAAGAAATCATGAGGAACAGAATTTCAGAAGTCTGGAAGAGTTTGCAAGAATTGATGCTGAGTCAAGTGAGCAGAACCAGAAGATCATTATACACACTAACAGCAAAACTGGGTGATGATCAAATATTATGCTCTTGTTTATTTCAGCAGAACAATAATCAAAGTTGTCATATATTATGTTTTTTTGTCTCCATTGTTTTTCTCCTTTTTAATTTGATTCTTCTCTCACAATATAACTAACATGGATCTATGTTTAGCATGCTTATATAAGTATGTCCTATGTTGGATTGTCTTCATCAGGGGGAGGGGAAAGGGAGGGAGGGAGGGAGAAAAATGTAAAATTCAAAGTCTTGCCAAAAAAATGATTGCTGAAAACTACCATTTCGTGTGGATGGAAAAATAAATAAATAAAATATTTTTTAAAAATAATAAGTTAGAACCAGTGATTGTGAAGGTTCTTAAATGCCATTCGAGGAGTTTGGAGTAACAATAAGGAATAACAGAAGTTTTTAATATCCTCATTTAACAGATGAGAAAACAAGTAGAAAAAGATTAAGTGACTTGCCAAGGGTCAAAGAACTAGTTTCCTGACTTTAGGTCTAGTATCCACTGAACCATCTAGCTGCTCATTAAATTTCCAGCTACCAAACTGTCAGAATCCAGATTCTGCCAGGGCAAAGTTATTCTATAAAGGTATAGAATACTCCCAGAGTTCATTTTGTCTCAAAGATCTGACATCTAGTTCTGAAACAACACCATTCAAAAAACCCTGAGGCAAGTTTCTCCCTTGTGGAACAAGGCTAATGACCTATCACCTCACAGAAATGGTCCCAGCTTTCAGGAACATACCAGGAAGAATTAGAGGTGATACCAAGAATTCAAATGTGAGAGACTAGGTAAAGAGTGATGCCACTTACAGAAATAATAGAATCAGAAGGAGGAGCAGATTTTGGAGGGGTATTAAGCTGAGTTTGGGATATTCAGAATTCAAAAATATCTATGGGGACATTCAAATAGATGCCCATTAGGTAGTTGGAGCTTAAAAGATGGGGGATGGGTGGGGAATGGAGAACAAAACTGAATACATAATTTGAGGAAAGTGGTTGAAGATGTAAGACCAAATGAAACTTCCCAAGCACAGAGTGGAAAGAGTAGAGAAAATGAGGTTGAGGATAAAATTCACTATTGCCATGCTATTGACAATTGTTGTTGAGTCTTGTCCAATTTCTCATGATCCTCTGGGACTTTATTAGAAAAAAAATATCGAAGTAATTTGACATTTCCTTGTTTAGTTAATTTTACAAATGAAGAAACTGAGGCAAACAAAGTTAAATGACTTGCTCATGTTCATTTAGTTTGTAGGTGTCTGAGGTCACTTTTGAACTCAGAAAGATAAATCTTCTTAACTTAAGACCCAGTACTCTATTATGCTACCTAGCTGCCCCATGAACAACTGAAGAGAAAGAAATAAAACATTTCTTACCCTCTTACCACTTAATTCATCCCAGTACCAACCAAGTGACCCCTCCCTTTCCTCAGCTCTTCCTCCCTTCTCTGGGACTCAAGACTGTCTTAAAGGTTCTTTTATAAGTCATAGGAATTGTTTGCCAACTCCTTCATTCTCGGTGGAACCTAAAATGTCAATCAAACCTGCTACCAAATGACAGCACTCACACATCTCTTTCCTTTAATCGTATTTTTAAATATAAGGAAGGATATATCAAAACACTGCTTTGATAATTAAACAGTACAGTATTCCAGTGCTATCATTTTGAAGAACCCTGAACTTGGAGTCAGAAGACTGCAGAATATTTGAATTCAGGTTTTGCCAGAATACTCAGAGTATGTCATTGGGCAAGTCACTAGATCTCTCTGTGTATGTCTCCTTGTCAGTAAAATGAAGGAGTTAAAATAGATAATCTGCAAAATCTCTTTCAACTCTAACTGTCCATGCATCTGTGAATCAAAAATAAAACTAAGACAGTGGGATAAAGAACTAAAAAGTCAAGCCAATAAACATTTATTAAGTACTATTTTGCACTAAGCTCTGGGGGATACAAGAAAAAGCAAAAGACAATCTCTGCTCTCAAGGAACTCCCAGTCTAATATTAGGGGGAGACACCAAGGAAACAACTACCTATGGCAAACTGAAAATAGTCTATAGAGGAAAGGCAATAGAAACAAAGGGGATTGGGAAAGACTTCTTGCAGAAGGTGAGACTTTGCTACTTGAAGGAAGCTAGGAGGTGGAGATAAAGAAAGAGAGAGTTTTAGGGATAAGAGACAGCCAGTGAAAATGTCCTGAGTCAGGAGATGAATGGTTTTGTTTGAGGAACAGTAAAAAAAACAGTGTCCCTGAATCAAAGAATACATGGGGGTAGAGTAAGAAGTCTGGAAATGTAAGAAGGGGTCAAACAATACATCATCTAGCCTATCCTTCCTATGCTTTACTCCATGAGATTAGAGATTTAGAGATGAGAAAACCTCAGAGGCCACTGAGTCCAGTCTCTTCATTTTATTGATAAGGAAACCAAGGCATAGAGAAACTAAATGTTCAAAATATCTAAGGGAGAATTTGAATCCATTTCTTCCTGCCTCCAAGTGACCCATCTACTACTCCACAATGACGCTTGTCCTCATCCACATAATTCTCTCATGAAGATGGGCTATCCAATGTGCTAGAAGAATTCCTCATATAAATGATCTCATTTTATCCTTATAACACCTACATGGTAGGTAGGTAGGTAGGTAGATAGATAGATAGATAGATAGATAGATAGATAGATAGATGATAGGTAGTTAGATAGGTAGATATGTAGATAGTACACATATACACATAAATGTATATATATATATATATATATATATATATATATACACATAATATATATATATATATATACCCACACACCAGGGTCTTGGTATATACACTCCCATTCAATTCATCTTATTCTCATGTGCTTTCCACCAGATATTGCTGCCAATCAAAATGTAACATTTGGAAGAAACACTATGACCAAAAGGAAGTATTGTTTCCAAGTATTAGATTCTTCACTGTGTTTCTCTAAGACTTTATCTACAATTCGCTAACAATAATAACAACAATAATATCAGTAACATTTATATAACACTTCCTATGTGCTTAGTACTATACAAATATTATCTCACAACATCCCTAAGAGGTAGATGTTTTCATTATCCCTATTTTACAATTAGAGAAACTGAGGCAAACAAAAGTTAAATAACTTGCCAAAAGTTATACACTTAATCAAACAGCTAATGTCCAAGGCTAGATTTGAACTCAGATCTTCCTCCAGATCCAATAATCTATTCACATACATAATAGAAATGTTTATTTTCAGTCTGTGGTGGGAGAAGAGTTTTTTGTTTTGTTAATGAGAAGGAAGTTCATAATTTATTCTATCAGTGAATATTTTCTATAGGGTAGTGAAAGAGGAGGGGAAAATGAGAAAACTATAGTGTTATAACTAATAACTCACATTTAAACTTACAAAGTTCTGTATTTCACTTTACCTCAACAAGAGGTAATATATTAGATTGCTTGCTATCTTGAGGAGGGGAAAGAGGAGGGAAGGAGGGAGAAAATCTGGAATTCAAACTTTTACAGAAATGAATGTTGACTATATCAGATTGCTTGCTGATAAGGAGAGGGGAGAGGGAAGGGAGGGTGGTAGAAAAATACAGAACTCAAAAGCTTACAAAAGCTTACAAAAAAGATGCATCTTGAAAACTATCTTTGCTTGCAACTGGAAAAAATAAAATAACATAAAAAAGAAATAAATACTAAAACTATCTTTACATGTATCTAGAAAAAAATACTACTTTTTAAAAAAAATCAATGTAGCAGAGTGAACAGAAGTCAAACTTAGAATTAAGAGAGACCAGGCTTGAATTTCATCTGGGATATTTTGAAGTTGGCCATGGATATCCAAGTCACTTTATTTCATCTATAAATAGCAGATGGAGAGGAAGCATGGCACAGTCAAGAGAGTAGAGAGGAAGACCTGAGTTCAAATTCCACTTAGAAGTCATACTAGTCTTGAGTCTCTGGGAATGTCACAACCTCTGAGCCTCAGAAATTTTTCTAAGACTATCAGTCATAGTCTTATAATACTATCAAAATTTTAGAAACTTCAACGGAATTTACAAACTGAAGATATCATAAATTTAATTAACTAAAATGGAGATAATAATACTTCCCTACTTATGGGAGTGTTGGAAGGATCAAATAGGATAGCAGATGTAGTGTCTACAAACTTTCAAACATCATATATCAGCTATTAAATGATAGCTACTAACAAACTACTAAACAGGAGCAAAAAACTGATACAAAGTAAAATAAGTAGAACCAAGAAAATTATATATGCAATGACAACAAAACTATAAAAAGAAACAAAAACAATGAACAATTCTGAACAATTCTTTCCCTTCTGCTTACCAACATGATCAGATCTTCCTAATGCTAAAAACCAAAAAAGACTTCCAAGATGCTTATCAAAGCCAACTATAATCCTGTCTCTTTTCCCTTTCATCATTCAACCTTCCAAAGAACCTAGGTAGAATAACGAATACAGACCAGGACTCTAGTAAGGAATACCCATTTCAAATCCTAACTCAGTCACCCTGGGCAAGTCACTTAACCTCTATCATTCTCAGTTTCTTAGTCTGTAAACTATTGAAAATAACAACATCTACCTCATAGGGTTACTGTGAGAATCAAATGAGTTAACAAGTAAAACAGTTCACAAACCTTTAAATGTACCCTATAAATGCTAGCTTTGCTTACCTTGCACTCAATCCTTAGCCCCTTGTAATCTGATTTCCATTCCCACCACTTTGTAAAAATTGTTTTGTAGTCAATTGTCTTCCTTCCATTATCATCTTTCTTGACTTCTCTACAGTTTTTTATCCTGTTGCCCATTTCACCTGACTGGTTATTCTCCCTCCTGGAACAGTTAGGTGGCACAGAGCTAGGTGGCCTTGGAGTCAGGAGGATGGAAGCTTGAATCAAATCTCAGACACTTGCCACTTACTGTGTGAACTTGGGCAAATCATTTAATTCTAATTGCCTCACATCCAGGACAATCTCCAGTTGTCCTGATTCATATCTAGCCTCTGAATCCAGATGAGAAGCTAGTGACTTAGCACAACACCCCCTCACTCAAATCCAATTCATGTGCTTGTCATGGCATCACCTCCCTGATGTCATGGTCTTCTTCAAGAATGAAGGACAAACATCATCATCATCATTAATACTCTCCCTCCCTTACCTTCAGAAATACTATACACCCTCTTGATTCACCTAATTCTTCTGTTTCTTCTCCTTCCTTGTTTCTTTATGCTTCTTCTCTCTTTACCTTCTTCCCTTCACTTAAAGTATTACCTTTTGCCATTATACTACCTACTGGCTTTCTCAATTCACTTCAACTTCAACAATCATTTCTTTGCAAATATCTCTTATTTTTTCCCCTCCAGTCCTGAGCTCTCTCTCATACTCTAAATCTACCTCTCCAACAGTCTACAGTATTTTCTATGGGGGATATATTTCAAATTCAATATATCCAAAACCAAATTTATTTCCTTTCCCTAAATAATCTTCTCTCTATTATATCAATATGTCCTTTAGAGGCATTGCTATTCACTCAATCTCCCATATTTGAAATTTTGATGTTATCTTTGACTTATCCCTCTCCATAACCTCTCTTTTCCAAATAATTTCTAAGGCCTATTGATTCTTTTTCTCAAATATCTCTCATATTTCCCCCCTCCTTTCCATTTCTATTATCATTGCCTTAGTATAAGCCATCATTCCCTTTTTTATGAACTCTTATGATAATCTCCTAATTAGCCTTCCTTTCCACCCTCTCTGCTCACTCCAAAGCATCTTTCAAAACCTTGGTGGGGGGTCTGTTCATGTCACTCATCTGCTTAAAATATGGAAATGATTCCCTATTGCTCACTAAGTTCAAATTCTACTGCCTGACATCTGGCACCACCCTACTTTTTTTAGGTTATACTATTTCCCTATATAGTCTATACATTGTCCAGAAATTTCTCCCTTCCCTCCAAACTCAATTTTCTCATCTATAAAAATAGGGACAAGATGAACATCCTTCCTAGAGTTCTTTGCTTCTAAGTCTTGGCCAGAAAAAAACTTAGAATTTTTTTGAAAGGAAGAGCTTTACTGTTCCCCAAAGAATATTGTCTAGTCCTTATTTTTCCCCACTCTAGTGGGTTGCCATATCGCCCTTGTTGGAGTGAGTCTGCTGCCTAACTGCTCTCACAATGAAACACAGTTGTCTAACATTTTTCCTTACTCAATTTCATCCCATTATTCCTCCCTACAACCTTTCAGAGGATACTAAGTAAGCCCTATGTGTTTTGGTTCTCTCCTAGGGAGGAGCTCTGTGCTCTCTTGATTTAATTTCCTATTCTGAAGTGCTCTTTTTTCCCCCAGATTTCAATGGGACCAGATGTTAAAAAACTGTCAAAGGCCACTGAAAAACATTTTCTCACTGCCTATACCCTCATCCAACTAGCAATCTGATGACTTTGAAGTGGTTGGGAAGGGTCTGCTCTTGAAATCATCAGTGCCCCAAATTCAGTGAGGTCAGACAAGAGGGAGATGGTGAAGAGTGCCCAGAGGAATTCAAAACAATAGCTAAAAAGGAAAAAAATAGCCTATAAAATCTGGTAGGACAACTCTGTATTTCTACCACCTGTGACACAGAATAACATTCCCCCAGCAACAAACCTGCTATCTCCTGACTTAGTAGTTAGGGTTTCAAAATGTTACCAAAAAGTCAGACAAAACAGATACTATATTAAAATAGCATTAATGGCTCCACTTTGCCTTTATCCACCATTTTGTGAAATTAGTTTCAACTTCTTGGAAGTCACCTGATTTTGGAGAAGTCCCAAGATTACTTCCCCTTCCAATTGTCATCCAACTTAAGAAATGTCACAAAACTACTTTCTCCCTCTCACCTCAGTGTTTCCCAATTCCTTCCACCTAGAAGAAACCAGATGTCTCAGTCTCTATATTCTGTTTTTCTTGTTTTTCATTCCCTCCAAACAGTATATTAACTATATAGAATCCAAGGGTCAATGTCCTTGATTACTAAAACCATGGGTCCTTGGACACAGTTTGTTTCTGCAATCACATGCACTGTTAAATAAATCATAGTTTGGATGTTTCCTGCTCCTTTATTCTACAATAACACCAACAAAATGAAAATTGTATATATGACCAGAAGTAAATCAATAATAACTTTTCAGAAAAATCTGTGAAATGTGAAATAAACTGGCATATAACATGGTCTTCATGTGAGGCCTTCATCAAATACCCTAACAACTCAGAATTGCATTTTATAAGGAGACTCAGAAGAAAGAGGGTCTAACCATCTACATCAGTGATTGCCCTCTTTCACATAGCAGAAGGTAGCATTTCAAATCTGAGGAACAACTAGAAGTAAAATTTCACTGATTTTTTTTGAGTATATAGAAAGGAGTAACATTAAATAGATTGAAAGATTTGTTGAATCTAGAGTGTGAATGGTATTAAATTTCAGGCAAAGGAGTTCATACTTCAACCAGGATATAATAGATGCCCCCCCAAAAAAAGTTTGGCAGTTGTGTGAAGGATAGACAAGAGAAGAGAGAACTGAAGAAAGGGAAAGCATTTTGGAGATTACTAAAATAATACAAACTAGAGATATAGAGGTCCTTGAACTAAAAAGATGGTTACAGGAGTTGGAAACAGGGGTTGAATGCAAGAAATGTTGGGGAGGTAGATTTAACAGCATTTGGCAATTAAGTTTCCAACCTGAGTGACTGGGAAGATGTACACATAACAAGAAAAATAGGAAGTTAAGACTTAAAAATGATAATTGGGGGGGGGGAGAATATGATGAGATCAACTTCAGACAAGTAGAATTCAAGGCAAGAGCAGATAAACAAAGAAGAGGTGTTCAACATTCATTTGAAATGTGGAATTGATATTCAAGAGAATGATTAAGGATGGTACGTAGGTTTAGTAGTCATCTAGGTGAATCATTGGTATACATATACAAAATAGATAACTGATGGAGTGAGAATATAGAGATCCTAAAGCCTTGGATTAAAATCACATCTGCAAGATTAGGAGAAGACAATGAACCTGTGTAAAAGGTAGATAAGAAATGATCAGACAGACAGAATCAACAAAAATATGTCACAGAAGCTAAGTGAGAATAGAGTAGCTAAGAAGAAGGGGTGGTCAATATTGTCAGATGCTGCAGAAAAGTCAAGGATGTGAACTGAAAGTCAGTGGGCTTCATAATTAAGAGGACATGGGTGGACTACATGAGAAAGTCCCAGTAGAATGGTAAGGTAGGAAAGATTTAAGAGTAAATGAATAGACAGGAAGTTGAAACAAAGAATGTAGTTTCCCCCAAGAGTTTAGGAGTGAAAGGGTAGAGAAACAAAGGACAAAAGCTACAAGGAATGGAAAGGTTAAGAGAATATTTTTAAAGAGTTTGAGAGACCTGAAAGAGGGGAGAGAGGGGAGAGAAGAAAGAGAGGTTATCATGGGACAAGTTCATAGAAGATATCAGAGAGAGTAGAATCAAAAAGGACAGGGTTGCCATGGAAAGAAGAGCTTCCTCAGAGACCAAAGGGGAAAAGATAAAAAATGGATAAATATATAGAGAGGTTTTCAGGCATGGAAGAGAGATGAGAGAGCTCAGAATAGGTGATCTCAATTGTTTCAGTAATGTAAGTTACATGATTTTACTATGGAAAAAAGGACTGGTGGATGAGCTAAAGGCTTGGAGATGAAAAATTACTTGAATCTGACTGAGGTAATGTGTTAATTTGGAATAGTGAGTGTCTGACCTAGCCCTAAAAGTCTTCATTTGACATCAGTAGAGACCAAAAGGAGAAGGGAAGACTTTCATGGTAATGTGTTCAGAGAGCATTGAGTCAGGACAATATATAAAAGCTTAAATCTGTTCCAGTGGATTTTTGAAGAAAGCCCTTAATAATTCCTTAGATCTATGGCCACATATATGTGCTCTGTTATATTAATATCCCTATCAATTCATTAAACATATTTAGTTCTTTGCCTAACACTGTACTAGAGACAAGAATGAATTGTGGCCTCTACTCTCTAAAAAGCTTACAATCCATTTTAGGACTATGCAACTACAGAGTAATATTAAGAGCTAAATTATTTAATTCTTGCTCTAGTATCTGTACTTCTATCCACTTTCTCCTTTTCCATTCCATTTTCTTCTCCATTTCCAATGACATGGACTTATGGGGGTTTTGACCCAACACAAGAATGGAAGAGAGAATGACTATAGTTATATAGCGGTGCTTGGATCAAGATTATAAAGGGATACAAGGGAAGAATATTGATAGGTCTTTTGAGAGACTAGGGAAAGCCTTAGTTTTTATAAGTTCCAGTTCACATGAATCTCATATTCCATACCTTTTCTTAAACCATGTTCTTGATTCCAGAGGTTTTGTGTCTTCCTATAAAGATTGGCCCTACTAGAATTTTGAGTTGAATATGAAGTAGGAACCATGATATATTATTATTATTATTATTCATTTCCTATGCATGAAGGGAAGAGTCACAAGGAACTAAATGAATTCAAACCAAGCATTTCCAAGAACACCTGTGTTCCTAGCAATCCTATCTGCTGTCCAGGACAGCTAGATGGCACAATGGAAAGAGTCCCAGCACTGAAGTTAGGAGGACCTGAGTTTAAATGTGACCTCAGACACTTACTATATGTATGACCTGGCACAAGTCACTTAACCCTAACTGCCTTACATCCAAGGCCATCTCTAATTCTCCTGATTCATGTCTGACCACTGGACCCAGATGAGTCTGGAGGAGAAAGTGAGGCTGGTGACTTAGTACAGCATCCCCTCACTCAAATCCAATTCATGTGCATGTTATGACATCACCTCCCTGATGTCATGGTCTTCAAAAACAAATGGTGAACATTATCTACTATCCAGGATCTGACAGAGCTTGTAGATCAGCACCCTCTAGATTTGCCTTGGGGATTGTATTATATATTATATGTATATATATATATATATATATATATATATATATTAATTTATGAAATAAAACAAGCAATTTCACATAGCAATTTTAAAAAGATGAATGTATGAAACTGCAAATCTATTACATACAACTTGCTTTTTATTCATCTTAAATATATAATAAAGTTATCATGTAACTTTTTTCTTTTTTTTACCCTCCCCTACCCCTATAGATGGCTACCATTAGATACAAATATATGTGTGTATGAATATGTATGTATATATGTATAAAATCACTCTAAACATAATTGTATTTACATGCATTTTTCATTGTTTTTATCATTCCTCTGCTAGAAATAAATGCTTATATAGAAACCAAGAATGCTTGCCTGTTCTGTTGATAATCAACTGCATCATACCAAGGGTATGTGACTGGGGCTCACTGAAATCTATCAAGTTCAATAAAGAGGCAGGATTTTGTCAGTGGAATGGATGGGGGCTCAAGAGCTATTCTAAAATTCACAGTTCCAAATACTCACAGATAATGCTAGTCAATGCTACTTTGCAGAGAAAGATAGAACCAAGGGCAGAAGGTCATTCAGGATCTAAATCCCATGGAAAATTTGGGATTTTCTCAAAATTTTTGCCCAGAAGGGTGGAGCACATATCCTTCAGGGTGAAAACTTGACAAGTTTAGCTCCTAATCTCAACTGTTGTAGAGTTGTAGAGGTTGGAAGCATCATATGGGAGCTGAATTATGAGTATATATGAGATCAGAGGAGAGATAGATCATTGTGAGTTTACATGACCAATGAAAATTCAGGTAAATTATGAAACTTGATCCCCATCTCAAGAGAAAAAGAGGGTACAAAAAATGATTCTGATGCAGAAGATAGAGACACTAGGCAGCATATTTTTATTCAACCTCTTCATCTTATAGATTGCAATAGTAGTATTCTACTTTCATCTACACTTTAAGATTTACAAAGTGAGAGGCAATTGCATGACATGGTAGACAGAGCACCAGTCTTGAGTCAGGAGGACCTGAGTTAAAATTTGACCTCAGATGCATTAGTTATGTGATGCTGGGCAAGTCACTTAACCAAGATCACCTCAAAAAAAAAAAGACTCACAGAATGAGTCACTTCACAACAACTCTATGAAGTAGACATTAACATCTGAGGAACTAGAAGCTAGAGAAGTTAAGTACTTTATCTGAAATCATCCAGATAGTATGTTTGAGCTGGGAATTGAACTAGGTCTTTCTTCTATGTCATATTCCCTCTTAGGGAATAGGTGATGCTGCTGTCCTTAAATGGAAAAAAAATTAATCCCGAAAGTGCAGATGATTCACCCAAGACAGGTAAGTGGTACTATGGAGAGAGCACTGGACCTGAAAGCAGGATGACCATAAGCCACATGACCCTGGGCATGTTCCTTACCCTCTTTCTGCTTCAATTTCTTCACCTATAAAATGAAGGCTATAATTATATATATATATATATCAACCTTCTAGGATTTTGTGAGGAAAAAATAAGATAACATTTATAAAATTCTTTGCAAACCTTAGAGTGTTATAAGAATGCCAGCTATTATTAGTGACTTCTTGAGGACTAGAAGTTATATTTCCAATTGTTTCATGTTTGTGAATGTGTGGGGGTGTGTAACTAGCTATTACTAACTTCATTTTCACCTTTAGTCAATAAACCAATTCTATTTTTAAAACACAGTAACCTTTGTGTTGAGGGGCTCTTTTGTGCACCATCCCCCACCTCCAAACCTGGCTGGTGTCATGGGTGACACCAAAGGGACTCAATCATTCAGAGAAGAGACTGTTCCCCGACCTGGCCTGCCAGCCTGTGAACTCTGCTTGAATCTAACAAGGAGCGACAGAGGGGAGACCTCAAAAGCCCCCAACAGACAGATTAGAGAAAATCATAATCAGAAGAAGCCTCTCTGCACAATCAGGTTCTGACTGATGGGGATTCAAAGCTCCTCAAAGGAATAAAATTGGCAATTTCCTAGCTTTATGTTATCCTAAAAAGCCTCTTTTTTGCCCTTAATCAGATTGCAAGAAAGGTCTGTCCTTGGTGCCTCAGCTGCCAGTCCCTGATTTTTTTTTGAGGCATGGGGTAAATTGACTTCCTGATGAGAAGTCTTGAGAATTGGGGATACTGGTCTCCTTTGGCATCTCAGGGCCACTGGAACAAAAGTAACTCTGGCATGCCAAAAATAAAGGATTTTGCAATCAGGGGATTGATGGCAAAAGGCCTGACCAGTCCAGGTACCCTGAAGCCCAGGGTGTCTGCTTCAAGGGGGCTAAATCCAGAGTAGTAGGAATCAGAACCTTTACTTGGAAAACTTCCCATTGTCCTTGCACACACTGAAAGAAAAGTGAGAGGGGAAAAAAACATCAAAAGACAATGAAATGGTCTAAGAGATGGAGTAATAAAAGGTTAGCCAGTAACAATGTGTTTGTGAAATTTGCCATCATTAACTGTAGCAGGATCCCACACTACCTCCAGCTATCATGAGTATTAGCAGTTCCCTGTCCTTCACTCCAATGGGCAGATATCCATCAGAAACATTCCTCAAACTTATGGGAATCCCCAAGTCCTTTACCCTAATAAATCCTTTTCTACCTCTATATGATTGCATAGCCTCAGACTATATACTAGAATCTGAAGTATCAAATTAGGTGATTAGCAGATCTGTAGCTTTCTGTGGCTTCTAGGTCAAGACAATGCTCCCTTGAATGTCTTTTTTCCTGATTTTCCTATCTGATTAGTCATGTGAAAAGAAAATCTATTATAATTTAATAACATTAACTAGTTATTAGCATTGATTTAATAGAACTCTATGATTTAAAAAACCTTTTACATATGTTATCTCTTTTGGTCCTTTCAACTGTGAGGTACAATTATCTCATTTTACAGATGGGGCAACTAAGTATCAGAGAGTCTCTTTTCCATTCACATTTACAATCCAAGTCAGAGAGAAGCATCAATTGGTTCATAGAGAAGAAAATTTCTATGGAGCAGGTGAACTTCTGAGTAGGTACTTCTCATAGGTACTTGGATTATATAAAAAATAGATAATCATTCTGCATTCAAATAACACACGTTCTGGAACTGAAGATAATTTGTGGTGCTCGAGGGGAAGGAAAAGTGACTTTCTAATCTCCTACTCTCTCATTGGTCTCAGGGTCTGAGTGTCTATCTTTTTTTAGTTTAGTTTTTGTTTTGTTTTAGTTTTTGCAAGGCAAACACGGTTAAGTGGCTTGCTCAAGGCCACACAGCTAGGTAATTATTAAGTGTCTGAGGCCAGATTTGAACTCAGGTCGTCCTGACTCCAGGGCCAGTGCTCTATCCACTGCGCCACCTAGCCACCCCGTGTCTTTTGTTTAGTCTGAAAAGTCAAAACTTTTCATTATAAAGATGTTTTAATTTTTAATACACTAAATGTTGGTAGATATGATCCACATAAACTAAAAAAGAAAAATAAAATAAAACCTCTTTGGAGATCCTTATCATTTAAGAGTGTAAAAGGAGGGGCAGCTAGGTGGCGCAGTGGGTAGATCACTGGCCCTGAGGTCAGGAGGACCTGAGTTTAAATCCGACCTCAGACATTTAATAATTACCTAGCTGTGTGGTCTTGGGCAAACCATTTAACCCCATTACCTTAG
Organism: Macrotis lagotis; assembly: GCF_037893015.1. Classification (NCBI taxonomy): domain Eukaryota; kingdom Metazoa; phylum Chordata; class Mammalia; order Peramelemorphia; family Peramelidae; genus Macrotis; species Macrotis lagotis. The sequence goes on along the minus strand of NC_133665.1, from coordinate 1,391,266 downwards.
TGGTATAAAAATTTGAGAATCACTGGTCAAGCATGATTTGCTCTTAGCCAAATGTTTGCTTCCATCAAAGGTATTGTTTCCATCTAGAGGTTTCTGGAACCTCTCCTGATCTCTACAGATCTTCAAAGATGATGAAAAGAAGTTTCACAAACATACCTGATCATTCTTCCCATACTCTAGTAATTTTTCTGAGTTCACAAATTCAGGCATATTTAATGCAACAATGTCTTCTCTTTCCACCTTCTCAACAATCTTGGGCTTTGATTGTCAATTAACTATATTTGTCTGTACCCTTTTTCAGTTTGAAGATCATTCTGTTTTTTAGAAAAAATGACTTCAAATAAAGAATTGAGCAGTTCTATTTTCTCTCTGTTGTCTGTTAATGTTCCACTATCTGTCCCATGGACTGAATCTATTCTTTGTTTGATCTTCCACACGTAATTTTTAAAAATACTTTTCATCAAATAACATCTGTATCCAGAGAAAGAATTGTGGAAATTGAACAAATACCAAAGACTATTACCTTTAATTTTTTAAAAAAAAGTTGTTATGTAATTTTGCTATCTCTTATACTTTATTTTTTTTCCTTAAGGATATGATTTCTCTCTCATCACATTCAACTTAGATCAATGTATACCATGGAAACAATGTAAAGACTAATAGACTGCCTTCTGTGGGGGCTGGGGGGAGGGAAGCAAGATTGGGGAAAAAATTGTAAAATTCAAAAATAAATTAATTAATTAAATAAAAAATACTTTTCATCACAAGCTAGTGTTTAGCCTTCCTCACATGATTATTATAGCTTTATCTTAATCTTGGGTCATCCTTGTTTTATCCTGAGATATGGTCTGATGATCCTATCTTTTATATGTATCATTTTTCAAGATGAGTCGTCAGAGAGTTCCCTGTGCAACCACATTGTATGTAGAGATGTCTCTCCCTTTTGCTTGTCATGATTCACAGATTCACAGAATTTAGACTTGAAAGGAATTTTAAGGGCCATCTAGTTGAACTCGGATCATGAACTAATTGCCAAAAGATGTTTCTTGAGATCTTTTTTCTCTTTTAGAGTCTATTATATAATAGAAAAATTCTATAAATAAATTATAAATAATAGTCATATTTCTATCAGTGCCAAAACATTTTGAAAACTATTTTTAAAGTCTAGGACATGTTTGTGATAACTTTCATATACTGAATTATCTTTAGTTGCAGAGACATACAGGTTTTTCAGGAATAGACCACAGAAGTACATGTGTGCAGACTGCAGAAACTTAATTATGTAAATTCAGTTTCAATTACAATTACTAATTCATCTAAGTCTGCTAACATGATGCCTGATGCCAGTCAGTTGCATAATCACAGTGTCAGACAAGTGATTAGATGTTATTCATTCATATGTGCTAGCTGATTATATGTGGCCTGGTTACATAGTAAGTCCTTAATAAATTCTTGTTGATTAAATCACTGATTGAAACACTGGGCCACACTTTGATATAGCTCCTGGGAGTGAAACATCTATGAGGCCACCAGGCAGTGACCCAATCCCAAGCTGCTCTAACTCTTTCCTAACACATAAAGCAGTTACTGAACCTCAACATTCAGTATTTGTCTCTTATTACCACAAATGCTCTCTCCTACCAAAGTCCCATTGTTTTCCTTCATCTGAGTTTCTATCAAGACTAAGAAGTATGAAAATTCCCATCAAGATTTATAACTGGAGTGGCTAGGTGGTACAGTGGATAGAGCACTGACCCTGGAGTCAGGAGTACCTGAGTTCAAATCTGACCTCCAACACTTAATAATTACCTACCTGTATGGCCTTGGGCAAGCCACTTAAGCCCATTACCTTGCAAAAAAAAAAAAAACCTTAAGAAAAAAAGATTTATAAATAAAAGATTCACAACTAGCTTGAATCAGGCTCCCATTCTCCCCAGATTTCAATCATTTTCCCAGCTTTTTATGAACTGAAAAGATTAGTTTTACATATACTCCGTCAGTTTAAAAACTTCTGGGTAGAAGGCAACAAACCTAGTGAGAGCTGAAATCTCAATTCTTTTACTCATTCTTCTAAGCTTGGTATTTCCCAAGTACACCTAAAGACCATGTAGATATGGAACTGCCCCCCAAGCATTGACCTCATCATAGTCCCTTTGAGGGCATACCATAATTACTTCCTGCTGGCATTCCTTCTTGTACTATTCTCCATTCACATGTTTATGGGCAGGTCCCCAGAAGGCAACTAGCTGTTCCTCACATCAGGGTTCTAGTAGTTAAACCTAAGGGGTTCAGGCTTCTAGTGCTATCATTCACAAGCTACCCCTTGTGTGTACCCCATTGATTAGCAGCCAGAGTAATTAGCTTTTAGAAAGGTTATCTAAAGTCACATGAAAAAAATACACCAAATCACTAATAATTATAAAAACACAAATTAAAATTTCTATCTCACATTCATTAGATTGGTGGGAAATGACCAAAAAAACCCAGAAAATGACAAATGCAGGAAAATAGGGTTGAAAGAAAATAGGCACATGAATTTATTATTGGTAAAACTGTAAATTGGTTCAGTTATTCTGAAAGGCAATTTGGGACTGTGAATCAAGTTGTTAAACTGTGAATGCCCTTTGATACAGTATTATCACTATTAGACCTATACCTCAGGAGAGATTGGAGAAAAAGAAAATAGCCTATAATTATAAGATGAGTATAAGAGCTCTGAAGAACTGGAGGCTAAGGGGATGCCAATCACTGAGGGAATGACTGGACAAGTTGTCATATGTGAATATAACAGAATTGTATTTTGCTGTAAGAAATGGGGGGGGGGAATGGCTTCAAAGAGGCATGAAAGGCTTATATGATTAGAAAGAGAATAAAGTGGGCAGGACTAGAAGAATAATTATTAGAAAAATAGTTTCTAAAATGGTCTATTACTGTATTACATATTATTCACATATGTTAACATTTCTAATATGCATAATTACATTATTAAAACAAACAATTGTGAAAGACTTAAGAACTGAGAATAAGTAAATGAAGAACCATTATTCCAGAAGTAATAAGTAATAAATGAATTTTTAGACATAAACAATATGAGAATAAGTTTTGCTTGACTATGGTCATGTGATACAAGGATTCCTTATTTCTTGCTTTTTCTTTCCATTGGGTGGGGAGGAGTGAGAGAGAGGAAAATGATAACTGAGTTTATTTTGCTTTTATTATATGTGTTTGTGTATGTGTACATATGTATGTGTATGTGTATTTTAAGATAAAAGGTATAATGGTGTGACAATTGAAAATTGTCAAGAGATAGAGTTTCTGGGAAAATCATAATCAATTTTATTAATTCCATCTAGAAAGATAGAAAGAAATTAACAAAATAAGCTCACTGTCCCCCTCGGTGGGCAAAAAGACAAAACCTGTTGACCCTTTGATATTTATAAAGTCTTTTGAAAGAGATACACTAAGTGTAGAAATCAGAGTAGAAATCAGAGAAAATGAGTATTATAATGAAAGGTGGACTTATTCCAATGAGGGTTTTGAGATATGTGACTCTAAGTATCCAGTCTTGGAAAAAGAGACTTATTATACCTATCATTCATCTGACAAAAGGAGAATTCATATTTTCCCAAATCTGTCTGAGTAAACCCAGTGAGCAGGAATCCACCAATTCATCCATACTTAGAATTTCTTTACTTTCTTTGATTAGCTCTTAGTCTTCCTGGCTGAGTAAGTCTTACCCAAGATTTTCTACAATGGTTGACTTGAGAAAGTGGAAAACTCTTTAGTCTTATTTCAATAATTGATTATATATGAAAGAAACAATCATTTCTGTCAATGATTATTACAGAAACAACCTCACAAATTAGTGGTATACTCCCCCTTTCCACACAGAGTCCCTGAGGAGAATAGACTTAAACTTAGAAAGGATATATATTATATACATGTATTATTATATAAAGTGTATGTATAAATATAATCTCATTTGAACTTCACAACAACTCTGAAAAGTAGGTGTTATTAGCATTCCTATTTTATAACTGAGGAAACTAAAGCAAAAAAAGATTAAGTGACTTGACTAGAGACAGAACTATTAAATGTATGAGGCTGAATTTGAACTCAGATATTCCTGAATTCAGGCCAGACACTCTATCTACTATGTCATCTATCTGTTTCAGGGAAAATGAAACCCAACCAGACTCTAAGCAGGCCGTATGTCAAAGTTAGATAGGCTGCATTGGGTCCATCCATGTGTTAGACCTTTGTGTCTGTTGCTTTGAGAGATTCAATCTTCCTTAGAAATGGTAGCTAGTCTTTGAAGGGTTGTGAGATCTCTGGATAAAGATTCCCAGAAATTCATTTTTTCCATATTATACAAGGAACAATGATGGGGCAGCTCTAAAGTCATTTTGACATTGGAGGAGAGTTGTGAGTTCTAAGCAACAACTCCCACATAGCACACCTTAACCTGTACCCCAGGGGTTGATGGTGCAGCAATGGCCACTGGACTGTATCTGAGAGCAATATCAGAGGCTTAGAAATCATTAGTACCTTCCTGAGCCTAGGAAAAGAGGATCCTGATCTATCACAGAAGAGTTAGAAGGGACCTTACAAAATATCTAGTCCCAAATGACTGAACAGTATTCACCCCTGTGGCATACTGGACAAGTGGTCATTTATCCTTTGCTTGAAAAAATCCAGTAAAAACCCCCTATCCGTCCTTCTCCCACTACAACCTATTCTACTGTTGGTTACCTAATTGATAGAAAGTATTTCTTTCTATCAAGTCTAAATCTACCTCTTTTAAACTATTATTCCTAGTTCTGTTCCCTGAGGTCATGAAGAAGTTAGAGACAGACCTAGTCCCAGGGCCAGGGTTCATGAGAATTAGTTGCTTATTAACATCTATGGCCATTTCTCCTTCTTGTAATTTTGTTTACCCTGGAAATGGAAAATGCGTCTGATAAGCTGCCTTGAATGTCTGCTCAGTCTCTTTCTAAAGCATCCAACAGAATTTGGGTCTTTACCAGGGGAACCTCATAAAGCTTGACAAGTAGAAACCTAAAGAAATACTAAGTCCTCAGGGTCCTTGCTGACACCTGTATATCAGCCATGAATAGGCAGAGAAAGGATTATATGGAATCTGGACCTGCTTCCTCCTGAGAGCCTGCAAATGCCTAAGGGAAAGTGAGGTATCCCACAGGTAGGATCTTGGGCAATGACTTGTGCTTTAAGCAGGAGACAGCAAAGGATTTAACTTGATGATGGATGGACAAAATATTTAGCAGGAATTATGAGCTGAACATGATGCTAACAGCTATTGATTAAAAAATATGTCTTTGTCACTCTGGCCTTCAGAAATCCCCAAGAAGAATGAAGGCTATTTTAAAATATTAAAAAATCAATATATTGAGTAAATGACAAAGAATATCTTTTTGTGGTGTGGGGCTAGACCTGGAGAAGTCTAAGTATTTTTAAGAAAGTTCCCTTCTGAAAAGGGGCCTGTAGAACTGTTAGTGGATGCAAAAGTTTCCTAGAAGGAAGACAGGAATGGAGGGAGCTGTGTTTGTATTTGGGAAGAACTTTGCATATTAACCCCAAAGGTATTACCCACAACACCTCTTATAGGATCATAGATTTAGATCTGGTCAGGTGGATAGCCCTATACAGTGGAAAGAATACTAGATATGATGTCAGAGAACCAGGATTCAAACAGTGCCTCTGATAAATACTACTTAATGTGACCTTGGGCAAGTCACTCTCTAGGCCTTAGTTTTCTGAATTGTAAATAAGGATTTAGATGCTAACTGTCCACATACCTGGAATGTTCTCACTTCCAGCTCCTGCCTTCCTTCAAGACTCAGCTCAAATTCTATTTTTTACAAGAAACCTTTAGTCCTTTACCTTTGATATTCCATGTATGCTCAATAATTATAATAAAAATAGCTTGCATTTAAATAATTCTTACTAAGGGCCAAGTACTATGTCAAATCTTTACCATTATTGTTTCATTTGGTCTTCACAATAACTCTGGGAGTTAGGTGTTATTATCACCTCCATTTTACAGATGAAGAAACTGAGGCAAAGAGTTTTTTTTAATGACCTGTCCAGGGTTACACAGTTAATAAGTGTTGGAATCTGGATTTGAACTCAGGGCCAGAACTCTATTCACTTTACCACCTAGTTGCCTTTATTATATAGTTACTTATATGTTTTATTCATCTCTTAGAATGTGAACTGGGACCATATTTTTGCCTTTTTTGTCAGCACTTAGAACAGTCTCAGGTACACAGTAAGCATTTAATTATAAATACATGATAAATAGATGACTGACTAACGCAAATGGCCTCTGAAGCTCCTTCTAGGTCATCTTTTTATTGAGTCAACCACTTCATCTTAAAAATGAGAAGGCAAGTCCCAGAGGAAAACAGCCTGCATATAAGTTGCAGGGGCAAGATTCAATTCCTGGTCAGTTCCTAGCCCCAGTCTACCTAAGATTACCCAGAAATCTCTAGGGTCACTTATCAGCAAGTTCTCCTTCACCTAACCCAAAGCAAAACAATGGCAGGAACATAGAGTTGACCAATCACCAAAGCATGGTGATCTCCACTGTGATGCTGGCTGCAAAGTTAGAAAGGCAAAGACAACAATAGTAGCCATGGTAGTATGTAAAATAATCCAAGGGTTCAAATCCCAGGTCTTATACTTATCTTCTACATGATTATGGACAAGTAGTCCAATTCATTACAAGGGCCTAGGGACTTTAAAGGGACCTTGGTAGAAAAGCTAGACAAGCCAATATATGCTGAAAGCAATTGACCACCATTTGTCTCCTTTAATTTATACAAGGGAAGGCTACATATCTGGTTTATCTTGAAACACCCAAGGATGGGAGCATAAAGGAAGAGAGCAACACAACCAGGGAAGAATTTTAGAATGGAATTTTCCCTATAGATGGGAGCACTTCATATGTCTAAAGCAAAAGGGAAAAAGGTATGAAAGGATACAAATGAGGATTACCATTGCTTCCATGATGCTGGTATTCAGGTTTTGGCAAGTGGAAGATGGAGTAATTCTAAGAGAGTTTGCCTTTGAACCTTGCCTCATGCTCTTCCTATTCCTTCCCTAGCTCAACTTGCCAATATAGGAATCCTCATTCCTACATTCAATAAATCAGGTTACTTCAGAGATATAGAGAAAGGGGCTTACTGGTATAGGCAATCCCTAGCTGGCACATAAGATTGACTTAGG